>NC_140948.1:143157587-143340087 GCF_014529385.1 Adiantum capillus-veneris
CCTTCGATGGACTCCACCTCAAGAAGTGGCATGTTGATGGCCATTAGAGTAAGAAATCTCTTTGTCCATGTTTGTGTGCTTTATATAATGCAGAGACATGGAAGTTGTCTGAAGGAAGTTTTGGAGAGGTCCCTTGTGGATTTGTTTCATAATAACGATCAACAAGAGGTGAAAATTCTAGGCATTGTGAGTGCCATTCTACGCAACCTCAATAGCTCACCCGTGTCTCTTGTTGTCTTTGCCAATAACATGCTTTGTGGATGCATCCCAGCTAGATTGGGAACATGGGTTCAAAGCTGCACGAGATTATCTTCCTTAGCAACTAGCTCACATGTTGCATTATCCCGAACATTGGATTACTTCAAAATTTGATGGTTTTGGATGTTAGCTTTAACAAGTTCAGTAGAACCATGCCTTATACCATTGCAGAGGTGGTGAGTTTAGAGCAACTTGACGTGGTAGTGAACACGTTTATTAGCAAGATAGCTCCATAAATTTGTGCTCTATCCAGCCTAAAGAACTTCCCCTATTACAAACATTTCTCTATTGATGAGGCTTCAAATCATTTGACTCTACCAAGCCCCTGGGTTTTCCATCAATGTGACATGCTCAATTGCATTTAGAGAAGACCAACACAAAAGTCGTTCAAGGAGTGTGCAACTGCCAATTTCATGCGAAGAGTTGGGGCCATGTGCAAAATTGGAAAGTCTACACTACCTTTCTTATGCACATATTGTTACACCTTGGACTACATTGGTAGTCCAACAATGTAGCCAACAAAACGATGAGATCTGCCTCCAGAACCTCTAGGGACACACCCATAAGTTTCAGCAGCAGTATTTCAGCCAAGGTATCTCTTTCGAGGCCTTGCAGAAACAGTTTGAGGTTGGTGAAGTCGGTCATGCTTAATGAGCCAGCCTCTTCCAGCCAGGTAGTTATGTCTGCTTCCCTTAATCCCTGGGAGGATAAATCCTGCACAACTTTAAACAGCGGCTCCCAACGTTCGGGCTTAAGTTCGGAGAGATTCTTCATAAACTGCCAGACAGTATCAAACTTTCCGCCAAGATTGTTTGAAAACTGTTATGTAAACACCACAATTATTCCTCAAGTGATAAGTTTACCAAGCAAACTACATGCAAAGAAACCAACCTCGCAGAGCTTTTCAAAAGCAGGATTTGTATTTTGGCCCTTTGGTGACACGAGAAGCTGACCTCCGTCTCCCATAACCTTTTGAGCTTACGTGTAGGTGAGGTCGAGCACACGAACAGATCGTATAGATACACCCTCAGGGTCTAAGCGTTTCTCTTTCTCCCGTCCTCGTGAAATCTAGGAAAGCGTTAGACGAGAAACGCTTAGACCCTGAGGGTGTATCTATACGATCTGTTCGTGCGGTCGACCTCACCTACACTGAAGCTCAAAAGGTTATGGGAGACGGAGGTCAGCTTCTCGTGTCACCAAAGGGCCAAAATACAAATCGTGCTTTTGAAAAGCTTTGCGAGGTTGGTTTCTTTGCATGTAGTTTGCTTGGTAAACTTATCACTTCAAGAATAATTGTGGTGTTTACGTAACAGTTTTCAAACAATCTTGGCGGAAAGTTTGATATAGTCTGGCAGTTTATGAAGAATCTCTCCGAACTTAAGCCCGAACGTTGGGATCCGCTGTTTAAAGTTGTGCATGATTTATCCTCCCAGGGATTAAGGGAAGCATACATAACTACCTGGCTGGAAAAGGCTGGCTCATTAAGCATGACCGACTTCACCAACCTCAAACTGTTTCTGCAAGGCCTCGAAAGAGATACCTTGGCTAAAATACTGCTGTTGAAACTTATGGGTGCGTCTCTAGAGGTTCTGGAGGCAGATCTCATCATTTTGTTGGCTACATTGTTGGACTACCAATTGAAACTAGTTACCAATTGGACTATCATTTCTTCTCCATTAGCTCTATAACTAGTTTCACTTTTTAAACGACCCTTTTACCATAATCGAGTACTCCCTTTACCATAAACCCCTGATGTTTCTTGTGAACATGTTTTGGCAACCATGCAAATGTACATGGTGTTTCACCTTGAATCACATTTTCACAACATATCATTTCTCCTCCATTAGCTCCATAACTAGTTTCACACCTTTTGGATGACCTTTTTAACATAATCTATTAAACCCCTTTCCAAAACAAAATTACGTAAATCAACACTCAATACAATCTTTAAACACAAAAGTCTTGATTGTGGTGTAAATCTCTTAACAAGCCAATATGAATTTTCACTTTGTTTTGTTTGTTAAGAGCCCTCATATGAATAAACATCCTCTTTGCCTTTTAGTTTGTACAATATTCATTTTGTTTCAGAACCAGACACTATTTGTTGGGACCACATATCACTCTTTTGCATTTTAAGTTTTTTTCCCTTGGTTTTGGAAGACTTAAATCCCTTGTGGGAATCCTGCTGAGTAGGGGGCATACTTATTTGATGAGATTTTGAAATTAATGTCAATGTATAGAAATGTTTTTGCCAAAATTTCTAAAAATAACAATATTTAAAACTGGTATATATATTGCAAAAGGGTTCAAGTCGCTAGAAAGGGCGATATATGACCTGTGTAGCATTTGTAGATAGGGGACTGGATTCATACTATGGGATCTGTAAATAAGGTGTTTCCCATATAGTTGCACGTAGATGACATCCCCCCATAAGTACTATTGAGCCCTTGGGGATTTATGGTTTTGTGTGCCCATGGAATTCTTTTCATGAAGAGTGTTTTAATTTAAAAATATCACATAATGTTAGCATTGCTGTTAAAATAAAGACCATTCATATATTTTTATGACCATGACAGAGAAGAAGAAAGGATCTTTGATCATAGGAATTGTGCTTTTCTTCCTAGAAATGTACCACGTGAGTAATTCAAAGATGGTCTTACAAAGCATGATGTTAGGAATTCTATTTTATATTTTTCTCACATGCAAGGAATGCTCTTGCATCCATTCCTATATGATCCATTCAATAGGAGAACGGTTTGTGTTTGTGAGTTGGATTCATAAGAAAATGGGCTTTGTGTGGTGATACTAAGACCATCCATTCCTATATGCTCCATTTAATACGAGAATGGTTTGTGTTTGTGAGTTGGATTCATAAGAAAATGGGCTTTGTGTGGTGATACTAAGACCAACTTTGGTTAGTCTTTAAAACTAATAAATATGAGATCATTTTGGTACTCTTTGTGCATGAGTAAAATGACCTTGGCTTTTTATTCCATACTCACAATTGTGAGTGGAGATGTTACATTGATTCAGAAAAGTATGTTGTACCTTTGTTGTACGTGTCGAAAACTAGGAACTTGCTTGTGCATTGTGTGCGAGCCTCGAAAGGCTGCAAACACACAACTAGAGAATCCTAGCAAGCTCAAAGAACAATGGTGTGTCACTCACCTCTCAATGCTGCCATCGTGACAGATCCTGTACTGCGAAGAAGAAGGAGCTGTCGCTGATGCCGCGCTCTACCGCCTCGCCGTCGCCGATGTCGTCTCGCAATGCTCGATCACACACACTCTCTCTCTTTCCCTCTCTCTCTCTCTCTAGCATACATACACACATAGAAGGAGAAGGAGACAAAGATGGAGCAAGAGCACTTCTTAGCTTACACCTCCAAGAATGAGGATTTTAGGTCAAAATAGACCTTTTATAAGAGTTTAACCCATTCACACATGGGTGTCCACAAGGGTTGGTCGAAGTAAAAATAGTATCAAATGAGATATGTGGTGCGCCTTTCATCGGCGATCACCCAAGTACCTATAGGACCGACAAGCCCGGTCCCAGACTCAAAACAATGCGATATTTGTGGATGTTTACTGGGCCGACACCCATTTGCCAAGGTCAGCACCAAGCGATGGGGAGTGTTGGGCAGTCGCCAAGCCTCCTATTTGCTCGGTGCTGACTCCACTGTCGCATGTAATGACTTTATCACTAAGGTCAGCACCAAGCGATAGGGAGCATTGGGGAGTCCCCAAGCTTCCTACTTGCCCAGTATTGACTCCACTGCATGACTTGTAATCTCATCACCAAAAGGGTCTCCATCGTCGATTACACCAAGGTCAACACCAAGCGATAGGGAGCGTTGGGTAGTCCCCAAGCTTCCTATTCGCCCAGTAGTGACTCCACTGTATGAGGTTTTTATTGTCGCTTGTAATGGATTTAATACCAAGGTCAACATACCAAGGTCAACACCAAGTGATAGGGAGCGTTGGGCAGTCCCCAAGCTTCTTATTCGCCCATTATTGGCTCCACTGTCTGACTTGTCGGTTAACATGCCCCCCTTCCTGATGTAGATTCTGTCATCGGAGTCTATTGAGATGAAGCCCGTTCGTTGAGGTGGAAGAGCATTTAAGATGAATGTCCTTAGCCTTCTTTAGTCACTGCAAAATCAAACAAAATTGGCATAGTAAT
This sequence comes from Adiantum capillus-veneris, assembly GCF_014529385.1. Lineage (NCBI taxonomy): Eukaryota > Viridiplantae > Streptophyta > Polypodiopsida > Polypodiales > Pteridaceae > Adiantum > Adiantum capillus-veneris. The sequence continues at coordinate 143,162,028 of NC_140948.1, forward strand.
TGCATTTTCATATACAATTAAATAGCATATGCAGTTGTAGACAGAGACATTAATTGGTAACAGATTATTAAACAATTTGTCAGCAATAAATATTAAACTGTAATATAATCAAATGCATAAACAATTGTTAAGGTAAAAAACTAAACAAGTATGGGGTCGCTAATTTAACGGTCGAAAGGCATAGAGGTCAATTATTAATACCATGGGCAAGCTTCTCAATTTTCTCTGGTCAATTGAGTTGTTTAATCGCGAGAGCCAAGTATTTCATGTTCGAGGGCTGACTAGAGGCTATACCTAGAAGACCTTGTAGTTAAGCTACGATAAAAGGAATTGCTCATGAAATCATCGGCCGACTTATTTCCTTTTCTTTGACCCCCAAAGTCTTTTCAGAGTGATTCAATTTTGATGTGTGTGCTTATTTTGTATGCCTTGAGTTTTTCCTTTTTAAGGAAAAGCGCCCACACTAGAAACCTCTAGGGCTCTAGTACCATAGGCGATACATGTGAGTGAAGTACCAAATGAAGCTGAGATTTCTCTTCCAGCTTAAGATTTTACATTGTGGCACTTTGATTTTTTTGTTTGTTCGTATTCAACATTTTAATTTTGTAACTTTGGGGGGTCGTATAACATTGTTACCCTCCCCAGGCTCATCACACTAGTAAACTCCGTTTATAATACTTAAGATAAAGGTCAATAATGACTAAGCCCTGTAGAAAGCCCTAGTACATTGCACACAATGCTGCCTAAATTGGATTATGACAAAAAATTATATAGAATCTAATGTTTAATCTAGGTAAATGTGTCGAATATTTTGCTACCAATCACAATTAAAGCATACAAACATGGATTGCAAAAAAGACAACGGACAATGCTAATGGACAAGAAACACATGTTTGTGTTGATGATCGCGCTCGATTCGAAGAGTGAACGAGAGAAAGACTCCATGGAGTTCAAAGTCCTAACATCCTATACACACTAGAAAACACAAAGAATACCTCTAGGAGGCACATCAGTGGGAAGAGGCACCAACCCTTATTGAACACAATCAAACAACATAAGGAACCCTAACCTAATTATTTGCACTTCCCCGACGAGAGAGTGAAGGGAATAGAATATTGTAGAGATTGGGGGGGAACCCTAAGGCTAAACCCCTATCCTCATTATCATCGAGAAAAACAAAGTCATCATCCGTGAGACCATATGTGCCATCCGTGTAATCATGTAACTCTTCCTCATCATTAGAGGCACAAATGTTCACTAAGAACATCAATAGACATCTATAGTCATCTTGGTCAAGCGGGTAGGAGAGACGTCCTCTACTAGGTATGGATCAGTTGTGGTCAAGAGACGTATCAACCATTCTAACTCCTCAAAATTCATTTCACACGCTAGCGTATCTACCAAATCCCATTCACAGGCAAGCATCGGGTAGACTATGTGAAACACTTGTGCAAAGTAAAGAGGGTACCTCTCACCCAAGGTAGGAGTGGACGACTCTTCGTACTAACCATATCTGTACACACAGATAGATGATGGTTAGAGTGAAATTATTATAAGGGTGTGTCAAAAGGTCGTATCTTTGTCCATAATGTGTTTTTATGATTTTGTATTATGTATAGAACTCTTAGGTTTCCAGATTTTTGTTTGGTGGCTCTTGCTCTTTTACTTTGTTTTTTTTTTTTTTTCTGTGAGCATAAGGCTTTATATATACATTCCCTAAGATTGGGAGATTGAGAGGTCAGGGAGGAAGGTTGAGAGGGGAGTGAGCGAATGATGACTATTAGCAGACACTCCCCCCTTCCTTGGGCATATCATACCTTTTGGAATGATATTGTCACCTTTTGAAACCAATTGTTCCAAGTTGTTATGGGTAAAGGCTTTAACCAATAGTTTTCGACCGCCCTATGCATTTCATCTAGTTGTTGCAAGGATGGTAAGGTACTCTCCCATGATTTTATTTGCAATGTTGTTGTAGGTAGTGAACTTACAACGGGGGGTGAAAACTCTTCCTGTTTGTATGGATATGTACAATGGTAGGTGGATTGTGTCGAAGCTTTTATTTCCGTATAGGAACTATATGAAGAGCAAGAAGCTTCATTTGACTTCCCTGTCCCTGAGCTAGGTGGAACAAATCGTTCTTTCTTCGGTACCCAAACTAGCTCTAGAGCGGGTGTGTAGCATTCTGTGATTTTTTTTTTCACGATCGTCAATTCCTTTTGGAGCTACATGATTGGGCTCACATGGGTCAGGTGACAGATAAGAGCACAATTTACATTTTGGCACCTAGATTTTATCATTTCCTTCATAGTAGCCTTGGGCTTCCAATAGTTTTTTAGGAATCCAACGCAATGTTTCTTTACATTTCTTGGAGCAAGTGAGACGTCTCTTACGAGGCTCCTATCTTTTAGCAACACTAGCTATGGACACTAAAGAAGCTTTAGGGACCCACTTGTATGTTTTATTTGTTATATTAGGATGGGTCTTGTGTGTCTCAAGCTTTATTTCAACTATAACAGTTGAAGATCTAGAGAGTTGGGCTATGGGGACATATGGTTCAACCTCCTGAACATGCAATGTTTTCGGTTTTATTTCCTTAAGAGGAAATATCTCAGGGATTATGGCTTGAGTGGCAGAGCTAAAAGTTGGTTTCTGCGTTGTGACACCCCTAGTTCCCCAATCAATAGTGCATTTGGTGGTTATCATCCACGTGTGTCCTAGGGTTATATTACCCTCCATAGTTCCAACATGCATGACCAAAAAGTCTTGAGCTACAACCCCATTGTCATAACTGACAGAAGTGTGCTAGATACAAAAAATTAGAGTTTTTTCTTGTTGACACCCTTGACTTGGATAGTACTCTTAGATAGGGATGGCTTTCTCAACTAACACCACACTCCGTATGACAACAAATTATATTTAGCACTAATGTCTAACAAGGCATTATATAGAACTTTTTCATAGGCGCTATTTAGCTCAATAGGGTATCGTAGATGTGTGTAAGAATCATCCTCTATTTCAACATGGAATGCATGTGTAACTCTCAGGTTGGCCTCTTGTTGGCGTCTTATACGTTGTTGTCGCTCCTTAGCCTCAGCTTGAGCTTGTATCTTCTTCAACTCGGTTTGTGCTTTGGCTGCCTTTTTTTGATGGATGGCACATTGAGCAATCAAATGATCTATGCCACATCGATTACAGATGAGTATCGGCATTGTAGACATGCTCTCTTGATTGGTTTGCATTAGTGTGGTATTCTTTTGTAGCCTAATAGGACACTCAGCCACACGTTGTGGACTTTCACACTCATAGCATTGAAGAGGTTGTCTCTTGGCAGTGTAATTGAGATTTTGGCCTCTTACAACAAGAGCAGCTACTTGATAGACAGGTTTGACTTGTCCCCAATAGTCCTCCACGTAGTATTGTGGACTTTCTTCAAGAGCATCAATCCCATAGGCAATATTAGGGTCTATATCTTCCTCACAGCCTTCCAAACAAGCAATAGATGACTCACAACCCACTTGATTCACATAAGTGATTCTCGGATGTGGTGGTTGCGGTCCTAGCACTGGAGGTGGTAAGGATGTTGTTTGCATAACAATCTGGGTCCTAGGGACCATGTGTTGTGATGTTTATTCAAGAGGTGGCGCTGGCATCAATGCATGCACTCGAGGTGTGTCTGCCCATGCTAAGGTCTATTGGCCATCGCACGCTTAAATACTATGCAATCCTTAGCTTGATGACCATACCTCCCACCACAGGCATTGCAATTCCCATTGAATTTTACTTTAAAAGTAGGGCATTCACTGATACTATGTGGACCATAGCATACTGAGCACCATTGTGGCTCCCTTCTTGGATACATATTATTGTTTTGCAGAGCACAATTGTCTCTAAGACTCTCTTGAATGGCCTTGGTGAGATCTGCTAAAGTCATCTCAGATATCTTTGGCTCCTTAGCAATAGGCTTTAGAGTCATTGGCTGATGCCCCGATGCTTGCGATCTAGTAGATTTAGGCTCAACAAACACTCTTTCTCCTTGAATCATTAAATTATCCTCCAATTATATTGCATTGGTGGTGACTGCTTCCCAACTGGTGATACCTCTAATGACTAGGCCATTGTAGATATCCTCATGTCGTAATCCCCTAATGAATCTATCAAGCAATTGGTTATTATTGAAGCGCTCATTTGGATTGCAATGAGAATTTAAATGCTTCAAGCGATTAATAAAGTCTCTCATAGACTTTTCTTCCTCTTGTTGGGCTTTCTGGAGCTGAGATGCTACACCCCAAAGCACTCCCTCTCGTATGTATTCTTTCAAGAACACTCTCCTAAGAGTAGGATAAATTGTTTTCTCTTGCATCCTTAGTGTTCTATATCAATCCCGAGCCTTCCCACTCAAGGTTAGGCTTAAAGCATTACTCTTATGTAGGTCATTGTGTTCTCCTAGAGAATCGCATATTTGTTCAAACACTTCGATATGCTTTCTCACATCCCCATCTCCACTAAATTTTTGTGAGCTTGGCTATTTGTACTGCCTTAGTTCTAGGCTCTCTATCAGATGTGTTACGCATATTCTCAGCAAATAGATCGACCGATAGCTTGAGAAAATGTTGCCAAGTCACCTAAGTGAGCAAGCCTCGTGGGTGAAGGCACTCCAGAGACTACATATGGAGTAGGTATTGGCATTGGGCTTGGCGCATAGGAAGCCCTTGGGTTCCAAGTTTGGTATGGTGTGGTGCCACGTGGTAACCCAAAGTTCATATCTGTGGCCTAGGCATAACAGACGTCGGATGTGACAAGGCCCCAATAATTTATCTCCAACCTTAAAAATAAGAGAGGGGGGTATCATATTTTGGGGTGAGGGGGGGAAATACATACTATTCCCTATACTTTTCTTTGTTTTATCATGTTCTAGATGCTTGAAGATCTAGCCTATAGCTTTTATCCTATCTTGAACCAAAAATAAAGGCCACAAGTCAACATTACGAACTCTATGCAGTTGAGTCTAACTCTCCAGCTTCTGTAGCCCAACAGTGATTTCCATTTCTAGCCAAGCTGCACCTTCTTGTCCTTAAATGTTGAAAAACTCACGGGAGAGGGGGAGAGAGAGAGAGAGAGAGAGAGAGAGAGAGAGAGAGAGAGAGAGAGAGAGAGAGAGAGAGAGAGAGAGAGAGAGAGAGAGAGAGAGAGAGTGCATAGCACGGAGCCTGCCCGTGCCTTGCCTTGCTTCTGCATGCGAGGGTCTCGTCGTCAGTCCAGTCCACACACACACACACAAAGAGAGAGAGAGAGAGAGAGAGAGAGAGAGAGAGAGAGAGAGGAGAGCACCCTCCCACAACTCTCACTAGCTCCACCCACGATAGTTGTCAGCACTTGCATCGGCCCACATGCAAGATGTCGCCTACACTCACATCCTCCAACCACCCTCTCTATCCCCACTCTTGTCCAGATGGAAAGTGCGAAATAGAGGGATTTGGTGAGATTTCCTTCAAAAGAAAACGGGCACCACCCTACTCTGATCATTAACAGAAAAAAGTTGCTTAGTGTGACTTGCCCTCAGCTACTCAGTAGTGCCCTCTCTCAATGGCCTTGCTGCTCGTGGTATCATATGCCAACAGCTTGCAGAAGCTTGCACAATAGCCCTCAGCGGTCGGGTAGCCCCAAGCTCGGAAGGGCACCAAGGTCGACCGGGCCTCACTCTCTATCTCTCTGTCTTGTTTTTAATTATGTACATCTCCTAATCGTCATTTTGCAGGCCTTGTGATTTCATCACTTTTTTGGCCCGCCCAAAGGGCTAAGGCCAAAGTGATGTGTTCCCTTTTTGGCCTGCTCAAAGGGCAAAGGATATAGAGACGATTATTTTTTGGCCTGCCCAAAGGGCTAAGGTCATAGTGATGTGTTCTATTAGTGAAAAATCTCATATGTAAATTTTTTTGGCCTGCCAAAGGCAAAGGCTGTAGAGATGGGTTTCCTTTTTGCTGTTGGAAAATACAAGGAAAATTAAAGTGAATTTCAGTTTTATCTAAAAATGCACAACTTTTTTCACTACTATACCAAAACAATATTTTTTTAATTAATTGGAAGAGATAAAAGAGAGTCATTAACAAAATAAAACCGATATATTCACGTACGCATCGAATCATGGAAGCATATTTACATCATTAATATTCCACCAAAACTCCACATATTCCGAGATAGGCCACCCCTACTGTATCCTAGAGAGAGGTAGGCTCTCAACTTCGTATTGTCATTTCTCATGATGGCGAGTACAACTTGTTTGTGTTAGAGAGTGAAGAAGTTTGTGTTAGAAAGAGAAGAAGAAGAAGAAGAAGAAGAAGAAGAAGAAGAAGAAGAAGAAGAAGAGAACTTTAACGTCGTAGGAAACTATACCGAGAGACCTTAAAGATCTATGTGATGTGACAAGGAGAGAGATCAAAAGCACAGAGAGTAGAAGTGGCTATGGCGTCTTCCTCTTCTTTGGAAATGATGCATTCATCTGTGTGCTCAAGCTTTGTCGCCCCGTGCTCCAAGCCCTCTATGCTCTTGGCCCCTACTTCAGCATGCGCTGCCTTGACTCTCTCGCTATCCCTTGTAGTCTCTACCTATCATTGTCATCTACCAGTAAGTGATGGCCCTGTTGCCCTTAGCAAGCATACTTTACCTACTCTCTGCAACACCTCAGGCCTTGGCCGACATTGAGGATGATTACAAGTGGGCAACTCAAAGTGTGATCGGGCAAGTGCAAAGCACCTTGGGGTTGGACAAGGTCGATCCTACTCGTGGGGACGCTACCGAAGAGCTTTGCCAGACATCCAACAAGTGGGCCGCAAAATACCTCCGCGAGACAAGATTTTTTGGTAAGCCCTCCTGCAGCAACATTTATTTGGTGTTGGATGCTCTCTCTAGAAATTATATCAATGATGGTGATGGTGCTCCTCTTACGGCCGTAAAGAACGGCACTCATATCCTAGAAGAAGTTGACATTGCAAAGAGGCCTCTAGGGCGAGGCCGTTGAGCTATTCATTATATGTGGGTGCTATATTTGTAAATGATATGTACATCATGAAGCCAGAGTTCTCCATTCTGGTTGGCAAGCTGGTGATCCTTAGTAGTTCACATGGCTATGGCAAATTTAAGGACCTCTACCATTGCGATCTACATGCAGCTTAGAGAGAGATTGCCTTTGTTTTCTAGCAATTTCTTTCTGCTCTTCTGTCTCATAGTTTTGTCACACTATATAATAATCATGATGCCAGATGTATTATTTTACACCTTATTACCAAAGAGAGAGACAATCCAACATAGATTTTTCTGCCGTTTATCTTTGTTAAGCTCTGGAACCGACTGTATACAGGTTTCTACCTGCCCCTCTTCAATACGAGAGCAGAAGGAGCTGCAGCACTCTAGCCTTCAGGTAGTACCACGGTACTGTGGCATCATCCTGCCCTCTCCAAAATGCTCCCTCGCAGAACACAATTTAGGACTTGGCTATAGCGCCTCTGCATTGTTTTTTTGCTTCATGCTTCCATATAAGCAATCACCCTTCTTTCTTTTCCCATTTGTCCCCATGCAGAAGATGAAGTTGTTTCAGTCTAATTGCTTATATGTTGTGTGCCATTTTGAAAGAAGTGATTAAATTAGCATGACATGCTACGAGGCAATCAATGCAGGGTTTGTCAGAGTACGTTGTGATGCAGGACACAAAGAGACGCAGGGGGCCAGAGCATGCAGATGGAAGAGGTCACAGGGGTAGAGCTTGAGCGCAAAGAGGGAGACATGTGAATGAGCCAGAGCATCAAGTGGGAGTTGCACAGGAGGTGACTATGGTTGCTATCTCTCACCCGAGATGAGCTAGAGCTCTGACGATGGCGTCGAGGGTAGTGAGCATGGGTGGCTGGACGCAAGAACGACAGAGGCTTTGCGTTTTTTATCTGGAAAGTTTAGATTCTTCCCAACTAATTAATGAGTTTGGCAATTTAGACCGAGTATGAGCAGACATACTGGCCTCATTTTGTTCATTAGAGGTGTTCTATTCAAGTCGCAACAGAAGATGCTTTTCCATGAAAATAACTTTACAATATGATGGATGTGTTGTTTCTAGTAATGTTTTGCTTCTTTTTCTAGTAATGCTTTTCTTCTTGTAGAGGTTTTATTTTTCATTTTTGAAGACAGCTTTCTCAAATTTGTGTAATTGCTACTCAAATATATATCATATATTTGAGTTTTTGAGAGAAAGACGATCTTTATGTATGTTGTTATGCTTGTGTAGTCCAATAAAGCATATGGCGTTTCTTAGCTTAATTACAATTGTCTATGCTCATTATTTGATTGCAAGAGAGTTTATTTATTGTTTGTGAGATTCTACAGGCTGATTTATATGAGTTTTACAAGTTCACAACAAAGTGGCAAGATGCACAGCTGTACAAAAGAGACCTAGAAGCTAGAGTAGTTGAGGGCCTCAATTCTTATTATCATCATCAGCTTTCGGCCTCCTTTTGACCACTACCCGTGACACTTGTAGGCTTGCACACTAGAACTCTAAATCATGAGCCCTTGGGTGTACCAACTCAATATCTTTGCTCTCCGAGTCTTCAACATCTCTGACCACTGAGAGAGAGAGAGAGAGAGAGAGAGAGAGAGAGAGAGAGAGAGAGAGAGAGAGAGAGAGAGAGAGAGAGAGAGAGAGAGAGAGAGAGCAAAGCATGTTCACACTTGGATAAATTTTAGAATCTCTTCAATTAGTTGTATGTATCTGGGTGTATTCAATCAATCATGTTCTATAAACACTAATTATTATAGGTGTAATTTTGTTAGGTTAAATTTGTGATTTGCTCTACAAGTCCTTAAAATTAAGCATGATATTATTTGGATCCATTTAAAAATTTCCATTGTCACTTGAAATGAGATTTGAGTTGGATACTTCATTCCCTTTTCAGAGTGTCCAAAATCTCTAACATCTATCTAATTGGTATGCCATGGAGCTTTCTTTGAGTAGCTTTGGTTTTAATCAACATTTATGCAAGCAATGAAATGGGTTGATGGTCTGCATGGTTTATATCTCTGATGATATGATATTTGTGTGAGTCTAGATAAGTTGAGCAGTTGAACCTTCGATAGGATATGATTCCTATTTGTTCTTAATGCATTTTCTATCATATGAATTTCAAGAATGTAACATGTGAGTTTGTCATTGTTTAAGAATTATCCTTAAGGAGGAAAGGTACTAAAATAGTGTACTTGCCAATGCAAGGGGAGTGATTATTGTACTTGCTAATAGAATGGGAGTATGTTAGTATTGGGGGGCAAGTAAGGAGGCTATTAAAGTAGAGGAACGAGCAAGACTTCATGTTTATCAAGCTAATAGGAACACATTCAGTTTTGTACTTTGGCTACAATGCGTTTCTTTGCAACCGTTAAAGATTGCCATTTGCTTGAATGCTTTCTAGTTATTAGTGAGAGCTAGTCTGTTGTTGCTTCTTGCTTCAGCTTACAGTTATCGATTCCATTTCTCTTGAGCGTCGCTCAAAATTGCTTGAATCCAAAAGTTTGTGCTTTTGAAAGAGTGTTTCCTTTTTAAATATATGCCATATTATCCCCATAACAAAAAATCTACAATTACAAACTTTGGATATTATTTTACTCATGCTTAGGTGCATCTCCCTGGCAAGCCTCGTGATTTTATCACTTGTTATAACAAAGAATGAAAAAGTTTGATTGGTGAGTGCTATAGTGAGCACTCATGAGAAAGTTAAGAGTGACAGTGAGTGGGTGACAATATCCACGTTTTCTCTCAAAAAGATATTGAGATAATATTCTTTCCAAGATTTATTTTATTGAATGTGCTCGAAATTAGAGTCTCACTCCTCTTTTCTCGTGCAACCACCTCCATGACCAAGTCACCAAGTGTCCTGTTTGTAAAAAAATAAATGGTTTTCGGTATTTGGTTTCGTAATTTCGTGAGTCATGCAGATAATGTCGAGCGAATGATGGAAGGGGCTTGGTTTAGAATGAACTATTGTCTTAATCATTAATAGCAGTGAGCAGTGGGTTCTTGAAAGTGGCATGCAATGAATGCTATTGTCATGAAAATGTTGAATACTGGAACAATCTGCTACATAAATGAAAGTGAAATTTTTTAGTTAAAACTTTGTCTTGGAGAATGGGAATCTTACACACACACACACACACACACACACACACACACACACACACACACACACACACACACACACACACACACACACACACACACACACACACACACACACACACACACACGCTTCTACTCTTCCTCTCCATCACCCTGTGCCAATGGCATCTTGGTGGCCCCTAAACCACCACCTCAACCTCCTAAAGCACTCCCTTGTCACCAACAAAATGATCTCAGCCTTCCTTCTTTGCTCCTCTCCCAGAATCTCAATAAGGTCCACGTCCTTCAAGGCCTCAGTTCTCCCTTTATCGGCTGTTGACTTGACACCCCTTTGTGAGCCCTCTGTAAATTTCCCATGAGGTTGTGCAAGGTCTGGAGTAGGGCCCATGTCACCTCGAACATTTGGTCATTGGAATACAATGGTGGAGGTGTCGCATCCAAACTCCTTGGGCTTCCTCCCACCCCCTTCTCCCCTTCCATTGTTGCATGTTGTTGCTCATATGGATTCTGGGCCTGCTGCTTCTTGATCATTGTCATTGTCAGTATTGGGTAGATCAAGCTCACTCAAGTGTTATCACTAATAGTAACTTGCATCATCCTCTACTCATAATCAAAAAAATTGGTATCCTATATCAACATTAGCATATCCCAAAATTTGGCAAAAATGCAAGTTTCTGGTTATACTTGGCTTCCAAGCTTAGAATTAGGGGAGGGAGGGAGGTTTGAGAGATCTATCATCTGAGAAAGGGAGACGAGCAAAGTAGAGCAATGGTGATTTCTGCAAGGGGATTAATCATGGGGGGATTGGATTGTAGATCTTGAGAATCTTGACTTGCATCGAGTTGCACAAGCAGAACCTCCTCTGGCCTTGGCAAGAACACCTATAGACGATGGTGGGCAAGGGTCAATTGCAACATTGAGTAGTAGTACTTAGCTCCCGCTCCCCTTTCCCACTATGGTAGGCTATCTTCTTTAGTATGATCACCTCTTATGGCTCTCAGTAATTGAAATCTGTTAGGAAGCCATGGAACTTACATGTAATGACAAACTTGAGATTAAATTGGTTTTCTCACGTAGACAATCAAAATCTAACCAGAGTTGGTCTAGCTATATGGTGGTCCCAAGGTGGGTGTACAGGCAGACCATTAGACTTCACAACAGGGGTATGTGGGATTTTACTGTTGTTCATGGCCTTCAGTGTGCTTCGCATGAGATTTCCACCTTCCGCCACGTAATTCGACCCTTGCGTGCTCCCCGTGCTCATCTCCCATCTTGACCTCTTTAGAGTTACACTTAAATAATTTGTGACCCTAAATAGTTACATGGTAGGCCTCGTTATTTTATCACTTTTTTTAGCTTGTTCTCCTTGTTTTTTTAAATTGGTGAGTGTTGCAATGAGTGCTCATAAGAAAGTTATGACTAAGGGTAGTGGGTTCTTGCTTTTATGATCCTGCATATTGCTTTCCTTAGTCCCGTGCTCAAGATGGCTAAGTGTAACTGGAAAGAATTCTTAAAACCAGTGAAAAGGTTTCTTTGTGGAGGTAGTTGCTTGCCCGATAGACCAAGGAGGGCTCGGCATTCTTAACCCTGTATCTCATGCCGAGGCCCTTTGTGCCAAATTTATGGTCTCATTTGGCTAAACAGGACCAAGCTTGGGCTATCATGACCAAGGAAATGCTTGATGCAGCAAAACTGGGATCGAAAGGGGGAAAGTGGAAGGGGGTTGTGATGCACGAAAAACTTCTCGCCCCGAAGTGGTCTTATCTTAGATCTGGTGGACTCTCAGGGGAGCTGATGAGGAAGTGCAAAAGTGCTGCTGAGGTTTTGGAATGGGGGGATGTAACCAGATACTTTAAGAACTCCATATTGCACTGGTCCCCTTGGCTCTTTAAAATATTGGGGCCATTGCAAAGCCCTTACTGGATAGAAATGGCCAGGAAGGTGAATAATAAGGGGCTCATCGACTAGAGAAATTCTGGGATGGAAACATGAAGTGCTGGAAAACTGCTGACTCTTTAGTCATCCAATTTCAATTGAATGACTTTGAGATCTTACTAGTCTATAGGGTGATTAAAGAGCTTGATAAGGTGGTGATGCCAATTCGCGAATCCAACTTTGAATGGGACGCTTGGAGATGGCCCGGGAGTAGCCTCTTTTGGAAATCACACTCTAAAGGCATTTACCATGCAGTAATGCACGAGGCTAATTGGTGTAGCCCCCTCAACAAATTATGGAAGAGGCATTGGACGGAAAAACGGTGGGAGGGAGTCATGGAGAACATCTGGAAGCCAAGATTGCCTCCGTATATGAAGATATTTCTATGGAAAGTGATGTGGGGTGCTCTGCCGACGGGCGTAAAGATACAAGAAAGGGGCATCGGGTCCAATCGTTGCTCGGGGTGCAGAATAGCCAGTAAAGACCTAGCCCACCTTTTCATGGGATGCCAGGAAAATCAGGGGGATGGCTGGGAAAATATGCAAGTGGATTCAAAGGACATGGAAAATTAAGTTCTTCAAGAATGATCTGTTCTTTGGTAGCAACAGGATGGGAAGTCCTGCTCTTCTCGTTTGCACTCAAATAATTAGGTACTACTTCTTGCACCATATTTGGCAAGCAAGGAACTGCCGCGTGTTTGAGGGGGATCTAGCTGTGGCAAGATTTTGGAAATCATGCAAGAGAGTAGAGTGATAATCCACATGATCGGAGGCAAACAAGGCTCAGAGGACTGGTCTACAACAATACATAACATCTTGTAGTAAGTAAAGCTGAGGAGTAAGAGTGGTTTCTCTGCCAAGCAGATAACTTGTAATCCTTTGACCCTCAAGGCTCGGTCTGAGCTCGAGGATTGATGTATATTTCTGTTCTTAATACTATCCATTCACAATTGTGAGTTTTGCAAAAAAAAAAAGAGTGATGGAACTTCTTTCCAATCCCACATCTGTAACATTAAGCATTGCATGAAGAGTTTGGTTTTAGGACCAGTACAAATAGCTTTGTAAATTTTGGTATGAAAGAGGATAGAGGGTTGTGTCAATGTCAAAGCCCTTGAATTTTAATATTATACATAGTTACAACTTAAAAATCCCACCTTAGCAAGCAAAAGACGACCTTACAAAGCATGGTTTATGGAGAAGTCTTGCAACATTTTTTCGTAAGCATAATGCATTGACTAGTAAAACAGTGTCGCCTCCGGCGGGGGCATGGCCCTTTTTAGTACTTACCCTCAAGCCCTTTTGCTCTTGAAAAATTTAGTAAAAGAAGATCAAGAAAAGTACTCACTAATCTCTCTATCTCTCTCTCTCTCCACCCCCCCTCTTACCATAGATTTAGTCCAATCCCATTTTGATAACTTTAAATTCATCTTTCTTATAAAATTGAAAGTGAAAAAGCCTACAAATCTTCGAAAATTTTACTATGTTTCTGTCAAGACGACACCCATGTGAGCTCAATATAATATTCAATACAAAGTGTAGTCTTCAATACTCGAGATAACATCAGCTGTTGTCAACACATAAGTGTCACCAACTCCTCACACCAAGAAAAGTGATAAGGCTAGCTAGCGCTTCCTATTGCCAAGGTTATACGTTTGATCCGTGGTGAGCACTCGAGATGACCAAGGCCTGATGTTACAATAAATCTTGAGCTCACAAAGAGCTATGGCTCCACTCTTTATTAGGTGCCCTCGTACCAATCTCACCTATGGCCATATGTTTCTCTCATATCTAGGGTGGAGGAAGAAAAGTGGCCAAATTGTTGAACTTTGCACCTCAAAAAATTTAGACTTTATAAGTTCTAAGGTTGCCTCACGTGCATCAAAACTTGATTGGCTGGATGGATAGCCTTCTCAGTTCGAAGTACCTAATGTAGGGTTGAATCATTACATGAGGATGTCACACTCTCAACTGCCATTTCGAAATTCCCAAGAGGGAGTAGGGGGTACCCAACTGGAGAAAATAAAAAAATGGTGGATTTAGTTTGAAACGGAAAAGGGAATGGTGCACGGTGTGAGGAAAAAGGAAGGGTGCAAGAAGGTCGCACGCGTGGGTTGGCATGCCATCTCTGTGTGTGTGTGTGTGTGTGTGTGTGTGTGTGTGTGTGTGGAGCCTTGCGAGGTAGCTCGACAGAGCCCTATCTGTCTTCCTAGCATGTGCTACATGCCTCTCTCTCTCTCTCTCTCTCTCTCTCTTTCTCTCTCTCTCTCTCTCTCTCTCTCTCTCTCTCTCTCTCTCTCTCTCTCTCTCTCTCTCTCCCCCCCCCCCCCCCCCCCCCTCTCCGGTTGCCGTGCTGCAGAGGCGAGACTCCATAGGCACTGCAGAGTTTAGGCCTGGCAGAGTGTTTGCAATGCATCTAGTGTCGTTTAAGGTTGGGCTGCAAGAAAAAGTGCACGCTGTAATGCTCCACCCGTAGAGCAGCCGACATAATCACGGCAGCGGCATACAGCTAGCTCACCATCGCGGCCTTTTTTGAGGGATTTAGGTCCTACAGAGGCAATTTTTGAGCTTTAGGCGAAGCCTCATCGAGGGAATCTTCTCACGTAAATTTGGTTTTATTTACCGAACATGAAGTTCAGCTTCTGTCTAAGCTTCTCCTCAAAATCTGGGATGTCAGAGGACAATTTTTAGGCCTTCCAAGCACACTGTTGTAGAGTTAAAGACTTGCTGTGTCTGAGTATAGTTGTACTCTGAAGCTGAGCTTTCAAATCTTCTAGTCTATTCAGCACAACTGTAAGAAAACCAACAGAGATATTAAAACGGTTAGAAATATGGTTGGGGGAGAGCCAGTACCCATTGTCTTGCAGGTCTCCCCATGTTCTTATGCCTGCTTTGAAACACTCGTAAGCTTTTATTGAAAGGCTCTTCCCAGTCTTACTTGTTGACCATCCCATCCATATAGAATCATATAAGAGTACAGTAACATCATTCAGAAAGTGCTGTGGGAAGTGATATGCCTTTTTGATTTGAAACCGGGACTCCCACAGTCTGATGACAAGCAAAGAACCTATAGGTATGAAGCTCTAGTTAGTAGACATTACATCCCAAAGAGAGAGTTCCTTCCAACCTTTGTACTCCTGTACATGAAACTTCTTAATATTTCTTTTTATCAGGTAGGCTTAGAAGTCTTGACTGTCAATGGATCCGACTATCCATTTAGCTGCCATCCTTACAACCATTATGTTAATATCCAATATGCATAGACTTCCTCTAGTTTTGTGTAGGCAGCAGGTGCTCCAAGCCACTTTGGGTATTTTATTGATGTCTTCTGTTCCTACCCAAAGAAATCTTCTAGACAGAGAAGTTATTTGATTAAGTTGAGAACATGTGAGATTCCAGCAAGTGTTAGACAAGGGGTACTAGAACCTAGGAGTCTACCTCCCAACCACCCACTATATAGCATGGATCCTAAACCTTTGCCCTAATTGGACTCCCTTTCCACACTACCTAGACCGGCCTTGCCCTTGTCTAGTCCGGCCTTGCCGTTGTCCTGACATTACTCCCCCCTTAAAGAAGAGTTTTTGTCCTCGAAAACAAAAGTGGGGAACTTCTTCTTAAGAACACTAATGTTTTCCCAAGTGGCGCCTTCCTCAGGTCAATCTTTCCACTTGATTAAGGCTTGTTGACGTACCTGATGACGTTTATGTAAATCATGATAGTCGAGAATGAGTTAAGGTTCATGTGGTAAGGTAGGAGGTTCAACAAAATCAACCAAAATCAGCTCGTCAATGACATTGTTGTCCCCATGTAACCGCTTACGTAAACGGCTTACATGAAACACCGGATGAATACGAGAATGTGCAGGTAGCAATAATTTGTAGGCAAGATTACCTACTTGCTTGAGTATTTTGAAAGGCCCACAATATCGTGGAGATAATTTAGGTGTCGGCCCAGTTTTTAGACTTTCAAAATGTTCTGAGACACGTAAAAATACTTCCTCCCCTTCCTCAAAGGTAACTTGCCGACGTTTCTCATCAGCGTACTTCTTATACCGATCCTACGATTGTCGGACATTCTTACGAGAGAGTTTCAGTATATCCATGTGGTCTTGGAGAAAATCCTTAACTTGTTGGAGCTTTTTGGTTGCCAACCCCACCGTAACAGGCGACCTAGGTTGAAACCCATACATGAGCATGAAAGGACTAAATCCAATTGTGACATGCTTAGCACTATTGTAGGCAAACTCGAGAATAGGTAAATATTCTTTCCAGTCTAACTGTTTCTTGCTAACGTATGCTCTTAGCTTATCCTATAGCACTTGGTTAACTCGTTCAGTCTGACCATCTGTTTTTGGATGATCGGTTGTACTGAGGTTTAGTTGTGTATCCAATCGTTTGAACACAACTCCTCCAAAAATGACTGTTAAAATTAGGATCACGATCACTGACAATGGTACTTGGCAAACCATACAACTTTTATAGGTTGTCCACAAATAACGTGGCTAGTTCTGGAGTCTTAATCGTAAACTCCAAGTAGAGCAATAAATGCTTATTAATTGGATTTCGTGGTGCTAATGTATGCACCTTGCATATCCTTTAGCATCATATTACACTTTGTAATTTTCCTATCCCCTTAGATAACTGACAATACTGAGGTGTGTTTCCCCCACGGTTTACAGACAGTCGTCCTAGATGACTGAGAATCAACAATGTACCATCGTGGTTAATTTTGAAACATCCACAAGCATCCAAACCAAGCCATGACCTCTATTGGTGATTAGTAGACTTAAAAGTAATCTCATAGAGATACTGCAAATATAGTGCAAAATACTTCATAAGCAACAACTTAATGAATACGCATGCCGTTCCAAATCAGCCTTTGCTAAACCCTAGGGCCCATAACACCTAGTGTGCATGCATTTAGCAAAAAACAAATCCGAACCTGTATATCCATGGTGATCCTTGCCAATAATTATGGCAAATGTGATGCGCCTAGCACACATTAAAGAAAAATGTAAATAGTTCAGAAAAGAAACTAAATTCTTTCCATTGCAATCATTTGCAAGCCTTGATGAAACGTCTGAACCATAATAGAAGGTGAAACAGTGATCACTTCTAGGTACAAACAAGGAAACTTTTTCATTAACAACTCATAGCCTTTCTATATGTAAAACAACCATCTGTAATGTTGTTTAGCAGTACTTTACCTTAACAAGTCATTCTAAGTATCCGACAACTTTTGGCCACTAAAATTGCTCCTGATATGTTGTGCTGAAAATGGTCTAGAAAACAGGTGAGACTAGCACCTAGGGATCTTGTCGTGACACATACTTGAAATAGTGGCGCCAGTGTCAGTCCCAGAGACTCATATTCGCCACATGTGGAATATGTCTCAACTAAGGATGTTTGAAAAAAGAACATCCTACAAGTACAAGATGTACTTGTGTGTGGAGGTAATTGCAAACACTCTACGACGAAAGTGAGAGGCACCCTCATTAGCCTTGCTCCACACTGGCTAAACCGAACTCCTTGAGTTCCTAGACCATGTTGTATCCCATGTGACAACATGTGCCAAATCGAATCCGACAAGTGGGTGCATAACAGCATAACGTACATTGGACACTACGACCCAAAATACTTGTTCTGACTTGCCCTTGGCATGGCCCTGGGGATTGAACTGAAAGTTCAGTTATCCATATTCAAATGCAGAGGAGCACGTCTCTCACCTGTGAAAAAAAACAAGCAGCATTGCACTGGAAACCTTGGGTATTGCCTTCGCAATCTAAACCCGTTGGGTAGAATCTACGTAGTCCACCCCTTGGTGAGATCCTTTGTAGAAACTGCTTAACTAGCAGGCAACGGTAACCAACATAGTTAACCGTGTACAGAATGATGAGAATCAACTTGAAAAGTTGAATTTTTCCTCTACTGCATGGTAGATTGCGGAATTATTTCCTTGAAAGTATAATGGAAATAGATCAAATTGTGATCCTCAATGCCTATGGGGTGATTTAGTAAGCACCCGCGGGGTCTTACCCCAAAACAATGCGTCCATAGACACTCGTAGTGCTATAGAGAGAGCAGGAGATCCACACAAGTGGAAATCCTAGCTCTTACGGACAACCATGCTATCACAACAATATGTTGCATCTAAAATCCGTGCCAGAGAACGACTGAGTTAACTTTATGGTTATCAAAATCTCAACACGAATGTCACACTAAAAACATGTCGTGCAAAAATGACACCCTAAACATCCGTAATGACCAGACTCTTGCTTGTGCATTAACGTCGTGGTGTACTTCACTAGGTAGATCTGTTTGATCTTAAGAACAATCACCCAAGGAATGTCAACAGTTGGGTCATACCCGAGATCTGATAATGACTTTTAGCCAGCATGTGTGGCTCATAGCCCTTATGGCAATTAGTGTTCAATCGACGAGATGATGAAGACTAACGTAGAGGGCATCTTGCCCAATTTCTAGCTGGAGTTAGAGCACCTTGGTTCATGCTGACTCCCAAATAAAACATGTATCACAAACTGCGTAGAAAGTTTTCATTATTCATGGAGAGAAATAAGAAAGAGAGAGAGAATGCTGGGCTGAGGAACTTTCCTTAAGTAACGACTTTGTATATGTTGTGCCCAATCTGTGTGCTCTGATGCATGACTTGCAGCTTATTCTATGAGCATGCAACAATATGCCTATATAACGCTCTCATCGAGAGAGAGAACAAAAAACACAAGCCACAGCTTGACCCACTTACCATGTATGGGGTCGTGACTTTACAAAAATGACTTGATATGGCACTTTGCCGGTGAATTAAGTCCTAGATTTAGGTTCCATTGAGTGGTATTGTGCGTTGACAACAACCAAAAATTTAAACAATCCAGAACTTAGTTTGTCCGTGACAGAGTGTCTGGTGTGATAGGAGAAGCGTAATCTTTGAAGCAATGAAATTCATGCCACCTGGTTAGTATGCCTTGCATACAGTTTTTTAAGCCCTTGGCGAGAGTGATGGCCTCAAACGTGAGAGCAAAAACCATTAGTGCCTTGCACAGTCTAAACTGGTAGGGATTCTGTGAGCTAATATCCCCTATATTTCCAGTTCCTCGAAGCCTTGCTTTATATGAAATTGCCAAAGCACTTTGCTTTGCATAATGAGAGTAATTGCCAAGTAAAGTGTAAACATGGAAAAACAAGAAAAACTTAAACTTGGCTAACCTGGTCGTTGTTGCTGCAACCAATTGTCATGAAATTTGGAAGAAAAAACTCGTTCCAAAACGGCTCATAGCCATATGTGCACAGACGCCATCGTATATCCTATACACCTGTCTGGTACATAAGGAAATAACCTACAATATGAAATAACCTGCAAACACATTGCCGATTTCTTCCCAATTTTGTATGCTCATAGCATATGCCAAACATGGGGAGTCGTAATGCAAGATGCATAAAGATAGCATATGTCATAGCAAAACAAAGTCGATCGTGTCGACCATTCACAAAAAATAGACCTTGTCCATTTATAGATCTGCTGGAAAAAATGGAATTATCCGTGATCAATCGTATACCACAGTGGTCGAGCACATGCTCAATAAACAAACATCAGCTGCGTACCTCATTAAGTACACCTGTCGACGAAGCTTGCCGTTGGAAGAATGAAATGAGTCGCCAGCAAGAAGAAAACCAAGAAATAATTTTCCGGATACTGATGTTTGGTTCAATAGACATGGCGGAAAGTGGATTCAACTTCACCCTATTGGATTGCCTGCTGCTTAGAATGAAAGAATGATCGACCTTGCCAATCACCGATGCCTTATAAGGCACAAACCATGCCTGAGCTGCCTCCACTACGAGACAATCGGGCATCTAGAAATCCGAGGTTATCTCTATCGGAGCCGTGCTCCTTAGTCCAAATCATGGTAATGACTACCAAAATTGGACGTAATATGTTGACCTTGGTCATACTGGACCCGTAGATAATCTCTTAGGACACCATGGCCGAGATCAACATAAGAACATAGTCTTGCAATACAATTGTATACATAAAGCGATGAAAATTGCAAGAACTTGAACTTGCGAACCTAATAATCCGTTCGTGTTCATGTCCGAGGTCAAGCACTTTCATCACCATCAATTGATGATCTTCTCCATATGTCCTTGGATGCACCGTGGATGCGAGTTGCATGTGGCTTGGTCAAGTTCGCATGGCTTAAATGAGCCCGAATACTACCCGTGGGCCAAAACCCTTAGCTAGGTAGGACAAAATAGATATATATATATATATATATATACTATTTTGCTGCAGCGGCTATGGATGACTGTGCTGGTGACAAAGCGAGAGGAGACCACCGCTATGATGCCTTCATATCCTTCTGTCCCTTGGGAACCCTCGCATGCGCGTTGCGGACCTTTGCATCCGTGGGAAAACAAGCTTACAATAAAGTAGGGGGCCCCAAAATAGGGTGCCCTACTCAAAAAATAAAAAATCCTTCATGCAGCCATGACATGCCGACTGCGCAGAGAGCCTCGGGGAGATGGCGGGCGCTGCAGGGCTTTTCAGAGCATGGCTATGTGATGAGTTGTCGTCCTTGGCACAGGGCGAACCCATCAAGCCAATCGTGGTGCAATTCCCTGCAGGTCGACTTCGACCGCTTCCTGAGTTTAAGGGCTCATGCTGGCATTGCTTGGCTACAGGTCGACTTCGACTGCTTCCTGAGTGTAAGGGCTCATGCCCGCGTTGCTTGGCTTGTCGAGGCTCCCACTCCATTGCAAGCAGCCGCTCCCACAGCCCTATGCCGGTGTCGAACTCGTCCTCTTCGGCTTCGTATCTTCAAGGGGCCATGCCCACGGCTTCCATGAGTTCCAAGACTGCTATATAGTGGGTGGTTGGGAGGTGGACTCCTAGGTTCTAGTTCCCCCTTCCTCCATTGCTTCTCCCCCCTAAGCTCTAATACCAGTGTTAGACAAGGGAACTAGAACCTAGGAGTCCACCTCCCAACCACCCACTATATAGCATGGCTCCTAGCCCTTTGCCCTAGTTGGACTCCCTTTCCACACTGCCTAGCCCGGCCTTGCCCGTGTCTAGTCCGGCCTTGCCATTGTCCTGACAGCAAGATATGAAATAGATTAAAGCAGGGAGCAAAACTTTATTCAGTACAAAAGTTCTGGAGGCAAGAGAAGGTTGAAGAGCTTGCCACATAAAAATCTTCCTTTTGAACTTTGCCATAATCCACTCCCATCTTTGCCCCATAGTGACTTTGAGTATAATCCCATTAGAGGCTTTGAATCCAGTTTTGTGATGATTGATTTGTGAGCCACTGGAAAGACAAAAAGTGCTTAGACAATCCATGAATACTTTAGTGAGCCACTGGAAAGACAATCTGCATTAGTAAGGGCATTAGTATCATCAATAAACACCCGCAAACAAAGATCATTTGAGGAGCCAGCTATTTGAATACCCTTCAATTTTCCTTCCTGCATTCTGCTCTTTACAATCCATCCCAGTGAATCTAATGTTATGGAAAAAAGAAGAGGTGCAAGAGGACAATCCTGCCTTATAGATCTCATCAACCTTATGAAATTTGTTAATTCCCCATTAACTGAAATTCTGGCATAAGCATTTCCAAATAGCACATGTACAAATTTAATAAATCCTTTGCCTAGCCCCATATCAAAAAGTGATTGCAATATGAACTCCCACTCCATTCTGTCGTAGGCCTTGTCAAAATCTACTTTGAAAAAGAAGAAGTCTTGATCATTTTCCATAGCATGTTCCATGCCCTCCCAGAGGGTGATGATAGCATCAAGTATGAATCTACCTTTAATAAAACCCTTTTGCTCCTGAAGAATGAAGCTGTTCATGAGAGTACTGAGACTCCTAGCTAAGGATAGGGCAAAAGCTTTATATATAGAAGTCAGACAGGTAATAGCTCTCCAATTGCTGAGGTCCTCCCTATCTCCTTTTTTATGGATGAGTTTGACAACTCCAATGTTGACAAAAGCAAGAAGAGCCCCCAATCTAACAAATTCTTGCCACACTAGGATCATATAAGGTGCTATGAACTCTTTGAACTGGATATAAAATTCATTGGGTAGGCCATCAATTCTTGGGGTTTTTCCAGTCTTGAGTTTGCTAATAGTTTCTTTGACTTCCTCAAGAGAGATAGGTTGGTCCAAGAAGTGTGCCTGATGAGGAGCAACAATCTTCTTTCTGGAATGGGCTATAAAAGCCCTAGCCTCTTGACTTTCTTTATTTCTCTTAGGAAGACCAGAGAAGATATTAGCAAAGAACTCATAGACTGTAGAGACATTTTCTTTGTGAGACTTAGTAGGATTTCCATCACTTCCTTTCAACAAAGGTATGAAATCCTTGGATTTCTTTTTTTTCAACAAATTATACATAATTTTTGTGGGCTTGTCTATTTTTCCTGCCCAAAATTCCCTAGTGAAAGCAAGGGCACTGTTAGCATCAAGGAGCTCTTCCTGCTTGAGTGACACTCTAAGATCCAATAGCCTAGGAGAGGGAGGGTCAGCATAGGAGAGAGATTCTTCAAGTTGAATAATTTTCCTTAGATATCATCACCCGTTTATGAGCCCTAATGTCCTTAGCTATTTGTTTGTACCTGGTCAAGACTCTCTGTATATCCTTGACAGTAAACTCCCAAGTCTTAGCTGGAGAGGGGTAAAGAGCAAAAGACTCCTTCATGAGGACTTGAACTTTATGTTTAATGCAGTCTATGTCAAACAGAGCATGATCTAGATGGGGCCCACGAGATTTGAAATTGTTCTCAAACTTCATTAGTTCAAAAAGAACATGCTTGTGATCAAATAGTAGAATGGAAGCATGAAACTTGCATTGAACCAACCAATGATCCTGAAGTACAGTATCAGACATGTACACTTTGTCAAGCCTGGATGACCTGTAGCATTACCCAAATTGCTTGTTGTTCCATGTATAGCCAACATCCTCAGATACATCTAGTAGATTCAGGGAATCAGTCAAATTTCTCATTACCTAAAATTACCTGCCCCAATGACCTTGATTTGTCAGCAATTTGTTCTACCATGTTGAAGTCTCTTGCAAGAATCACATTCTTTGACAAAGTGTTCATTTCTTGCCAACATTGAGATCTTTCTGTCACAGAGTTAGGAGCATATACACTGACTATAGTGTAGCTGATAGGGTCAACCAGAGTGACAACCACCCACCAACCTTTATTGGAGTATTGTACATTGGTGACCAGGTTAGCCTATTTGCAAGAAGCCCTATGACAGCACCCCCTCTGCCTGCAAAATGATTAGTGGAATACCATTGAAAACCAGAGCATATTCTATTCAGGTTGAACTCTAGCTCTTTACCTTTGAGTTTGACTTCTTGTAGACAGATGTAGTCAGGATGAAGGGACATATCCTGCATCATTTTTTTGATAACCATAGCTCTTGCAAGGTCTGTTAGCCCTTTACAATTGAAGAAAAAACCAGAAAGATAAGGACAAATCATTTCTTACTGCTTTTGTTAGGTTTGACCATAGATACAAAAGCCCTATTGGGATCACTGGATTTCTCCATCTTTCTCTTGCTTTTGATTATCTGTAGATTGGGTAAGGACTCTTCCTCAGCCTGAGTCATGACAATGTCCACTGAAGGAGTTGGGGAGTTGGCCAAGGTAGCCTTTGAAATTCTATCTTTTGCTTCCAACTCCTTAGCAAACTAAGACACTTCCAAGGATTCCACCTTATCTATTAATTGTGTACTTTGAATAAATTCATCATAATCACATTCTGATTCAGAGAGACCTCTTGCATTGTCCTTAGGACTGATAGGAGGGACATGAGGGGGTTGAGGGCTCTTAAGAGAATTGGTCCCATCCTCTTCTTCCTGGGATGGCTTTCCTTCCCCATTAGTACCAGAGTGCAATTGGGTAGTATAGGGATCAAAAACATCTTCCAACAGAACATCAAAGTAGTTAGAGTTAGTAGGATTGCCCCCTCTCCTCCTTTGAATCCTATTATTGGTTCTCCTGTTTACTGGTTGAAAAGACTTTTGAGAAGTAGGTTCGTGATCCTTAGTGGAGTGATTTGGAACTTTGGTTTGAGCCAAGATAGGACAATCTTTAATAAGATGACCCTGCACAATGGAAGCAAGAGTTAGGGATATTTCTATACATAGTTTTCTGTTCATGGAGAAGACATCCTTCACTATCTTTGATAGGGACCAATAGCTTAGGAACTTTGCATAGATCTACTTCTATAAGAAGTTGAAGGTTCCATTTGGGGTTAATCCCCCCTTTGGCCTTCTATCCAAGGACCTTGCCCACATAGGAACCAATTTTTCTTAGCCAGGGGTAATATTCAACAAGAAGATCAGGGAAATCAACCCACACAGGTGCTTTAGTGGGCTTATCACCTCTAGGGTTAAATCCCTTATACCATTTAAAAAAGGAAATGGGAGTATTTTGAATGAGCCAGTGTCCTTCGGTTATATCCTGTAGAGCGCTATTAGCATCTTCAAAGAAAAAAAGATAATAATTATTGGGTAGATATTGAATCTGCAGGGGAAGACATTTATTTTTTCTCAATTTACAGCTACCCAATTTTTGAGCACTTCGAGGGAAGGTCTAGGGCCATGGCACATACCTATCACAACCCTATCAACAAGCTGGTTATGCCAACAATCCAATTCTTTCTTACTAATAGTGACACAGTCCTCATTTTCACATACAGGTTCAATGTTTGTTTCTACATGATAATCTGAAGCGGCATGATGCTGCTCATGGTCAGGGACAACAGGGGTTGGGGCATTGATAGGGGAAGATGACAGACCACCTTTATTGGCTTCTATAGATCTAGATATAGAGGGGAAATGCATGCCAGCAGGAATATTCCCCTTCCATTCATTGTTAATCATAAAAGAGGGCATAAACCCCATACCTTGCTCAGCTGGTCGGTAAAGAGGATTGTCATACCTTTCTGCGTGGCCTCTGATGGCATCAACATAAGACAAATGAGCCGCTTGATTGAAGTTCGACAGGAACTGTTGAGGGTGTAGCGCATTTCCTCTCATGAGGGGCCGGAAAGATTCTTCTGGGGTGCTTCTTGAGTGAGCTGGTATAGACTGCATGAGAACTGGGCCACCTTGCAGGCCTCCATGGACAACAAGAGGGAGGGCTTAACTGTGCCTGGTTGCGGTTGATAATCCTCTTGTATAGTAGGAATGGAAATTTCCATAGCTGTAGAGGTACTCATGGGGGGATGCACAGGCATTCCATTAACTAATGCCTCATGCAGAGAAATGGCGGGCTCCCCCCAAGGGGGAGTGTAGAGCTTACTCAGCATGGGAGAAAGGGGTAGAGAAGGGAAAAGGACAGAGGGCATAAAAAAGGGAGAAGGCTAGATAATCATATCTTGCATGCAGTACGGACATGCACAGAGCTCTCCTTGCCCCCCTTTGATGATAAGATATTGTATCCACACTAGCAACAAAAACGTGAGGACAACGAAAACGCAAGGCATAAAACCATGATAGCGTTGGAGGTTAAATGAAGCTATTGGGTGGCTCCAAAAATCAGAAGAGTCACCTTTTCATGTTGAGAAGTTCTTTCACCCACCTTTTTATTTTTAAGAAGTTCTTTCACAGGCCGAAAGAAACTTGAGGTGAAAGACTAAAGTTGTCATTTTGCTACTTCAAACTTTAAGGAAAAAGATCTATCCTTTGAAGCCTTAATCTCTAGGGACATTTTATTTTTATTTTAAGAGATTTTAAAGCCAAGTTTAGAACTTAAGATGCCGAACTTTTAAAGTAAGGTCTCCAACGAGGACCGGAAGTTTTTTTGTAAGAAGGTAAAAAATTAAATTAAAAAAAGTGAAAAGGTTACATGAACTCATAGGTAGGGGGAGGGTCAACCCGAGATGCTACAATTTTAGGGTTTAAAACTTTAGAGCTTTTAAAGTGGGATTTATAGTGTAGGGATCTAGAGTTTTAAATTTGTAAATTGTGTTATGGAGTTTAAAGATGTAGAATTTTTAAAGTGGGGTCTAGAGCATAGGGCTCTAAAGCTTAGGAAGGTAGAGCTTAGGGGTGCTATTTTAATTCAATTCTCTGTGCTTATGTTAAAAAAAACAACAACTAGATGTATATCTTTTAAAGTGGGATCTAGACATAGATCAAGGCCTAAAAATGACACCTAATTTTCTTTTTCAAGGGCTATTTTGTCTATCAAAACAAGTGCTTAAAAAAAACCTCATGTCATTTGACTGCTAAAATCTCAAAATTGCCTATCATTTTTTGTGTTTATATCCTCAAGTTAACGTTATATTTGGCAAATTATATAAGTTGATCGCATTACACAAATCATATGAAAGGGGGCTTGAAAAATTGCATGTCAAAAGGAAATTTCTACTATGCTTGGCAGGCCTGGTGATTTTATCACTTGTTCTATTCCAAGAGACCTATGTGTGTGCGTGTCCTTTGTGTGTAATGTTCAAGAAAAGTGTGCCTCAGCTTAGCCTTGAACCGGTTGAAAAGCCAAATCAGTCGGTTGAAGGGAGGGGGAGAAGAAAAATTCCGCTTGAAAAATTTAAGAAAATAGAGTTAAATTTTAAATAATGCGAGTTATTTTGTAAAGAGTTCCTCTTTGAATCTACCCTAAAGGGAATTTTGAATGTTTGTGAAGTTGATTTTTTCCGAACATTGAGCGAAAGAGAGAGAGAGAGAGAGAGAGAGAGAGAGAGAGAGAGAGAGAGAGAGAGAGAGAGTTCAATGAAAAATATGTTGGAATTAGGGTTGCAGAGAAACACACATAGCTTGGAGAAGACGAAGGAAGCTCAAGGCACACAATGTAGAGTGTGTTACTTAGTGTGCAATGGAAAGATAGATAGCCCTAGAGTGATGGACGTATATACAATGCACGGGGGAAAAACCCTCCTAAAGAGGGGAAAAATGCTTCGACGGTCCTGGTATGTTCACACACATCACTACCACATGTATATGGTAACAACTCCCCCCTGGAGTGATGCGGTGAACGAAAGCTGGCACATGAGTAAAGGGAAGTGCCATGCCCTGAGGACATGATCAGTCCACAAAGGGGAGTAAGCCCAAAGCTTTGCGGAAAGCTTCGAGCTTCTCACGAGACAATGCCTTTGTGAAAAGATGTGCAAGTTGTCCTGTGTTGGCACATAAGCCAAGCTAATCTCTCCTGCTGAGATCCTCTCCTGACATAGTGGTAATGCACCTCAATGTGCTTTGTGCGAACGTGAAAAACTGGGTTCCTCACGACTGCCAATGCACTCTGACTGTGACATTTTTGGAAAACCCCATAGTCTATACATTTACCTCATTGGAATCTACATTCGAACTTCCACCATTGAAAAGAGGCAACAAAGTGTCATAAATGTCATGTGAGCTTACATTACTGTCTGTAGTACATGACAGTAAGGGCTGAACAAAATCTTCCACAAACACTACATCCCCTGAAACCAAAATACGCTTTGTTTGCGGATGATACAACCTGTAACCTTTTCTTTCAGCACTATAACCAACAAAAATACATTTGACAGCCTTATCATCTAATTTTCTGCGCTGTGCTTGTGGCACCAAAGCATATGCCAAATAGCCAAAAACACGCATGTGCTCAATAGAAGGCTTTCTATCATGCCATGCTTCATATGAAGTAATAGACTGCAAAGCTTTCGTAGGACATCTATTTAGTACATCAATGACACACATGATGGCCTCAAGCCAAAAGGAATGCGGCAAAGCTTGAATTTTGACCATACATCGTGCCATTTTCGTAAGTGACCTGCATTTCCTCTCAGCAACACCATTTTGATGAGGTGTATAAGGCACTGTACATTGGTGTTTTATCCCATGACTAGCCAGAAATGCATTAAATTAATGAGACATATACTCCCCCCCTCGATCGGAACGGAGGGTGCCCATAGTACATTTCGATACATTTTCAGCCATAGCCAGAAATTGTTTGAAGCACATAAAAACTTCGGACTTTGCTTTAAGCGAAAATACCCATGCATGCCTGGAGTAATCATCAATGAAAGTCACGAAGTATAGGTAATTGCCCAAGGATGGAGTTTGCATGGGTCCACAAATATCACTATGCACAAGCTGCAACCTGCATGTGGCCCTAAATGAACCATCCTTTGAAAACATAGAATGCTGCATTTTACCCAAAATATAGCCTTCACAAACATGTTTGACAGGTGCTTCAAGAGGCGGCAAAGAAGAAGCCATATCATATTTCTGCAAACGCAACAAACTGGCAAAATTCAGATGACCAAAACTTGCATGCCAAAGTTTTGCATCTGAAATAGCCCTTGAATCTACAACTCCATTTGCAAAATTTTGTCCACACTTATTATACAAAGTGAGCTTATACAGCCCACAACACAAAAGGCCAGATGCAACAATTTCATCACCAAAACTGAGATCATGAACTGTACATCTATCATCCACAAATTTGACTACAAGTCCAAGTCTAGCAAGTGTAGATACAGACAAAAGATTCTTCTTGATCCTAGGTACATAAAGTGCATCAACAAGTGTAAAAGAATTTCCATTTGCAGCAGTAAGCACAATCTTTCCAACTCCGCGAACTGGATAAGAGGCATTGTTGGCACAAGTGACTGAATTCCCATGAGGACGAGAGAGGTGAACAATTCATGATGTGAGGTAATGTGCTTTGTAGCACCACTGTCAAAATACCATACATGTGAATTTGCAGCAAAACTGACAAGAACGCATCATACACAATAGGATTGTAAGTGCACTATACACTAAAATCCCATTCTGCATCAACATCAGCAACACAGTCTCCTTTCACAGAAGACTCAACAATGACTGCATTTGTAGTGGAACCAGCATTTGCATTGGAACTAGCCTCTTTCTTCTTAGCCTCTTTGGCCTTCAACTTAGGACACTGCTTGATCAAGTGATCTTTTGCTTTACAATAATGGGAACGCATCTTCTTTTTGCCCTTATCACTAGAATTTCCAGACGAATTGCTGTCAGCAGAAGCATTAGGAACAGAAGGTTTGCCACTCGCAGCAGAACCATAAGAAGTAGCTGCATTGCTGTTACCACCCTTTCTTTGAGAAGCAATAAAAGCATGTTCAATTGCACGCTGCCTAGTCCTGTTTTTTCTGCAAAAGTCACTCTTGCAATAACAATGTGCATAATGCATCAAACTTGACAACTTCAGGATTTCCTTGGGTCATAAGTCTCCAAGTACTAGCAAAAGTCTGGTAAGAATCTTGTAAGGAATCAAGAACAGTCTGCACAAGGGAACTGTCAGAAATGACTTCACCTCTAGAAATAAGTTGCTCATTGATATCCTTGACACCAGTAAGGAAAGTGTCCATATCATCTTCCTCATGCATAATCTTCGATTCCAGCTCTTTACGCAACAAAGCAATTTTAGCCTCATTGCAGCTTGCATAAAGACCTGCTAGAATATCCCAAGCCTGTTTTGTAGATTTTGCTGAACGAATGTGAGGAACAATGGTGCGCTTCACAAAAAATGCAATCAATGCATGAGCTTGCACATCCTTTACATACCAACGAGCTTGTTTTGACGTAGGAAAAACAACTCTAATAGCAGCAATCCTTGCAGCACGACTTGCAACATCCTCAACATCGCCTACATCCTCAGAACCAGAACATACATCAATGCCTGCACAATATTCCAGACGCCCTTTGACACTGACGGACGCAAAGCGGACCCCGAACCCCGAACCCCGACGACCTCTAAAACGCCGGGGGCCGAATGGCGCGCCTCGAGCTTGCCACGATAAAGTGAACAGGGGGCACCACCTAGCTTTGAGCGGCTAGGATGCAAAACCACGATGATATGAACAAACCTACACAATGAGAGAGAGAGAGAGAGAGAGAGAGAGAGAGAGAGAGAGAGAGAGAGAGAGAGAGAGAGAGAGAGAATATTTGCAATTGATGAAAACCCTCGGGGGTGTGAGGGTGAATTATTTCTGCAATATTTACAAAGTGGCATGCCGTGGTGGTAGAGAGGTAGGGCGAGGAGGTGGTGCAACCTACTTGGTGCGTTCTCTAAGACGGCTCAATGATTGTGAATACTTACCACCAAGAGCGTGCATACGTGTGTGCATCGACCATTGGAGTCGAGAGATGGATGTGGTTCCCTTCGCATGGTGCAATTGCCAAGGCAAACCAACACACAAGCCCCCTCCCCGTGATGGTGATAGTGTCAATCCTTCCCACTATACTCTACCAAATGCTTGGTTCCTCATGAATTGCCCCCCCCCGATAGTGATCTCTCAGTGCCAATTTATAGGTGTTGGCTGCTTGGATTATGGTAATCCCAGTGTGGTTAGGGTAAGCTTAATCGGGGAGACAAAGCAAGTGGTGGGCCAGGTGTGGTTGACCCTTGCTTTGTTTTGGGAGGTTATTAAAAGATGGGAATCTCTAGGTGGGCCTTTGTGACCATCACCTAGAGAGAGGATATTTACAAAAAATGGAAATTTACAATGGCTCGGGTGAAAACTAAAGATAATGATGAAAATAACCTATAAATTACTGGGATGGCATCGTGGTTGCGTGTTGCCGGCGAATGGTGTGCTGCTGGTGCGTTGGTGTCGAGCGTACTTCTTTTCGGAGTCGGCCGGGGCATGCCTTCGGCGCATTTTCTCTTTTTGTTGTTGGCGGCGCGTGCTTTGGATCCTTCTTCTTTTATTTGTTGATGTTGTAGTCATTTTTTCTCCTTTGTATTTATGGTGCGGTGCGTATATGTGTGTGTGTATGTATTCGTGCATGAGGGCGGGTGTGTGTGTATGTATATGTATGTGTGTGCGAAAACGTGCGTGGGAAGGGGGGCTTTATATATAAAATATATATATATATATAGTTTTTTTTTTTTTTTTTCTTGTTGGTGGCGGATGGCCGGCGGCCAGCTTCTGCGCGAGGCGGATTGGGGGGGGGGGGGGGGGATATGGGGTAGGGGTTGAGAGAGTGTGTGTGCGGTGTGTGTGTGTGTATTGGCCTGTTGCCTGCGCGAGTGCCCGGGTGGGTGTGCGTGTGTATTGCGTACTGCGCGCACAACCCCAAAGGGAGAGAGGGGAGAGGGGGGGGGGGGGGGGGTGATTGTGTGTGTGTGTATGGTGAGAGAGAGGGTGGTCCTATGTGACGCTGCCCGTGAGAGGGAGAGAGAGAGAGGATTTTCCTTGCTTGCGTGGCCTGAGCGCCCGGGTGAGACAGAGAGAGAGTATCCGCGCTGAGCTGAGAGAGAGATTGTGAGGGAGAGGGAGGGGTGAGGCTTTGGATAAGAGAGAGAGAGTTTGTGTGAGGGAGAGGGAGGGATGAGGTGTGGAGTGGGGTATGGGAGATGTGTGGGTGAGAGAGAGAGGGGGGGGGGGGTTGTTCATTGTCTTGCATGGGAGCTTGTTAACCCTCACGGTTCACGGACACCCCATCACCTACGATGGACGCGTATTATGTATTTGGTAGAGTCAGGTACCTGGCTTGTCGGTCCAATAGGGAAAGGTATAGTGATCGCCGATGAGAGGCGCACTTTAACTTGGACATTCAAGGGATTAGTTGGTTAAGCATGGGCGCCCAAGTGTGAATGGGGTGAGCTCCTATAAAAGCCAACTAAACCTAATTTTTACTCATTCTCTCATTTGTGCAATTGAAGAGTGCTCTTGCTCCATCTCCATCTTCTTCTTCTTCACCTCCTTGTGTGTGTGAGAGAGAGAGAGAGAGAGAGGGAGAGTGTGTGTGCGATCGAGCATTACGAAGGCACGGCGGCGGCGAAGCGGTTGAGCGCGGCACGACTGCAGCTTCTTCTTCATCGCGGCGAGGAATCCACCACGAAGGCGAGCGTAGAGCGGTGAGTGACACACCCTTTGTTTTCTTGAGCTTGCTAGTTTAGGCTTGTTGTGTGCTTGGAGCCGTTTGTGGCTCGCATACGGTGTATTGGCAAGTCCCTTGCTTCGACAGTGCGGCAAGGAGCGCACAGAGCTTGAGGACGAGGGGGGGGGGGGGGGGGGGACAAGTCAATGGGTGGAGTGAGGGAATATATCCGCGGGCCAAGAGGGGGGGGGGGGGATGAGGCCGAGGGGAGGGGAATAAGGCCAATGGAGGGTGAGGCGAGTGGGTGGGGAAGAGGGAGGAGGGGGTCGAGGAGGGAATATTAGCGGGCCAAGGGGGGGGGGGGGGGGGGGGTAATGTGAGGGGGAATGTAAAGGTTGAGTGTAAGAATACGAAGAGCGGAGGGGGGGGGGGGGGGGGGGGTCGTTTTCATGCGGCTCACACAGAGGGAGCACGAGAGAGGGGTCGGGAGTTTTTCTCAAAGCTTCCACCTGGCCAGGGAGGGTAAATTGGGAGAGAGAGATATTAGGGGAGGGGTATAGAGAGAGAGAGAGAGAGAGAGAGAGAGAGAGAGAGAGAGAGAGAGAGAGAGAGAGAGAGAGAGAGAGAGAGAGAGAGAGAGAGAGGGAGTTTTTATCCAATGCCCGTAGGGCGGGGGGGGGGGGGGGGAATAAGCTACGGTGTGGGGGTACTAAGAGTGGGGGGGAGGGGGAAATGAGTTTTTTTTTCTTTTTATTCTTTGATTTCTGAAAGTTGGCTATCATTAGCCCTCTCCCTTTGGCTAGAGGCATTCATGCTTGTAGCCCTCCTTCTGCTTCTTCAGCTGTAGAGTTAGAGGGTTCTCCATCTTCTGGAATGTCTAGCAAGAATTCTGGGTCAAACCTAAGAGAATACCTTTTCAGTCTCCATCCATTGACCCTAGTCTTGTGAATTCTCCCATCTGCTTCCATCAGCTTATATCTACCGTTGTTATAGCGCTTCTTGATGATGAATGGCTCTTCCCATCTGGGGTTGAAATTTCTTATCCTTCCTAGTGTCAAATCTGTTGTGGTATCGCAGTACTAACATGCCTTTTTCCAGTCCTTTTTCTTTAAGCCCTTAATTGAGAGTGAGTCAACGTCGTTCTACCTATGCTGCATAGTGATTGATTGCTTCTTCCCTATCCAGTTGGAGTCTCTCTAGATCCAAGATGTGGTTTCGGAGGTTTAAAATTGGACGGTGTGTTTGGCTAGCCAAGACTCGTAAGCTGGCTATTTGTACCTCAATGGGTAGAATTGCCTCCTTCCCATAAACTAGATGGAAAGGAGTGAGACCTAGTGATGTTCGGAACGTTGTTCTGTAGGCCCAAAGAGCTGCCATGAGATGTTTATCCCAGTCCCCTGTGTGGTTGTTCACCTGTTTTGTGATGATTTTGCAAATCATTCCATTTACCTTCTCTACCAGACCATTGCATTGTGGGTAGTATGGTGTGGAATGCCGACGTGTGATGCCTAACTTCTTCATCAATTCTCCCACCAAATCACCTCTGAATCCTAGTCCTCTATCTGATATTATCTCAAGAGGAGTGTCAAAACGGCAAACGATATGCTCAAAAATGAACTTTGCCACCTCTTGGGCTGTAATGCGGGTGGTGGCTGTTGCTTCTGCCCATCGCGTCATGTAGTCTACACCCACTATGATGTACAGTTTACCTGATTGGGCCCTTGGTAAGGGACCAATTGCATCTATTCCCCATTTCTCAAAAGGACCATATGAAATGATAGGGGTTTGTGGCTCGTAGGTTAACGTGTGATCACTGGCCACTTGACATCCTTACATGTTTTACACCAATGGTGTACATCTCTGTTCAAACTAGGCCAAAAGTATCCTGCCTGTAGAATCTTCCTACTGGTGATATCTAGAGCAAAATGACCACCGCAGACGCCGTCATGGCAACTTGAAATTATCTCTGTGATTTCACTGGAGGTTGGCACCCGCCTGAGAATTTGATCTTTGCCCTTACAATACAAGTGGTCGTCTATAAGGCGGTACCTAGTAGCCTTCCTTACCATCCATTGTTTTTGGCCTTTGGTGTGTCCTTCTGAACATTCTCCTGTATCTAGAAAGCTGATGATATCAGGCATAGCATCACTACCATGGAAGAGGGGTAGTTTTAATTTGATTGATCCTACGGGAACGTCTTGTATTCTTTCTTTAGCTAGTGCATCTGCCTCTTGATTTTCTGCTCTAGGGACATGGAAGAGCTTCACTTCTTCAAACTTCTTCAGAAGGTCCTTAACTTGGCGAAGTTGACCAAGTAAAACCTGATTTTTGCACTCCCAGGTGCCATTTATCTGCCTTATCAAAAGCAAAGCGTCGCCGAACACATTCAGGTGCTGAATTCTTTGTGAAATACATTGTTCCAACCCAAGGATTAGGGCTGCATATTCTGCTTCATTGTTGGAGTGGGAGTGTAATAACTGCCCCATGGAGAATACTCTTTCTTGCTGTTCATTGAAAATGACCATGCTTGCTGCAGACTGATCCATTGTTCTCTTGTATGCTCCGTCAAAGAAAAGAGAGTGAGCTCTCTGTAGCTTAGGACTTTCTTTCGCTGGTGTTCCTTCCTTTGCTTCCATGTTGACCTTCAGCTTCTTCTCATAATGGCGATGAGTGAGAATTCCCGCTAAACTAGCCCTGGTGGAGTTTTCTACTTGCATGGTGTAGTCAAACTCTTGTAGTCTAATTAACCACTTTGAGATGCTAGATGAGACATCCATGTGTCGCATTACATATGGGAAAACCTCTTCCATTGTCAGGATTATAAATGGTCTAGGCAGGAGATAGGAGTGGAACTTTGTGGTAGCAAACATTAGTGGCCAGAACCATGTGTTCTACTTCGGTGAATCCTTTTTCTGATGGGGTCATGACTCGACTAGAGAAGTAAATAGGGCACATGAAAGAAGTTTTGGGATCCTTTTGAATTAGCACTAATCCTAGTGCATCATTTCCCACACTAGGGTTCACATAAAATGGCTCGTCCCACTTAGGAGGTGAAATAGTGGGAAGCTTAGCTAGGATTTGCTTCACCTTAGTAAACTGCTGCTCATTCTCTTCACTCCATGAGAAGACATCCCTCTGGGTGAGTTGTTGTAGGGGAAGGACCACTTGAGATAGCAGGTGAATGAACCTGCTTAAGTATCTTACCTCCTGAAGGAAAGAAACTAGCTGCTTGGCGGTGGTGGGTGATGATAAAGATACCAGAGCCTGAATCTTGCTAGGGTCAGCCTCGATTCCTTTTGCTGAAATTACATGACTAAGGAGAGTGACTTTGCTCTCACCAATGTGACACTTGTCCACGTTAAGTTGGCCACCCAAGGTTTGCAGCCTGGTTAAGCCATCATAGAATTTGCTTAAATGAAGGACTCGTGAGCTATAGATGCAAAAATCATCTATGAAAACCTGTATTGATGTTCCAAAGTAGGGTTGGAAAACAAAAGTCACATAGCGTTGAAACGTGGCTGGGGCGTTAGTGAGGTTAAACGGCATCACTCTGTAGGCAAAACATCCCCAAGGTGTGATGAAGGTTGTCTTCTTCTGATCCTCCTCCGCAATGCTAATCTGGAAGTATCATGAGTAGCCATCGCATACTGTGTAGCGTTCGTGACCTGCCACTTCATTGAGTATTTCATCCTGGAATGGGAGGGGAAAGTGGTCTCTCTTCATGGCTACATTGAGAGGTTTATAATCCACACAGACTCTCCACTTACCATTTTTTTTTGGTGTGACTACTACTGGGGAGACCCATTCTGAGTCTTCGACAGGGTAGATGAAACCTGCTTGTAGCAAACTTCTCAGTTCTTTAAGCAATGCCTCTTGTTGGATTACTCCAAGTCTTTTGAGATTTTGTACTACGGGTTTACTGCCTTCCTTGAGCTTTATGTGGTGTTGTACTACTGTAATTCCTGTGATCTTATCATAGCCATCAATGAACAAAGTAGTGAAGTTACTTAACATGGAGACGTACTCCTTCCTTTCTTCATTGGTTAACTCATTTGAGAGCATTTTTTGTAGCTTACCTGCATCCTCCAATGACTGCATACCTGATGATCCCTCTTGGTTTGTCGAGGTTGCTTCAGATTGTGTTAATCTGTTTGGATTTTTAAGAATGACTCCCATTACTTCGATGCTAATGTCACTCCCATTGGTGGTGGTCGTGTCTTCTCCTGAGGTAGATGAGTAGTTGCTGGTGGACTCGTCTTCTGAAGCCTCCAAGATCATGTTGCGCTGCTTTCTAGTCCTCATGTCGTAGAATATGGACTTCCCTTTAGCATCCTTCATCTGGATCATCCCGGTGCTCCAGTCTTGTCTAGCTTCCATAGCCATAAGCCAAGGCCTTCCAAGAATGATGGGGTAGCCCTCCCCTTTGTGTGGCATGACGAAGATGTCTACCTCCACTTCTGTATTGAATGCTTTTACTTTGACCGTATTTACAATGCCTACACATTTTACTCTTACAGTGTTTGCCATCTTGGCTCTGCAGGGTGCCGGCCTACTTACCTCTAGACCTAGATGGTACATCATCTTCTCACTCATGACGCATATTTGCGTGCCACCATCTATGTAGACGTTTGAAATCCGTTGCCCTTTGATGTGAGCGTCCATGGTTGGCAGGATGTCGTCGAGATTCCTCCCAGAGATAGCCCCAGCTATCCGTGGTCTTGATTTCCTGGTACTTACCATTTTCGTCCATTGCCTCCTCATTCTGGGTGCAAGGTGGAGTAATTGGGGCCAAGTTATCTTCGGGCCCTGCATTAACACATCCTGAACTAAGTCATAGGGTTGTGCATACTCACCTAGTGAGAAGTCCACGATGTCTATCTTCCGCCACGGTTTAGCTCCTTGCTTGCTAGACTCGGCCTTCCCTTTCATCTTCTATTCTTTTTGAGATGCCTCCTCGTGCCTCGCACGCTTCACTCCCATAGCATCCACTTCTTATACCTTCGCTTTTCCTTTGTGCTTCTCTCGAGCTGACTCTTCTACCTTCACCTTCCCTTTAGCCTCTAAGCTAATAACACTCACCGCTTGGTTCAAAGTAGGTGGTGGGGGTAGTGGCGGAATGAGAGGTTGGGGTGGTGGTTGCTGTTGTATAGGTGGTCGCAGGATTTGGACCGGTGGGATTGGTCCTGGCTGCCTAGGTGGTGGTGGTCTTGCTCTTGGCAGAGAGATCTGATTCTGTCTCCCCCCTCTATTAAAATTCTGCCTCCTCGGGTGTGGGCAGTAGTACATTCCATGGCCATCTTCCCCACAGTTGTAACAGTGGTACTCTGGGTTCTGCCTTCGTTGTCCCCTTCCTTGTTCTGGGTTTCTGCCAGATGCATGCCCTTGCTGCACCAGATGCACAGATAAACTCTCTAGTTGGGTGATGATGCGACTCAGCCGGTCTTGTTGTTCTTCTGATGCCTCCTGTGGTTGGACTCTATGATTGGCTGTTGCAGCCACTGGGGTGGGTCGGGCCGAGCTTGTTTCCTCTGACTCGTTTACTCTTGCTTGCATGCGCAGCTTCTTGTCTTTAAGGCGGGCTACTTCGACTGCCAACTCATATGTTGCAGGAAACCTTCCCTTCACCTTCTCTCTAAGCGGCGACCATAGACCAACAATGAAACGATCCTTCTTTAGGAAATTAGGCGCTCCTTCGCCTTCCTCCAGTGTGGCAACCCATCTCTCCCATAATTCCACAAACTTTGACTCATAGGTGGCATACTTCA
Organism: Adiantum capillus-veneris; assembly: GCF_014529385.1. Lineage (NCBI taxonomy): Eukaryota > Viridiplantae > Streptophyta > Polypodiopsida > Polypodiales > Pteridaceae > Adiantum > Adiantum capillus-veneris. The sequence continues at coordinate 143,199,706 of NC_140948.1, forward strand.
GCAGGCCTCCCTGCTTTAATTCTGTCAGTAGCTGCCATAGCTTCTCCGAGGTTGTGCCTCCACCAAACCTCTTTACAAAAGCAGCCCTTAACACGTCCCATGCATTCTTGGTAGCATGGGGCAATGCATTATACCAGGACTTGGCCTCTACTTTCATCAGTAGAGGAAAAATTCTAAGTCGTGAAACGTCGTCATCTTTGTTGGAGACGACACAAGCAATGTTGAAATCATCCAAAAAGTCGGTGGTGAGATCCTCTCCCTTCTTTCCACTGAACGTGGGGAAAGAAACACTTGCCATGGTGGTGACTCGGGAAATTACAAACCTTTTTTTTCCTTAAAAAAAAAAAAAACATCAACAGCAGCTACTCATAGCAGCTTTTTACAGGGGTGGATGGATAAAAATAGAGACATCAAAGGAATGATGGTAATCTAATATGGGGAGAATGATAGGGTTCGGGGAATTGAGGATTTCTCCTAGTACCGCCGCACCGAATACGTAAACGATCTTCTGTTGGTAGAAGACTTTCCTATCTACATAGATATTCACATATGCTGCAGGAATCTGAACGCGAATGCCGTCGGCCCGTTTTCCATCATGCACAGAGGGTGGAATACTTACTTATACTCTTACCGTGCCAGTGTTGATGAGTCGGCACATTCACAAGAGGTCGTTGCCTTTCATGGGCTCTACCTTTCCTTCGTTGCTCAGCACGTACGGGGTGATGGCGACGCGTCTGACCACTCCCAGCCTCTTGGCTAACAGAAATTGTAGGTAATTTCCGTAATCGGCGTGTTGCATGAATTCTACTCCATTCAGTTGCAGCTCGTCTCCAGCCCACTGGGTTTCTTCCGTGGTAGAGAGCTTCTTCAGGATAAGTTGTACATGGAGAGGATGAAGGTCCTCCATTCGCTTCCCAAAACAGCGAGAGCAGTAGCTGAACCACTCTTCTCTAGGGCATGGGAATATTCTTACCACTTCTTCTTCTGGATTGTCGAAGTGGATTAGTAGCACTCGCATGCGTCGTGCAAATCGGTAGGCGACCTTCCGCCGTAGCTTCGGATGACTTCTTCTTTGACAAAGTGGGTACAACCCGGCTCTCTGAGCTTGAAGCACTTGCTTGGCCATATGCCTCTCCCTTTGGGGTCATGTGTTTCTAGGCTAGCCTATCTTCTCTTGCCTTTGGCTCGAGCAGCCCCTTTAGGCCACTTTGGAGTTATATCTTTGACTGCAGTTTCTTTAGGGAAAAAAGGTCTCACCGTTTGCTTCCCTTCCTTGACGTGAATGATTTCTTTGCGATGAATGTCGATGTAGATGACTTCAGCCCTTTCGTTGCCTTCGTTTGCTGGCACTCATCGATCGTGTGTCTTGGTTGACAACAGTGATGGCACTTCACCAATCTCCCACCTGATGCTTTTGATTTATAGTTATAACGAGCGACACGAGATGGAGAATTTACCTCTTGAATGCTGATGACACTGCAGCCTCGCAGTAGCACCTCAATGAAGGCGGCTAGTGCCTCCTTCGTCTCCTCTTCTTCCGTCCTCCAGTTAGAAAACTCCTTCAACCACTCGTCCATGATTGATAGTGGGCGTCACTTTCAGCATTGTAAACTGAAGGGTCTTAGAAAATCCCTCCTCAGGGGGGGCACCAAATGACGAACGCAAAGCGGACCCCGAACCCCGACGGCCTCTAAAACGCCGGGGACCAAATGGCGCGCCTTGAGCCTGCCACGGTAAAGTGAACAGGGGGCACCACCTAGCTTTGAGCGGCTAGGATGCAAAACCACGATGATATGAACACCGCAAACCTACACACACACACACACACACACACACACACACACACACACACACACACACACACACACACACACACACACACACACACAGAGAGAGAGAGAGAGAGAGAGAGAGAGAGAGAGAGAGAGAGAGAGAGGAGAGAGAGAGAGAGAGAGAGAGAGAGAGAGAGAATATTTTCAAATGATGAAAACCCTCGGGGGTGTGAGGGTGAATTATTTCTGCAATATTTACAAAGTGGCATGCCGTGGTGGTAGAGAGGTAGGGGGAGGAGGTGGTGCAACCTACTTGGTGCGTTCTCTAAGACGGCTCAATGATTGTGAATACTTACCACCAAGAGCGTGCATACGTGTGTGCATCGGCCATTGGAGTCGAGAGATGGATGTGGTTCCCTTCGCATGTGCAATTCCCAGGCAAACCCAACACACAAGCCCCCTCCCCGTGATGGTGATAGTGTCAATCCTTCCCACTACACTCTACCAAATGCTTGGTTCCTCATGAATTGACCCCCCCCCCCCCCCCCCCCCCCCCCCGATAGTGATCTCTCAGTGCCAATTTATAGGTGTTGGCTGCTTGGATTATGGTAATCCCAGTGTGGTTAGGGTAAGCTTAATCGGGGAGACAGAGCAAGTGGTGGGCCCGGTGTGGTTGACCCTTGCTTTGTTTTGGGAGGTTATTAAAAGATGGGAATCTCTAGGTGGGCCTTTGTGACCATCACCTAGAGAGAGGATATTTACAAAAAATGGAAATTTACAATGGCTCGGGTGAAAACTGAAGATAATGATGAAAATAACCTATAAATTACTGGGATGGTGTCGTGGTTGCGTGTTGCCGGTGAATGGCGTGCTGCTCGTGCGTCGGTGTCAAGCGTACTTCTTTTTGGAGTCGGCCGGGGCATGCCTTTGGTGCATTTTCTCTTTTTGTTGTTGGCGGCGTGTGCTTTGGATCCTTCTTCTTTTATTCGTTGATGTCATAGTCATTTTTTCTCCTTTGTATTTGTGGTGCGGTGCGTATATGCGTGTGTGTGTATGCATTCGTGCATGAGGGCGGGTGTGTGTGTATGTATATGTATGTGTGTGCGAAAACGTGCGTGGGAAGGGGGCTTTATATATATAATATATATATATAGTCTTTTTTGTATTTTTTCTTGTTGGTGGCGGATGGCCGACGGCCTGCTTCTGCGCGAGGTGGATGGGGGGGGGATATGGGGTAGGGGTTGAGAGAGTGTGTGTGCGTGTATTGGCCTGCTTCTTGCACGAGCGCCCAGGTGGGTGTGCGTGTGTATTGCGCACTGCGTGCACAACGCCGAAGGGAGAGAGGGGAGAGGGGGGGGGGGGGGGGTGATTGTGTGTGTGTGTGTGTGTGTATGGTGAGAGGGAGGGTGGTCCTATGTGACGCTGCCCGTGAGAGGGAGAGAGAGAGAGAGGATTTTCCTTGCTTGCGTGGCCTGAGCGCCTGGGTGAGAGAGAGAGAGAGAGAGTATCCGCGCTGAGCTGAGAGAGAGATTGTGAGAGAGAGGGAGGGGTGAGGCTTTGGATAAGAGAGAGAGTGTGTGTGTGAGGGAGAGGGAGGGGTGAGGTGTGGAGTGGGGTATCGGAGATGTGTGGGTGAGAGAGAGAGGGGGGGGGGGGTTCATTGTCTTGCATGGGAGCTTGAGGACGAGCGGGGGGGGACAAGTCAATGGGTGGCGTGAGGAATATTAGCGGGCCAAGAGAGGGGGGGGGGGGGGGGGATGAGGCCGAGGGGAGGGGAATGAGGCTGATGGAGGGTGAGGCGAGCGGGTGGGGAAGAGGGAGGAGGGGTCGGGGAGGGAATATTAGCGGGCGAAGGGGGGGGGGGGGGGGGGGGGGGGGGGGGGGTAATGTGAGGGGGAATGTAAAGGGTGAGTGTAAGAATACAGAGAGCGGAGGGGGTTCCATGCGGCTCACACAAAGGGATCACGAGAGAGGGGTCGTGAGTTTTTTTCAAAGCTTCTGGCTGGCCGGGGAGGGTAAATTGGGAGAGAGAGATATTAGGGGAGGGGTATGTAGGGAAAATGAGAGAGAGAGAGAGAGAGGGAGTTTTTATCCAATGCCCGTAGGGCGGGGGGGGGGGGGGGGGGGGGAATGAGTTTTTTTTTTTTTGATTTCCGAAAGTCGGCTATCAACACAAGAACATGTTGCATCATATAAACCCACATAGGGTAATTGTCCTCGACAACAAACATCTTGAACACATTTGTGTTGTTGTCAGCCATGGTAAATGCTGCACTTGATGTGAAAAATACCCTAAAATAGGGAAAACGAAGCGGGAACAACACGTGCTATATAGCACAAGCCATAGAAGACTGTAAGGCACATGTTATACAGAAAACAACACTCACCAAAATTCTGCACAAAATGATGAAATTGCCTGTGCAGGCCTGCCTGTAGTGAAAAAGGAGGCCGAAATGAGCCCGAATCAGAAATCTGAGCAGTCTAAGTTCTACGAGATATCCCAAAATATTTGTCGACCCGCGAACGCTCGCCAGACCTCACTGAAATCGAAGAAAGTGAGCAGGCGTGTGCTGGAGCAGCTGGCGACTAAGCCCGGGAGGATGCAACTTGCTCTAATATCAATTGCCATGCAGTTCTTGCAGGTTCCTGACAAAGAGAGAAGACTCAGATATGAGAAATCCTTACACGCACTTAAAGACCACCTCGCCAGCCATCAACCCAAAGACTACTTCAGCCCATGAAGTTGTGTCAAGGGACGACACAGTCAAGGAGGGGAGGAATGTTAGCAGCAAGCTAACTCGGATAACATTTTTTGGAGCTTTCATTGTTAAAACACTTATTATTTTGATGAATCGGGAATATTGTAACTCCTACTTTTCAGATAAACAGTGTAATTGATGAGTCGGGGCTACAAGATTCAAGATTGTATCAGCCTGGCTTTAGTTAGAGCTCCCAGATAATTATTTTTGACCACAAAAACCTTTGCTAAGTTATAAAAGCCAATTTTTGTAAGTATTTTGTAAGTTTTTGGATAATAAAAACACAATGTGAGCTAACGACGCTCACTTGTCTCCTTCTCGCACTTCCTACTCCCTTCTCGGTTGTCACATTGCAATGTCGTCTGTTGCATTGCAACCGTAGGTAAGAGCTCTACGCATTGACGTAAGCATTTCATGGTAATCTGTAGCTTTTGGCGTTAGCAACTCGCTGCTTAATTTCATCATAAGTAGGAATTTAAGCTTTAAAATCATAAAATAAGTATAGGCGGGGTATTGGGGCATCACTGCTAAGTATTTAGATGCATTCTGGGTCGAAAATGACTAGGTCAAAAACTCACTGCTGTTAATAATCGTGATTTTTGCACTTGACGCAAAGTGAGATTTGAGACCGATAAGCATGTGTGCTTAGGTCTTATAAACATGTCCTAAAAGTTTCGTGACGTTTGGATGTCATTTGATGCTGTAATGGATGTGATTTGTTTGCCGATGAGCGATTAGCTTTTGGTGATTTTTGTCATTTGAGTGTAGCTTGAGTTAGATGCGAGTTGTTTGTTGTTTTCCAAGAGATTGACAACCTCTTGTAGCCTCTATGCACTAGTTGCGTCAGCTTCGTCCCATGGATTGACAATTATATTCGCGGTTCTCGCTACGTCTGCAATAAGGTAGGAGTGAGGTTAGACACCCGTCCCACAGGCGGGTACTACGGGTGGTATTGCTGATGTCCCACTAGCAATTTTGACCAAATTCAAGGGTGTGATCTTGGGTGAATTTGGGTTATGGGGGCACTCTGCAATCAAATGATCTATGCCACAATGATTACATGTGAGTACTCGCATTGCGAATGTGCTCCCTTGGCTAGTTTGCACTTGTGTGGAATTCTTTTGTAGCCTAATAGTACATTCAACTATCCGATGTGGTCCACCACACTCATAACATTGTAGAGGTGGTTTCCAAGCCATGAGGTTGATGTTTTGACCTCTTGCTGTAAGAGCAACTATATTATAAACAGGCTTGACTTGCTCCCAACAATCTTCCATGTAATATATAGGATACTCATCAAGAGTATCCATCCCATAGGCAATACTAGTGTCTATTTCTTCCTCACAGCCATCCAAACAATCACTAGATGGTGTCTTGCAACCCATATGATTCATAGGGGTGACTCTTGGATCTGGGGGCTATGGTCCTAGTACTGGAGGTGGTAGCGGTGTAGCTTGAACAACATTTTGGTCTCTAGGAGCCATGTGTTGCAATAGTTTCTCAACAGGTGGGACATGCATCAATGCAGGAACTCGAGGTGAATCTGTCCAAGCCAAAGGTGTTCTATTCACCATCACATGTTTGAACATTATGCAATCCTTAGCTTGGTGACCATATCTACCACATGCATTGCAATTCTCGTTGAATTTTACTCTAAATGTAGGGCATTTACTAGTGCTATGTGGACCAAAGATATTTTGAGCACCATTGTTGTTTCATTCTTGGATACATATGATTGTATTGTGGAGCACAATTATCTCTAAAACTTTGGTGAGATCTTCCAAAGTCATCTTAGATATCTTTGGCCCTTTAACAATAGGCTTTTTTATCATTGGCTCATGCCCCAATGCTTGCAAGCTACTAGACTTTGGCTTAGACGACACTCTTTCACCTGCAATCATTAAATTTTCTTCTAATTAGTTTGCATTGATAGTGACTACCTCCCAAGTATTAATATCTCTAATGACTAGGCCATTATAGATATTTTCATGTTGCAATCCTCAAAGGAATCTATCGAGAAATTGGTTATTGTTGAAACGCTCATTTACAGGACAATGACCTTAGACGACTCATAAAGTCTCTCACTAGCTTGCCTTTATCACGTTCCACCGCTTTTTGTAGGTGAGATGCTACACCCCAAATAACACCTTCTTGTATGTACTCCTTCAGGAATAATCTCCAAAGAGTAGGGTAAATTGTTTTCTCTTCCATCCTTTAGGTCCTATACCAATCCTCAACCTTCCCACTCAAAGTCAAGGTTAAAGCATTGCACTTATATAGGTTATTGTGTTCTCCTAGGGAATAACATACTTGTTCAAATAACTTGACGTGCTTTTGATCATCTTTGTCCACATCGAATTTCTACGTAAGGTTTACAATTTGTACTGCTTTATTCCTAGGTTCTCTCTCAGGTGCATGACGCATATTCTCTGCAATAGATCGACCTATCATTTGAGAAAATGCTGCCAAATCACCTATGTGAGGAGGTATGGCTGGTGGAGTCACTCATGGAATCATATGTGGGACGAGGGTGGTTACTGCACCCGGCATATATCTAGCCAATGTAGGATATGGAGTATGACTTGGCATAGGCCAACTTGGACAAGGGCTTGAGAATGGCACTCGTGGAGCATATACTATTGGTACAATCGGAGGTGTAGGAGCCATGTGTGAATAAGTGGATATGGGAACATACGGTTGAGGCCCAATGGTAGGTACTACACCACTAGGTAGTGGTACTGCACTAGTGCTAGAGGTCATGGGTGCATTCTCTGTCAGGTCCATCACTGGAGTAGGTACCATAGTTTCTCCTAGGGGAAGTTGAGCCAAACCAGGAAAACTAAAGTTGTTGTTCATGGGCTCGGACTGCATCGCGACTCTTGGCAAAACAACATATGAGGGGTCCATGGGACTCATCATAGGAGTCTCCATTTGTGATATAGAGTAGGCTGAACTTGGGCCTCGCTTGTATACAAAAATATCATGGGGCCAATTGAGGATATGTTTACACCTCAATTTTGCCTCTTCGAGTGGATGATGCCATGGATGACATTACAACTCATTCTTTGCTACTCCTCAATATTAATGGCCAACCTCTACCCAACCTACATGGTAGGAGTGGCTAGAGTATAGATCCGTCAAAATCTCAGTGTGGAGGTCATATTTTCAATTTTCATTAAGAAATCACCCTTCTAGACTTGACGTGCTAGAGGTACCTTGTGAGGTGCAAGCAATGTTTCTCCCCGTGGTTTTGTCTTTTGTGGTCGGTACTTTAGAGAATAGCTCCATAGGGCTTGCATTGAAGGAGGTAGGCAAAATATCCACATGGACACTCTTAGGGGGTGTGGGGTCCACGTAAGATGTGAATAAAGAATCTACTTTTTATCCCCTTCATACACTTCATTGGCCTCGGGTTCGGAGTGAGTTTCTCTACTAAATGTCTCCATAAAACAACCAAACATGCAAGCACTAGGTTGTGGAGCCCCGGTGGACGTGTTTCCTTCTTCCTCACGGTTTTGTATAGGATAAACTTTCATCATGTCTGAGTCAGAGGAAGAGTCACTAACTGCTAGGTGGGGATCTTGAGTAGTACGGCCTTCAGTTCCCTCTGAGGGCCTAGAGCCTTATGTGGAGGGATAATGGGTGCTTGTTTAAAGAGAGATACTCTCTATATGCTCCTGCTGTAGCACACAACCAGAGTGTAGGTGCATGTGACCTTGACACCCTAGAAGTGTTGGTGGGTGAAGGCCACTCATCTAGGTTTTTGGGTATTTTGCAACCCGGAGTTATTCTCAAATTTTTGTTTTTTTGGTCCTTTTTTTGACCAAGCTATGGAATATGGCGTGTGATAGCTCAAAACAAGCATCTCAATTAGAGGGACATGGCGTGCTTTATAGTCCAATATTTGGTTACTTTACATCCTCAAATCCTCAAAATAGTCTATTTTCATTTGGGAACAAGGCTTAAGATGGAAAGTCCAAGGGTGCAAGTGTGAAGTGGAGGGTGGAGGATTGTCCCACATGCCCTCACTCCCTCTTGTGGTGGTAGACTATATATATAGTCTTCAACTTATACTATATCATAAGACTGAGGACTCAGGCTGGGGCTTGGGCCCAAAGAATGATCCCCATCTCGATATTTCTTTTAATACACACTTTTTCTTTTCTTTCTTTTCTCCTTTTTAAAATTTTTAATATTATTTTTTAGTTTTTTTTTGTTGGATTTGTGGATAAGGTTTCCAAATATCTACGTGGTCACTAGCCGCACATGCACAGAGTTGCATGTGGCTGTGACCGCGCATAGATCTACATGTTGCAAACAAAATTGAGTTGTCGCACGCATGTACCTAGCAGAACCAGGACAGAACGGAACTGTAGAACATAACTAACACAATTCAAAACTAATAAAAAAAACTAAAAAAAAGTTGACAAAACCAGTGAACAAAGCTTAACAAGGCTTAACATAACTGAATAGAGCTTAACAGAACATAACTTTCCTTCTATTCCTAATAGAATTTTACCAATGCACTGAGTGACTTTGCAAGGCAACACAGAGTGATTCTTGAGCTTGGTGCAGGGAAACTCCCCAATAATGACTCCAAAAATATGCACGTCTATTGCACGTGTTGGAGCTAGGGACTTGCGGAGCACCATGTGCAAGCCACGGATAGCCACAAGCACATAACCAAGCTAGCCTAGCAAGCTCAAAGAGAGCAAGGGTGTGTCATTCACCGCTCTACGCTTGCCGCCATGAAGGATTTCTTGCCGTGAAGGAGAATGAGCCACCGTTTTCGCGCTCAACCGCCTCGCCACTGTCAATGCTGTTGCAATGCTCAATTGCACTCTCTCTCTCTCTCTCTCTCTCTCTCTCTCTCTCTCTCTCTCTCTCTCTCTCTCTCTCTCTCTCTCAAGCGCGTGTGCGCGCGCACACACACACACACACACACACACACACACACACACACACACACACACTCATGAGCACACAATAGAGAAGAAGATGGAGATAGGGCAAGAACACTCTTCTTAGCATGCACCCTTCAAAATGAGGGATTTAGGTCACAATGGCCCTTTTATATGGGTTTGGCCCATTGACACATGGGCGCCCACGCTGATCGATCAAAGTAAAAATACTGTCAAATGAGATATGTGGTGCGTCTCTCATTGGCGATCACCCAAGCACCTATCCAAGCACCTATCCGATTGACAAGCCTGGCCCATGACTCAAAACAATGTGATAAGGAATCTATTGCGGGAGCGAATCACACCACTCAATCATAAAGTACATGTAGCACAACCTAGATAACCATAATGTCAATCGAGGACACAGATGACACGATAGGCACACGGAGGAAATCTCTTTAACTTGTCAGGCAGAGACCATCCTACACATACAACACTCTAGAAGGCCAACTAAACCACAACCTAGAATCTCACTACTCGCAACTACACCACCCAACTCACATGCACACAAACGGAAGAAAACTCACTAAATCATGCCAGAATTGCACAAAGCTTAAGGAACACCATCCTCTCACTAGGATACACCTATCCCAAAGCTTCTACACTCAACATCCTTGCTCTAAACCCATCTGTGGAAAATGCGTATAAAGATAGAGCCAAATTTTGAAAGTGCCCGAAAAAACTGAAATCTATGAGTACCTATGCCTAGCTTATGCCGCCACAATTTGAATGACTACTTGCACACAAAAAATAGACATCATATACTTACAACCACAAATAGCTCGTAGATGGGCGAGCGCAATCACTCCGTTTCACAAGGAATGCTTGGCGTTGTTGCGTAGCTCTTGCTGAAGGTAGCGCAATGGTGTTGTCGGTTCTCCAATGTGATGAGCGAGCGGGGAGTAGCGCTAGGATGAAGCTCACGCGCTCTCTCTTCCTCTCTCTCACACACAATCGATGACAGCTTAAAACTTATGATTATTATAAAGTGTTTTTGACAAAAGTGACCTAGGTACCTTATATACTAAGGTTACCTTAGGTTAACCAAAAATAGAGTTTGAGGGGTCAAATGGCTTGGTATTTACAATCTAGAAGTGCTATTGCACCCTAGCTTCTGCAACTAGACTAGCTACTTATTACAAATGATGTTTATAACCATAATCCTCATCATTCCATAACTTTCAGAGAATAAGAATTTGTTGAGTTATGTCGTGTTGTTCACTCAAAAGTCAACATTCCCCCCCTCCGCATTCAGGTCGTCTTGACATGACCTGATTGTTAATATTGGTGTGGTCTTTGTTGTCGTTTTGCTGTCGTGAAGAAAGTATAGGCTGTAGCCTTTGCATGTCGTCCTGTTCTTTGAATCCAATGTACATAGTCTTCACATGATTCAAGAAAATCAAAATTGATCACGAACTTTATGTACTTCACATCCATGCACATGTGCAACATATGTTTCTGCCATTAGATTTGAAAAAAATGCATCTTTGGCAAGCTAGGGATTATGTTTTTTTTGTTTTTTTAAATCCTTAGCTTGTTATCTATTCATAGCCTCCTGACAAAGTTTGCCTTGATTTGGACTTGTATTTTGGCACTTTTTTGGATTTCAATATCGAGAATGAGTGATGGGTATCTCTGGCACCTCTTGTCAATACTATTAGTACCTTTTGTTTGTTAGGCTTCATTAAGTCAAATACAAGATAGAAGATTACAATATAAAGATCTACTTCCTGTATACGATCTTGTAGTCGTATGAAGTGGCTGATAGGTAACTTATACTTGATGGGTGCTTTGGTTTAGTTGATCACCAACATTCTTTGTCCTTGTAGTCCCATCCCGGAGTTTTATTACCATTCTCAGTCATGTTTGGCCTCATGTTGTTGTCGAGCACTAATTAGAATTATGTTCTTACGTATGACATTGCCCATGGTGTATATGGCTTTTGAGACATGCTTTGTGAAGTGTCATCATTTTCTTGGACCTTTGTTGCTTTGTACGGATTGACATCTCTTCAGTCTTTTCTTCATCTGGATTATGGACGTTTTTATAATTTTCTCAAGAAAATCTCAAAAAATAACTAAATAAAAACAAAAATCGACTAAAAAAAAAGCAAAATCATTTGAATAAAATTCAAAATGCTATGTACATTGTACACATGTCCCTAGGGACTCATATATGGCTTTTGTCCTCATACTCCTCTTGTAACTCTACTATGAGGGTATATACTCTGAATTTTGTCCAAAAATGTCACAATCAAATGCAAAAACTCAATACACCTCACAAAATATTTCCCTCTAATCTAATATTCATAATACTAGGTCCGCATTTAGAATGCGTCCCCCCCTCCTATTTGGAATCCTCCTTGACGACAGGGTATCACCAAAAGGGTATGTGTTGTGCTTGGGCAATTAAAAAATGAGCCTATGTAGGCCTTGTAATGTAGCCCTATTATGCATACACAGTCAATGCATGGAAAAGATTTATGTTGTGCAAGATGTGGGTGTAATCAATTTGCTTATTGGAGTTTGTTGATGGCGAGGCTTTCTAATCTTATCAATGTGATTTTCTTTGAAGCTCCTGTGCCATTTGCTTGATTGAAGGTTGTACAGCTTTTTTCAAAGGCTTACTTATCTGTTTGATGCTTCTTTGGAAGTATAGCCCTGTGGTTGGTTGTTGTATTTGGCATTGTTCCTTAGAGTGGGTTCTCTTCTAACTGTACTGTAACCGTAGGAGGAATTGAAAGAATTCAAGCGGCGGTGCAGTGACATAGTTTTATTGGTTACCTTTGGGACCCACTTCTTTGTGATTACTAGCTGTTTTGTTGATGCTGCTCGTTTGGGAACCCATACTTGTCCCTGCTTTATTTGTGTTTGAAGAGACTGCTTTGGGATCCACCTTGTCTTTGTGGGAGTAGTGGTCTCTGCTTCAGCTCTTGTACTGTTGGTTGAGGATGTGATTCAGGAATTGGTAGTTGATACTTTAATCATTTTGGAATCCAAATGAACTCTTGACTTCTCTGTGCTTGAATCAACTTCTTTGAAACCCAAATCTGAATTGCGAAAGCTTGCGCCTTTGTGTTTTTCTTAGCCGTTCTTGCAGGCTTTGATTCTTTTTCTGCTGGCATTGGATCTTGCAATTTTTCATCAAAGATCTTTGTCTTCTTGATCCGTACCTATTTTTGGTCAATTTGGCTCTTTGGTATCCAGATTTGTCGAGCATTTTGGTTTTGACTTGTTGTTATTTTCTTTTGGCCTTAATTGTTCAGATGCCCTGAGTTTCTAGTAGGGGATTTCATAAGAATCATCACTGTCACTGCTATCCTCCACAAAGTTGCATTCTATCACTTTTCCTTTATGGTTTGGCTGGTTATAGAAAGGTACTGTTTGTTTTCTCTTGGATTGTTGTTTCTAGGATGACTTTTGTATCTGCTTGATTAGAATGTTGGTAGCTCGTGACATGGTTGTGATATTCTTGGCTGAGTATTTTCTTCCTGTATAGAGCCACGTATGAGGATGCTTGTTGCACTTGCGTTTCCACCGAGGATTTTGGAATCCACTTTTGATGCACTTTATTCTTGTAGCAGTGACATTGTTTCCTGAGTATTTGATTTGGACAATCATAAAACCGTGCATTTGTTAAAGTGTTGTTCACGTCACTTGCTGGGTTTTTTGAATTTTCATTGTTTGCATCGTCTTGAACCTCAAAATTTTCTATAGAGTCATAGAACTTTTTGTCTTCTTCATCTTCATTTTCCTGGATTACACTCACTACAAAGTAAGGAACAACATCATAGCCATTTTCATCACAAAACTTCATTGCTGGATCGTCTTGAATAGCACACACATTGAGAGTAGCCAAGATGTGTTCCCATTCAAGTGGCTCTAACTTTTACTTAGGAAAGGGTTTTGGTATGTAATCTGTATCTTCAATCCCCCTTTCTAGGATGCCTTCCTCTCACTTTAAGCTTCCACATTGCAAATCTCCACACATCCATAGCTCTTTAGGCTTACCCAACCATGCAGGAAGTTTTGATCCTGCTACAGTAGCGGAATCAAAATCCACCATAGGTGTTATTGTCACATCCCTGAAACTATGGTCCTTCAAATTTATCTTTGTTGTGGTTTCCATATGTCTCAAGTAGATATGGTTATAACCCCAATATTGGACCATTTTTAGTTATCTCATGAATGGTCTTCCTAGAATGATATCATAGTTGTTTTTCTTGCCAAAGTCAACAATAGCAAAGGTTTTCTCATATTCAATTCTACAAGAAGTAACAACTACTTTTTCTAGCAGTCCTATGGGTCTTTCCATGTGTCCATCTACAAGATGCAGTTTCATCCTAGTATCCCTCATTGCTACTTTTCCCCATTTTTTTCAAACCTCTTTTGTTGCGATAAAAACACCGGCTCCACTGTCAAGGATTTCCATGGTTTTTACACCTTGAAATTCCACAAGAAGAGTGGTGTTCCCATCTTCTCCCCCATAGTACTCACCTATCTTGTTTAATAGCACTGGCTGTTCAGCTGAGCCATTTTAAGCTCTTTGATCCCTTCCTCCATTTGAGTCATTGGTTTTTTAAAAGAAAATTTCTCTAGGTATTTTTCCATAGTAGTCCACATGTTTGGTTGTATTCTGAGAAACTTAGCTCTAACGTTATCATACAAGTGACTGGTGTCCCCAAAATGCCTATCCATCCTTTTGAATCAATGACCTAGTTGGGAGACAGTCTATGTGATGGGACTGCAACAATCTTTGACTTAGCCTCGTACTCTCCCATATAGGATGGTAGTTTTCTTAATGAATGGGGTTGAATATCCTTAGAATGTATAGATCCTTTGTCTCCCCAATACGATTCAACTTCTAGATTCATTTGAGAACCAGACTCAAATTCCTCTATTGGTGGAAGAGACACTCCTCTTCCATCACCCGTTTGGTTTACTCGTCTACTTATCTCACTTGCTTCATTTGCCTCTCTAGCTTATCTATTTCTTTACAACTGTCATCAGGTATAGCTATGTGAAATCCCTCAGAAGAATTATCCATGGTATTCAACACTATCCTTGGCACTAATGCGGGGTCCTTGAGCTTTTGTTTCTTTCTTGTGACTGGAATCTAGCTCTTTTTGTTCCTGGTTTGGTGGGATCATTGGTGTAGGTGGGACAAGGATCACACCCTCAGGTTTTTCAAATTGTGGTTCTAGTAAAGCTTGGGCTATTTGAATCATTTTCTTGCACATTTCACGCATGTACTTTTCTAGTTCCGCATATGTCATCCATCTCTGTTCTTGGGTTTGGTTGTTTTTGAGCCGTGTTTCATAGGCTTTTAGGAGGATGTCTAAATGCTCATTAACCTTGTCGACCAACACTGATCGTCTTGAACTAGCACTTCTCGGTTTCTCATATGTGGATGGTTCTTCTAGAGGTTGGGATGTGTGCATAAGAGAAGGTGCAACCACTTCCTCATGTTGTATTATCTTCTCTTCATCTTGGGTAAGCTTCTTAGCTAGGGATTTCTGCTCTCGTTTCCTACATGCTTTCATCCTAGCCTTTCTAGCTTTCCAGGGCTTTCCAACTATTCTATTTGCTCTTGGTTGTCTGATAGGTGCATCGGTCTTTGGTTCACCCGTCTTTGGACTCGCGCTAGTTTTTGTTTTCTTTGTCTCTGGATTCTCAACAGCTTCATTTTGAGCCTGCGCTCTCGTAACTACCTGAACTGGTTCGATGTTTTCATTTTTCGAGCTACTGGGTAGCTGTGAGATATTTGTTACAATCTTTCTGAGTCGATTTGGATTTTTTGGACAGTCGAGAATCAAGTGAATGACACCATAGTCTAGACAATAGGCATTTACTTGTGTGATCTCCTTCTGAGGACATTGTTTGACCAAGTGGTTGTCACGGATTTTGTGACAATCTATCTTTGGTTGAGGAGATTCTTCTTGCTATTCCTCTTGACTATAAACAGACTTTGACCTAGCTAAGCCTCTATTCACAATCAACCGCAATGTCCTTTCATCCATCTCATATCTTCTTTCTTCAGGTCAAAACACAGGAGCTGGAGGTTGTACTGGACTCACCACTCCATGTGTTTCTCTCATCTTCTATTTTTGCGAAGGGAAGTACCCAATTTGGTTGTTATAATACATTGTAGTTGGTACTAGTGCTTGTTTATTAGATACTCCCATCATCGGTGTGTATCTCATGTCTATAAGCATTCTAGCACCTGGCAGTGGAGGTTGTTGTCCTAAGACATAATGTGGTCTTGAAACTCCTACTGGACCTGGTGCATTCCCGGTAGCATATCTAGGTGGAGGAGGTGCTACTGGAATAGGTTGTACATACCTCTCCTTAGCATATTCCATTCCATAGTAACACTCTTCCCCCGTATGTTTTATCCATTTTCTCTCAATTTCGCACCACTTAAACTCCCTTGGATCAGCATTTACAAGAGGAGCTAACCTCTTGACCATTTTGTCGACAATCGTTTCTCGATCGATAGGTGCCACTAGTTTTGCAATGGACTCACTCACCTGTGAATCACTGTGCTAAGAGGATGTGTCGTCCTCTTGACTCTTATAGTCCTTTTCTTAATATTTCTCACAATTATCCACAAGATAAAAAGATTCTTTAATCACTTCATTTAACGTCAAGCTCCTTATCATATGGAGATTCTTTTGAAGATCCGCATGTCTCATCCCCTGGATAAATATCAGCATTAACCATGCTTACGTAGGAAGTTCCACTCTTGGATAGAACTTGACATATCTCTTGAGTCATAATTTTGCTTTGCGTACTGACTCACCTTCTTTCTGTTTGAATCTGTGAATTTTTGAAACTGTATTTGTGAGCTATGCCTTTCTGCAAGAATTCTTCAATCAATTCTTCAAACAGCTCGTCTAGAGTATCAAAATCCCGTGTTTCTACTGAGTCAAACCATGTAGCCACCTCATCTTCCAGAGTTAGTCCAAATCCTGCAAACTGTGTTGTAAAATGGGCCAAAACTTCCTCTGCTCTAATTACTCTTCAAAAAGCCACTACATGATCTCTCGGATCTTTATCTCCTGAGTATCACGTATTTACCCATTTATGGATTTGGGATGGTCTAACTTGTCGATTGTCTACAATTCTAGTTATAGACTCTCCCAATCTTTCTCTTGCTTCAGGCCTTTTACCATGCCTAGGTTCTTCTTTGAAGGGACTAGTCATTCTATTGGGAATTGGTCCTTGAGAAAGCATGTTTTCCCTCTCTGTGACCACTTCATCTCTTGTTATTGTTCTAGAAGGGAATCTAGGTGTCTCCCTCTTTGGAATTCTCATGCTTGGTGGAGGTATCTGTGGTCCTTCATTGACCAAATATCCACCTCTATAAAAGTCATATTCCATGGTGGCAATGTAGCTGGTCTTGTGCCAAAATATGGATAGATTGGCATTTCAATACTTCTAACTTGGCTTGCCATACCTCTGGTACACGCACCTTTGGACCTTTGTTAGGTCCCTAAAAGTCAAGTCTGGGTGGTCTTTTGACCTCTGGATACTGGTTTGGGGTACCCTAATAGTTTGGATTTAGGAAACCTGGGTGGTCTTTTGACCTCTGGATACTATCTCGGGGTCCTATTTTCCACAAGCTTTTCTCCCGGCTATACCTAACTCAATTTGGAGTTTTCTATCAAAAGTTAGAGAAGTTTTGGTGAACTGCACTTGAAACAACACTCACAACAGTCTCAAGATCAAGGATTTTTGCTTATATCTTGACCAAATATGACCCAAATTTGTTGAAACTTGGTCACTACGCTGAATTTATAGCGCTTAACACTTTTAGAAGTTCAATGTGAGTACGCATATGATGTCTATTGTGGCCAAATCAAGTGATTTTTACTCCAAAGGATCTTTATCACTTGGGAAACTCTTAACAACTTTCAAAATTCAATTTAGACATTTTTTGGGCAAGTTATGATCAATACAAACATGAATCTGTCTAGATCTGTCTTCTGGCCTTTACAAGCTTAAATGAGCTGCAAATGCAATGAAATTTTGGCTAGGGACTTCTTTTATGCTCTAAGACACCAAGGTATACTCAAATGTCTGATTTGACCCAAATCAGGCCTATGAGACATCATACGCGTATGATGTCTACTGGCTGAGAATTCACTTAGATTTCTACCCAAGGTACTGCTTGATGCATACAACAAGAATATGTGATGACAACAAATTTTGTATGTCAAAATTTCTCAAAATAACCACTTTTTCACCTTTACCTTCTTGTATCTGCAAAAATCTATTTAATTACAAAAGTATGTCTCCAAATAAGTTGAAATTTTGCAAGCAAGCTTAACACATCATTTCCCAACCCCCTATGTGGTCACAAGTGAAATTTGACTTTCAGATCTAGCCTTGAGACATCATATGCGTATAATGTCTATGTGCTCAGATTTTGACAAAATTTGGTATCTTAGCTTGTCTTGTGATGCTTAACACCCTCGTAAGCTCAGATTTCAATTTTGGTCTCTAAAAGTGCCCTTTAGACATCATACATGTATGATGATTAACTCGTCAGAATGAAGTGAATTTCACTCCACAGGTTCCTCTCTACCCTGACAACTCACAACAAGTTTCAAAATTGAATTTGACCACTTTTTGTGCAAGTTATGGCCAATACAAGCATTCACTTGCCTAGATGTGTCTTATGGTCTTTGCAAGCCCAAAAATGCTTCAAATTTGATGAAATTTGGCCTATATGCTTCCTAAATGTTGTAGATCACAAGGGTACTTTCAGATGTAGCTTTTGGCCTCATATCTGGTCTCTAAGACATCATACGCATACAATGTCCAAGTGGTCAGAATGGAATTCTGTTTCTACTAGAGGTGCCCCTTGGTGTGTAGAACAAGAATATGCAATCACAACAAATTTTGGATGACAAAATTTCTCAAAATCAACACTTTTTGACAAGGAAATCCCTTGAAAGAGTAAAATCCCCTTAACTCTCAATCTATATGTCCAAATTACATGAACTTTGGTGTATGTGCTCAACACAACATGCAAAAGATGCGTATAATGTCAAAAGTTCATTTTGGCTGCCAGAATCACCCTTTAGATATCATACACATATGATGTCTGCTGATGAATTTCTAGAATTCATTCACAAGTATTCCCAAGTCTGTAGCATTGGTTTTCAAGCACTTCTACCGATTTTCAAGCAAACATGTGCTCAGAATCACAAGTTTTTTATTTTTAGTTTCAGACACTTCGTCTTTTGTCTTTTGGGTGTCAAGAGTTGGTCAAAACTTTAGATTGAGTGTGTACTAAGGGTAATACCTCCCTTCTGAACTCTGGTGCAGTCAAATTTTTCAAATTTGGTCTTGAGATGCCCATTGAGACATCATACATGTATGATGTCCAAGTTTACAGAATTTCAGTTTTTGTACACAGAACTCTTGCACATGCCCTCTTATATGCACAACATCAATCAGTCATGCAAAAATGTCAACATAACTCTTTTTATTGCATTTTTTCCTCAAAAGCAGACTTCTCAAAGATCATGAATGCAAACAAGCACTTAGCCAAATAGATCAATGATGAATAGCTCTAGATCAAAATTAGATCACTTACCTAAAGCTACTCCTACAAATCGTATGGTGTTTTGCATCTATGAGAAGGAAAACGCTTCAATGCCACACACAGAATAGCAAACACCTTTATAACCTCACAAATCACCCAACCACCAACAACTACTCTAATCTACAAATCCTAACTAAATCTACCTAGTCGTAGACTCTCGGCAAGACACACGCTTCATGGCTATCCACTTGATTTCAGAATAGCCTCTTCCGGATCCACTTAAGAAAAATGATTTCTTTAGCCGAAACTAAAGAGGGAAACCATCGCCCGAGTGTTAGTAGGAATACCTACCTAAGTCCTTGTATCCCCCGCAGCGGCGCCAATGTTGCGGGAGCAAATGACACCACCCATAAAGTGCATGTAACACAACTAAGATCAACATAATGTCAATCGAAGACGCAGATGACACGATTGGCACACAATGGAAATATCTTTAGCTTGTCAGGCTGAGACCATCCTACACAGAAAACACTGTGGAAGGCCAACTAAACCACAACCTAGAATCTCACTACTCTCAACTAGACCACCCAACTCACATGCACACAAACGGAAGGAAACTCACTAAATCATGCGAGAATTGCACGAAACTTAAGGAACACCCTCCCCTCACTAGGATACACCTGTCCCAAAGATTCTACACTCAAAACCCTTGTTCTAAACCCATCTGCGGAAAACGCGTATGAAGACAGAGCCAAATTTTGAAAGTGCCCAAAACTGAAATCTATGAGTACCTATGCATAGCTTATGTCACCGTGATTCTAATGACTACTTGCATGCAAAAAGCAGACATCATTTGATATACTTACAACCACAAATAGCTCGTAGATGCGCGAGCACGTTCGCTCTGTTCCACAAGGAATGCTTGGCGTTGTTGCGTATCTCTTGCCGAGGCTAGTGCAATAGTGTTGTTGGCTCTCCAATGTGATGAGAGAGTGGGGAGTAGCGCCAGGATGAAGCTCACACTCTCTCTCTTTCTCTCTCACACATAGTCGACGGAAGCTTAAACTTATGACTAGGTACCCTATATACTAAGGTTACCTTAGGTTAACCAAAAATAGATTTTGAGGGGTCAAATGGCTTGGTATTTACAATCTGGAAGTGCCATTGCACCCCGGCTTCTGCAACTAGACTAGCTACTTATTACAAAGGATGTTTATAATAACCATAATCCTCGGCATTCCATAACTTGCAGAGAATAAGGATTTGTTGAGTTATGTTGTGTTGTTGACCTAACAGTCAACAACATCCGTCATTGGTTAACACTTATTGTAGGGATAGTGAGAACCACGTACATAAATGACATACCATGGGGCAAAGTTGACATGACTAGTACATGAAGCCACAAGAGGTTTTCAATCATTGAAAAATACACTCAATTTTTATCTACTCATGCACACTCAACTAAATGTCAAACAACAAAAATAATAATCATGAAATTGCAAGCAAACCTTGAAGATTCACCAAGCAAACAAAGTCCAATCATTAAAAAACTTATAGGTCATGTAAATAGAGCCTATACACATGCCTAGGGTCTCAAATCCACATTTCAATTACTTGCCACAAAAATGCTTATTATCTACATGGCTATTTTGATATAATTCATTTTGTCTCAAAATGTACTCAATAGTTTATCAATGTTGCCCTAACACCTCTCCTAGTAGTATTGTCTTCTAAGATAGGGACAATCCAAACGCCTTCACCAATGGTGTCGAATGGCTTGTTTTAGGGATAGATGCTAAGGAAGTGAGAGAGGTCCTAAACAATAGATTTACACCTCATCCATATGCATCACCTTACTCTATACTAATATTCTTAGCCTGATCTAGGTAGCCTTGTGGAGTACTAGTCCTAGGAGGATAGAGTTTCAACATACTAGATATGCTAAGAGATTTAGCATACCAGCTAAGAAGTTATACATAAGGGGGGGTTTTAAAACAAGAAAATATATAGGCGGAGGATTTTTAAAATACTCCTTGAACACATATTATATAGAGGGTTTACATATAGTGCACACCCCCCCCCCCCCTCGAACAATATAAGCCCTTTATGGCCACAATAAGGAGGAGAAACTAATCCAAGAACATCCTACACCAGAGCTTACACGGATGTACTATGAAGATAATCAAGGTGTTAGACCTCCTATGGTAAAGAACCTGACAAGAAGATTAAGCCAATTGAAGCTTTTTGTACACAATGTTGCAAAAAGGGGAGACACTTCTGTGAAGACTGTCCAAAAAATCCTTTAAACAAAGGAGAAACATTAGTGAATGTAGTCCAAGTGATACCTAGTAGCTCATCGAAGAGTGAACCTATTGTTCCAATCAAGGTAATCACTAGAACCTAGGCTAAGAAAAAGAAACATAACTCCTCTGATGAATCAAAGAACACTAAAATTTCCTCTCAAAAGACCAAGAAAAAAAGAAGTCAAAGGTATAAGATGATAAAATAGAAACAAAAGGTTGAAATCGAGGAAAAAACCAAGAAACTATTCCAAGAAAAAGTGAAAGAAACTGGAAGTGAAATCAAAGAAACCACAATGAAATCAGGAGGGTCAATTTTGGTTGACAAAATTTTTGAGCCAATTAATGCAGCCTTGGAAGCTTACCAAGCAGAACTTAAAGCAAGCCAAAACATGGAAAACAAATGGAAAAACTATCCTTCTCCAGATATGGGAGAAGCTAAGCTTGAAGCTTATCAAAATTTGGTAAGAATTACTCAAGAAATGCTGGAAAAACAAAAAGTCAAGCTTGAGAGTCTAGCAAAACCTGAGGAGCTTGTGGTAGAAACCAGTAAAGAGAAATCTGAAGTGGTGGCAGAACCCACCTTGAAACTAAAGAACCAGGACTCATAGTGCTTGACAGTGAAGATGTTTAAGATGGAATTCTGTTTGTGGAGGAAGACTAGCCAGGACATTTATGGAAAAAAGTAAGGGAGATTAATGATGGGAGTATAATTTTGACGTCGGATCCTATAGAGGAAGTTTGGTTAGACAATCTACCTCCTTATATGGACAATGATATCCAATTCTTGTATAGGGATTGTGGATTTGAAGCATCAGGAATGTCTAAACCAATGACTCTAAGAACACTACCCTCTCACTTAGGAGACAATGAAGACGAATCCATAGTGTGTAAAACCACTTAGCTAAAAAGAGCAGAACAAACCCTAGAGGTAGACAACATCCATTCAATCATGTCTACACCCATTCAATGCACTCTTACTTTAGGAGAACTGCTAAAAATCAAACCATTAATATGGAATGACTTACAGAAAACTCTAGAGAAAGTGGGGATAAAAGGGCTAATCGCAAAAAATCTGGGGAAATTGAAACACAAATTGGATAACAAAGGGATTAGATCCGTCCCTATGAACAAAGTCGGAGAATACTACGAGGGGGAAGAAGGAAACACAACCCTTCTAGTGAGATATAATGATGTAGAAACCATGAAAATACTAAATACTGCGGCAGGCATAGCCATAGCCACAAAAGCAGTATGGGAATCATGGGGAAAACCTCCCATTACACAAAATCGAATGAAATTACAATTGGTTGATGGACACATCGAAAGATCCTTAGGACTGCTTGAAAAAGTGATAGTTCCTGTGGAATTGATTATCAACATACTTTTGCAATAGTGGACTTTGGAAAGAAACTTAACTATGAAATAATCTTGGGAAGACCATTCATGCGACAAGTACAACTCATTAAGGATTGGGGAAATAATTACTTGTATTTGAAGCAAGTGGGATCAGTCACACGGGTTAATTTGAAAGATCACACTTATAGAGATGTAATGAAAATACACATTCAAGAATTTGACTTAGTCTCTTTAGCTGAATCAAAGCTTCCATTTTGGTTAAATAAAGACACGCCTATTTGGATGTGTGGAGCCTCAAAAAACGGGAGTTTAAAACGAGAAGAATGTATTTTTAGAAAGGGATTTCACAAATAAAGCATATATATCAGAACCCTTTCGGGAGCATTTGTTTGAGCCATTTGAGTGGACTCAAATTTTGGCAACAATGGATGTGTGTGTGAATGGGTCTATGCCTACTCAATTTTGCCATGAGGATGGCTATGACATAACCCCCATACAAATGATTTCGACCATTCACATTGAAGATGAAATTCACGAACCCAAGGACTTACTAAAAGCTCAACAAGTCTTCTCAGACCTCTATTATGATGACGAGTTTGAAGAACATTCACCTACATCTGATGATTCGTGGTCAGAAAGGAACATGTGAGAGCCAAATTACCCATAAAAGGAGTAGAGGAGGTTTTTTGACTTTCCAAACCAAAAACCTAAGAAGTAAAAATGGTATAGAAGAAAAAGAGACACCAAAAACTTGAGATCTAGACCTATGCCATCAGTTTCTAGCAGAACACAGTTTTTGATGTAGATAGATGCACATGATTGTGTCAAAGAAAAAATCACGGGTAGATATCTTTCAGAAAACAAACAAGAAACATCAAAAACATCAAGGAAAACGAGAAAGGAAACTCAATCAAAACCTAAACACTAGGATGCTAAATCATCCATGACCCGAGTTGAACGAAAGAAGAAATATCAAGAGTTAAAGAAAGCTCTAAAGGAGATGTATACCACTGAAATGGAGACGATAGAAGAAGAAAGTAAAGATTAATGAGTGTTCCATCCCATTAAAAGAAATTTATTCTCCAAGACCGAAATATCATAGTCAAACAACCTTTAAGGGAACTAAGAAAATAGGGTGGGTCCTATGAAGGACCTGAAAATGCAAAGAAGATAGACCTAGCTCAACTAAGACAAGAGCCTAGACCTGCTTACATTGCAAACGACTTGACTGTAGAAGAAGAAGAGCTTCTGCTAAGCTTACTGAAAGAATATCGGGATATCTTTGCTTGGTCTTTTAAAGATCTCAAGGGTGTTGATCCAAAAATCTGCCAACATACCATACCTATGAAAAATGATGCTAAACCAAGTAGACAACGTCCATATATTTATAATGAAACATTTTCTAGAAAGATCAAAATAATGATAGAAAAGCTCAAGGAAGATAAATTCATTTATGAAATTGAACACACAGATTGGGTGTCTCCAATTATGGTGGTACCCAAGAAAAATGAAAAATTAAGAGTGTGTGTCAATCTCAAAAAACTGAATGCAGCCACCATTAGAGATGACTATCCTCTTTCAATCACCGAGTATGTTTTAGAATGAGTTGTAGGAAAAGAAGCTTACAGATTTTTAGATGGATTTTTGGGGTACAATAAACTTTTGGTTGATCCCAAAGATTAGCATAAAACTGCCTTTGCAACTGAATGGGGTATTTTTGCCTATAGAGTTATTCCTTTTGGGTTAACTAATGCTCCTGCCGCCTTCCAAAGATTGATGAGCCATGCTTTTAAAGAATATCTTCGGAATTTCTTGGAAGTATATATGGATGATTTATGTGTACATTGATCAATCCGGGTTGATTATTTTGAACACCTCAAAAAGGTATTCAAAAAATGTAGACTCTACAGGATTTGCTTAAATCCTGAAAAGTGCACATTTATGGGCATGCAAGGAAAATTTCTTGGACATATAGTGTCTAAAAATGGCATAGGGACATATATAGATAAAATTCATGTTATTGACGATTTACCGAGATCGAGAATAGTCAAAGGGGTTCAAGATTTCTTGGGTCATTGTGGATATTACAGAAGATTCATTTACATGTATGCTATAATTGCAAAACCCATGTATAGCCTAATTACACTCTTTGTATGGACTGATGAATGTATAAAATCCTTCATGAAGCTTAAGCAAGCTCTCACTTCAGCCCCAATATTGAAAGCACCAGACTGAAATAAGATATTCCATATACATGTTGATGCTTCCAATTTTTCCATCAAATGTATATTAGCTCAACCAGGGGACAGAAAAATTGAATTTCCTATTTCTTATCCAAGTAGATAGTTGAATGTGGCAGAGAAGAATTATACAACCATTGAAAGGGAAGGATAAGGGATGATCTATTCCATAAAAAAGTATAGACATTACCTATTAGACAACAAATTTGTGCTCTTTGTGGACCACCAAGCTTTGTTGTACTTGGTCAATAAGCCATGCATCCCAAGAAGAATAGTGAGATGGTTCATCATTCTGTTGGGATTTGATTTCACCGTAGTTGTTAAAAAGGGCACCACACACCAAAGAGTAAATCATTTATCGAGAATTATTTTAGGAGAACCACCAAAAGAGGTAGATGATGATGTACTAGATGCATATCTGTTCTCCATGGAAATGATACCCAATTGGTCAGAATATATGGTTTCATTGATGACCATAGCTTAAGTGGATTCTCAAATACCACTTTCTATTTACAACCATATTAATTGGGCAATCGGCTATGTATTAATTACTAGCTAGAAAGTTATACAAAAGAAATAGGGATGGAATATTTCTTTTGTGCATTAATCCTGAAGAGAAAACCCAATACCTAAGTCAAACGCACATTACCATAGTGGGACTTCACTTGGCAGAAGACCAAACTATGCAACGGATCTTGAGACTTGAAGTATTTTGGCCAACCATGAGAAACGATGTTCACTCATTTGTAAAAAACTATCTTCAATGCCAAAAACAAGCACCCATACCTCATGTGACATTATTTCAAGTTTCACTTGTTCCTAAGTGGAGTAACTATCTAGTTACTTACTTATCAAGCAGAAAATTTCCGGGAGGATATGAGTAAACGCCGCCAAAGAGCTATCGAAATAGAAGCAAGAGACTATGCTCTTTTTGGAAACCAATTGTATCAAAGAGGAAAGGATCAACATTTGCGTCTTTGTGCAAATGAAGACGAATGTATACCCATTCTAAAACAAGAACATGCTGGATTAGCTAGAGGTCACTTTTCAAGTGAAACCACCGCTACAGCAATTTTAATGGTAGGCATATGGTGGCCTACACTTTTTGCAGATGCCAAAGAATATGTTCAAAGGTATGATGCATGTCAACGAGCTAAAATGCCAACCCGGGTAGATAGCATGCCTTTAACACTAGGTTGGTAACCTAACAGGACATAAAAGTGTCCTTTCAGGGTTTTGAAAAAAACATCCAAAACCATAGTAGATCCACTCATCTTAGAAAATCCTTTCATGGGTTTATATATCAAGGACTATTACATATGTAAAAAATGAGAAACTTGTAGAATTTCTCATCTGTTGGTCACAACAAGCCTCCAAAGTTGATGGATCAGTCTATTTTGCCAAAAATAGTCATTTCTTACGATTTATTGTATATCAATGAGACTCGGGATTTTTGTAGGACATGAGATAAAATTCCCCGTTAACTTTGATGGGTTCGTGATCAAAACATACGGCTGATTTTGCCTCACTTACTTTTTATTTCACAAAAAAAAAGATACAAAAAAGCTGCATTTTTGTCATTCTACGTACCTATTATCAAAGTTTCAATAGTTACGCTCAATACAGATACTATATACATAGTTTCTTAGTTCCATTTGGCCTTTGGATTCAAAAGTATCCATGTAGCATGTTAAAACAATAATAAATCTCTTACCAAGTGGAACCTTGGGGACAATGATGAAGTGCTAAATACAGCAAACATGAAAAAATTGGATCTAGCATTATGACCTCTAGAATCCCATAGAAACTACTCAAATATCTAGCCAAATTTTAAGTTTATTATTAGATATGGTTAATATCTACAAATTGCACACAATTGGTCTAATAAACTAGTAGTATTGAGAAAGTTATACTTGCTACACTAGAATGTCTTGTATTCTTTTACAATTGAAAAACTCAATCATCGTCATATACTATGCTATAAAGGGTATTAGGTGTCCTAAAACTCAAGGAAGATTATATTTATGTTACACATGCCATTTAAACAACCAAACTTTCATTTGGATATTAAGAAAGCCACCAAAAAAATCATGAAAGTGCTAAATTTGAAAAAAAAAGCCAAAAACAAGACCCATTTTTTCACACAGTTTAGGTTCAAAAATATTGTGCAAGAGTAAGGTTAATGGTGAGATCAATATTCCAAAAAAATGTCAAGTTTTTTTCAGATCATAAGACAGCTTTGTGGATATATAGCACCTAGAAATGCATTTTCAAACTCTTCAAATAATTCAAGTAAATTGGTACTTAACAGGACATAAAAGTGTCTTAGGACATAAAAGTGTCCCATTATAGTGTTAAATTAATTAAGACCAATGATGGGGGCTAGAGCTTTTGAAAAATGGGGCATATATATTTTTGGGACAATACAACCACTTGCTTATAGAACTCAAGGTCAATATATTATTGTAGCTACGGACTATTTGACCAAGTGGGTGGAGACTAAGGCAACCAGAAAGAATGATGCTAGAACCACAACCGCATTCTTGTATGAGAATGTATTGACAAGATATGGACTTCCAATAGAAATTGTTAGTGATAGGGAAACTCATTTCCTCAATGAGGTAATTGAGTATCTGCTGAATGAATTTATGGTCATCCATAACAAATCTGCTCCTATCATCCACAAGCAAACGAACAAGCTGAGCACACGAATAAAATTCTTAGCTCGGTATTGACTAAAGTGGTTAGTTCAGGACAAATTGATTGGGAAATGAATCTACATGCCGCTCTATGAGCTTAAAGAGTTTCATTCAAGAAAGCTTTAAATGATGCACCCTTCAACCTTGCTTATGGTCTTGATGCCATACTACCAATAGAATTTCTATTGCCGACACTAAGGATAGCTAAGGATCTAGAATGGACTAGACATGAACCGTCAGAGAGGCTCAAAGATTTAGAAAAGCTTGATGAGAAAAGGCCAACAACTGTAGCTCACATCTATGCAAAAAAATGGAAACAAAAACAGTTTTTTGATTCACATCTAGTCACAAAAATCTTCAAAAAAGGGGACCTAGTTTTAGTCATATTCCCATCAACACTTTGGAATCAGATGGAAGACTATGGGAATTGAATAATGATGCAGTGTCAACGGATGATGAGTGGTTGGATGGAATGGACCTTTGCATCAAAGTACAACCGAACAATCATAGCACAAATGCAATGGTAGTTACGGGAGCTTGAATGAATGTGGTCATTTATTCCACGTACAAGAAAGCAAAAAACCAGTCTTTAGCATCGGGAATATCTGCTATCAAAGGATGCAACAAAAACCCAACACCGGTATTGGGAGTAGTCAACTTAAATGTGATAGTACATGGATGTTCATGCCCTCATCAATTTGTATGCATGCCAGACGAACACATGAATGAAACAATTATTCTTGGAATCTCATGGATACGAACATACAAGGCAGTATCAGATTGGGACACCAATCAACTCAAGCTATCACCTAAAGGAGGACAACTCATCGCTCTAATTTCACTGAGCAAAGAGGAATGGAAAAGAGGTTACCCACAAAAGACACAAGGGAGTAGGCAATCTTCTTCATCCTCTAGACAAGAAAATGCTACAAGTAGCATTCAAGGAGTCAGGCAAATATGGGTGACAAAAGCACAACTCAAGGACAATCCGTCTCAGATTTGGGTGCCTAAAAATTCATCTACCATACCATAGAAAGTTCCAAATCTAACAACTTAGAGAAAAACATCAGTCAGAAGAGAAACTAGCACTAGATGGGTTTGGAGGAAAAAGGAGCATTTATCTTCTCCACAAACTGTAAAGCCGATGAAGTAGTGGAACGTTAAGTCTCAAAACAATCAACCACGACAGTTCATCAACCGGAAAACCAAGCTACCAGTGACGAGTTAAAGCTCAACAACCTTCATCATTGCTACCGATAGCTCAGGAAATCAGCGTGCCAAGGCATCCTTGCGGTACAATTAGACAAAGAGCACACAAACTACAAGATTTTATCTTTGAGAAACATCAACAGGAAACCTCTACCACAGAAACCCTTGAGTTAATTACTCAAGACCCAACTCTTGCACATCATACTGGTTTGAATTGCATTCACCTTCAAAGCACTGTAGAGTCAACCATGGATATGCATAGACATGATTGCTCAACCCATGCACACAATCATCCCGGAGTACTCCATCTAGGAGGGGTGGAAGGGAACTTGGAACTTCACTAATTAAGGACAATGTTTGAAGAGAGAGGACAAAGTTGGATGTTAACGTGTGATTTTTTATAAAATTACCTAATAATGCCCTTAAAAAACCATTAACAAGGGAATTTTAACTGATAACATCTCCTCAATGAGTGTAAATAGTGTATATACTATCAGAAAATACATTAAAAATAGCCTTTTTTGCTTATTTCCATCATTTTTCTTGATATGGGAGCCTAAAAATGGAGAAATCCACCAGAAAGCAATAAAATAGTGCTCTTCAATGTATTTTCTTAATTATTGATTTTTTACTTTTCTCTTTTAGTGTATTTTATTATTTTCTTTGATTTTTTCAATAAACATGTCAAAAATTAATAATAAATAGCAAATGAGCTCAGATGCAAAAACTAAACATACGCTAATGATCAGAAGAACAAGGCGGACAAGTACAAAAATTTTCAATCCAAAAGACAACGGAAGTGGGAAGCCTAAAGTAGGCCGTCAAGGCCTGCTTTTGCAAATTCTTGCAAAATGAGCTAACGGAATCCGATTGAAGAAATTTTTGAGTCTAACGTAAACTTCACAGCTTAGTAGGACTAACAGAGGAATCTGGGGAAAATTAGTCTGGAAAGTCCGAGTATAGATATCCGAGGTAGCCCAAAATCACCTCATTTCCACTAGTCACTCTTGGAGGAGAGAGCTTTCTACCTTCTTCGCGCGCGATTTTCGGAGTCCACAGTTGCCCATTTTCAGCGCCATCTCACACGAGATATGAGGGGTAAGTTCTAAAATCATCAAAGAAACTTTCTATACAATTGGGTAGCAAGTCTAGGCTCACAAAAAACCCCTAGAATCACAGCTGCGCACGAACTCCTACGACACAAAATTAACCATAGCGGCCTGTAAGCTCAACCAAAATGGACGAGACATGAACTGTAGCATGCCCCTAGATAATAGAACATTTCCATATCATTAGATGACCATTTGGCAGGGGTCGAGGGGTCCCCAAGTAAATAATCTAGGGTTTTGCCATATGCCAAAATTGTATTTTGACTCCACGGGCAGCTTATAGACAAGTTCTATACACAATGTACCTAGATGGTCTCAAGGAAACAATCAAGGCAAGCTCTCAAACAGCAGAAAACAGCTCGAAGGCTACAAAGTGTCAAATTTGACATATGAAGTCAAATTGACTCCGAATGAGCCCAAACTGGATGAGCAGCATCATGAGTATGTAACGGACAAGTCCATGGCTTCAAAAGTGACCAACCAGCTCTACATGCCAAGTAGTCACAAAAATCGATGATTTTAGAGTTGACAAGAGCACGAAGTGATGCCGACAAGACTAAACTTTACTAAATTTATTTTAGGACTTGTTTTAGATGTATTAAAGATGTTTAGGTCATCAATTATCATTTCATGCAAAAAAAGTGACTGCTATAAATAATCGTGATTATTTACTTTTATGCATAATTGGCTTGAAAATTATCCTCTCACTTCACTTATCACTTGTACACATATATTACATGCCACATGTCAAGTATGAGCCAAAAAGATCAAGAAAACCTCTGATTTTGTCAAAAAAACGCACTAAAGACTCTTCTGTCCAAATTTTGAGTTAATAGTAACATTTTTTGATCCAAATCACCCCATATCTCACACACAGACTCTACATCATGTCCAGAATCAAATTGAAACAAAACATGTACAATTTGATGAAAAAATTAATAATCGCGATTATTTACTTTTTTACAAGGATGGGTTCAAATTTTCACAAAGTACATGATGCACCAAGCCTACCAATCAAGTTTGATCAAGTTTGGATCTCAAAAACTCAAAATCCCTTTACATCTACCGTTTTAGAGTCCGAAGCCTAAATCTGGCGCCATTTTCACCCAGTGCACTCAAATGAGCTGTCAATAATCGCGATTATTTACTTTTGTTGCAAATTTTGCATGGATTGCATGATTTTGATCTCTACATGTTTTTATGCATCTATGCATGCTCCAAAATTGGTTTACAGCAAAATGGACATCATTTGCCAACAATTCAAACTCAGGGCATTTCAGAGCGGAATGTGAAAAACTTTGACATTGTATTCTCCTAATAGGTGCAATGTAAGCAGCGGAGAAGGCAAAGAAGAGGATGTATCAAAAAGATAAGCTGCAAGAATTACCACCATACCAGTTGGATCTGAGCTCTGTGAAGAGGGCAAAGGCAACCTACGTGTCCAAAGAGCATCTTGAATAAAAAAACACTATGGTGTTCACCAACAGATTCAAGAGTGAAGATAGACACTAGGTAGAGTTACAAATGCTGCTTAAAGAGGTTTATGATGTAGCTGCAAAGCCAGACACTAAATAAGCCAACAGAAGACTGGGCTTCGAGAATTCTACGACCAGGATCCATGCGGAGTGGATTTCCAAAGAGCCTATGAGCTGTTATCCACAATAAAAGAAGATGGATTTGCTCAGATCACTGACTACCAGGGGCCAAAAGTTGAAGTGGCTATCAACAAAGATATAGTAGCCGAGGCACTGAAGCTGCCAACAGAAGGAATGGCAATGCGGGCAAGGGTTAAAAAAACAACAGGAACTTTTACCAAGGATAACGATGTCGACACGTTCTATGATCTCATTCTAAGGTAAGTGGAGGATCAAGATTGTCTTTACCACCAACATTTCCACTTCCTTTCAAAGAGATGCCACAATACACAACTCTGAATCATGCAGTCGCAACTACTTTCACACAAGTGTTGAAGTCAAGGACAAGGTAGGCAATAGATCACGCGCAGTACATGCTTACAACACTAAAGAACACAAAGCAATAAGGAAAGATAACATATATGGGCACTCCAAAAGTGCTAACAAGTACTGCATACCATGCTATTGGAATGGCCGATAACTTGCTGCGCTAACCCCAGAGCAGAATACGTGGATCATCTCAGCTCAACCTTCTCCACGAACCACAAGATTAACGAAGAAAAGGGTATATAAATCTGATGAGGAATCAACTAAAAGCTCGCATGAAGCCTACAACTGTGAAAGCTCTGACAATGAAGAAACCACAACAAGAAGAGAAGAAATGAAGAAGAAAGCAGTCACAGCTCATCAAAAGAAACCTCAACAGAAAAAGACAAGGTTTGAAAGAGAGAAATAGTCTTATGAAAGAAGCCCCCAAGCTGCAGGTGAAAACCCTGAGTCATGGAGCTTGAGGGAGGTCAAGGGTTCAAGGACCAAGAACCCCGTGAGTGAACAAGGTCCCAGAGGATCCGAAGGATTTACTTGAGTGTATGTATGCAGAAGCCGAAGCATTGAAGATTCAAGAAGCTCTAGAAGCACAAAGGAAAATAAGAGAAGAAGCGGCTAAGAAAAAAAGGCAAGCAGAAACTGCACAACAAAGTGAATCACATCCTGAACAAGGAGGGATGTCTCCAAGACCCTCTTCACCACTTGCAGAACAAGAAGATCATCCCATGCCAAGTCCAAGCTCTTCACCAACTGCCAAATCCAATGAAGGCAAGGAAGCAAAGGGAAGAGATAAGCAATAAGAAGAGACAAGTTTTGAACAGCCCAAGGAAGCAGAAAAAAACTAAAGATGGACCTTCTACAACAACGCAAGCAGAATCATCTGAGGGATCCACGAAGCCTAAAAAAGAATCAATTGAACCTACAAGGCCACAAGCAAAATCTGTTGCACCATCAAAAGAGCGACACACCAAATCTACTGAAACTTCTAAGAAGCCCCTGGTAGAACCCAAAGATTGGAAAACCACAAATGAAGTGATCATGCAGGTAAATGAGTATGCAGAACAAAATGCATCTGATGACAGAAAAGATGAGAAAAACAACACTTAGCCGCAGTGCCAAGGCTAAAGAATTGGAACAGGCAATAGATGCTATACAAGGTGAGATCCAAGACAGGATGAACACTATTGAAGATCTTCAGAGAAAAATTAAAGAGCTAAAAAACGAAGCAGAACAACATGAAACGGTCAAGGAAAGACATAAAAAAGAAATGGAAGATTTGGGGGAGCTCCTCACGAAGCTGTCTGATGCTTGCAAAAGTAAGGACCAACAACTGATTGAAGTGACCAACGAACTTAAAATCACTACTCAATCAGTCCATAAGATCCAAGTGCAACTAGATGTAGCCAATACCTCCTTGCAGTACTATGAGCAAAGAATCAATGACCAAGTGGAATTTTTAAGGCAGATAAGGGAAAACCATGCCGTAGCTTCACTCAAGGGAGCAGATGAAGTCTACAAGACTTTGGAAAAGAGGAACAAGGACCTCAAACTTGAGTTGAAGCTTGAACAAGCACAAAGACAAGACCTTGCATTAATGCGGGTACAAAGAGAAGAGAAACTGCTCAAGGAGATAGAATATTTGAAGAGAGCCAACCAGATCTTGAGAGAAGGACATACAGAGCTCAAGAGGAGGTAAGGACTTCTCAACACCCGATCATAGACATAGCATCAGTCTCCTTTGAAGATATGGAAATACAGCCATCAAAAGGGCTAGCAGGAGATTCAAAAATTTCAAGTACCAACCACTAAAGAAGAACAAGTGCCAATGGTTCAGCTTTCCAAAGCTGAAGAAGATGCACTGAAGGAGCAGATAGTCCATGAACTAGATGTTGAATGGAAAGCGGAAATGGATTGAGAGTTGAGAGTTCTCCACTCAGTCAATGTAACTCAACTCACTCCCAACCAAATCAATGCTCAATGGCATCCATAGTCGCTGCCCTACCCATAAATAAAGGTGGAGCTACTGCAAGTTAAAGAAAGACTTTACAAGGATATACAGGCAAAAGGCTTAGATGCTCTCCACCCCAAATTGAGAAAGAACTGGCTCAACACGAACTCTAGATACCTCATTCTATTTACAAGAGCACCTGCAACAATACAGAAGGACCCCACATTCTGTCCAGTACCAAGAGTAAGGACGTGGCAGGCACACAATGCATTGAGGAAGAAGAGACCAACTTGGCTCAATTACTCAAGACTGTCAGCTCCAGAGCAAGGAACACCAACAAAGGAATACATGGTGAAAGCCCTAATAGGTGCCATGAACTTCTTTAAAAGTCTAACCTCTCATGTGCTATGCTCTATAAAATCTACCAAATGCTACTTACATGCTTTTAATTTTTTTTATTGGGGCCGAGCAAGCAAGAGCTTGTTGGATGTCTTTCCTAGAAGGCAACAAAGGTCTATGCTATGATTTGAGTGGATATCCCTCAAAAGAAGTCCTCTATGGCTTCTATGCCAGATGCATGTTCCTGCCATCAAGAAATATGTTGGCATTTGAAGAGGCATTTTACACTGGATTCTTCACATGGCAGACAAATATTTTTGGCCAGTGATCAACAACCTTACATCAAGGTTTGATGGCTATTCAGTTATCAAACTTAAAAACAAAGTCACCATGCAGTTTTTGCAAGTCCCTAAAAAAGAAAGACGAGTCAGATATGAGAAAGCTCTACACGTGCTTAAAGATTGCCTCGCCAACCATCAACCCGAAGACTACTTCAATCCATGAAGTTGTGTCAAGGGACGACATAGCTGAGGAGGGGGGGGGGGGGGGGGGGGGGGGGGGGGGGGGGGTTAGCACCAAGCTAACTCAGATAACATTATTTCGGGAGATTTTATTGTAAAACCACTTATTCTTTTGATAAATCAAGAATGTTGTAACTATTATTTTCCAGATGGAGATAGTGTAATCGATGAGCCGGGGCTATAAGCTTCCAGATTGTATCAACTTATCTTTAGTTAGAGCTCCCAAATTATTAGTTTTGATCAAAGAGACCTTGGCTAAGGTATAAAGGCCAATTTTTGGAAGTTATTTTCAAGTTTTGGATAATAGAAACATAGTGTCAGCTAACGGCGCTCACTTCTCTCCTTCTCACGCTTCCTACTCCCTTCTCGGTTGTCGCATTGCAGTGTCGTCTGCTATGTTGCAGCCGTAGGTAAGAGCTCTATGCATTGACGTAAACCTTTCATGGTAGTCTGTAGATTTTGGCGTTGCCAACTCATTGCCTAATTTCATCATAAGTAGTAATTTAAGCTAGGCAATAAGTATGGGCGGGATATTAGGGCATCATTGCTAAGCATTTAGATGCATTCTGGGTCCAAAACGACTAGGTCAAAAACTCACAGTTGCTAATAATCGTGATTTTTTCACTTGACCTAAAGTGAGATTTGAGACCATAAGCAGGTGTGATTAGGTATTATATACACGTCCTAGAAGTTTTGTAACATTTTGATGTCATTTGATGTTGTAATGGTCATGTTTTGTTTGTCGATTAGTGACTAGCTTTTGGTGACTTTGGTCATTTGAGTGTAGCGTGAGATATATACGAGTTGTTTGTTGTTTCCAAGAGATTGACACCCTCTTGTAGCCTTTATGCACTAGTCAAGACAGCTTTGTCCCATGGATTGACAATTACGCTTGTGGTTTAAGCTATGTTAGCAATAAGATAGGAGTGAGGTTAGAAACCTGTCCCACACCAGCTAGCCCTTGTGTATTGCTGCCTATACCTTTGTGACGCCTCATTATGATTGGTGTAAGAACTATTTATGGCAAACACCATATAAGAATATAAAATTTAAACCTTACATCACACGACCTCCTCTCTAATTTGTACTCTCCCTTGACTGCTAGGGTATACAAGACCATCAAGCTCTATAAGGAACAACCCCTTTTTCCTCCATCTGTAACCACCCCTTGCCATACCATATGGACATCTCCAAAACATGTTGCTCATGACACTCATCTTTCAATAAACCACAAGGAGGGAAATGCTTCATGTCAAACTCCCAAATGTCATAGCTAGCAGCTTTTTCTTGAAACATCTCCATGCATTCATATTGTCCCTTTGGAACATCTTGACACCTTGTGGTTCACAAATACATTCAGTATTGATCTTTGACCATACACATAGAAATAAAGCTGAGCCATGGCTTCTCTGCATAGTGCCCTCTTGGCCCTCATACATCCACCTTGTGCTATCTCTCTCCTCCCTCTTCGTTCCCGACCTCCCTTCCCCTACGTATTCAAAGTCTCAATTGACTGGCATCCCCTCTTTTTGAAAAAAATACAAAGTATGATATTCAATCACAAGGACTCGTTACCATCAATCTCCATTTTATTGCATTCCCTAGATTCTCTTCATATAATCATCATCCTCTCTATAATGAACTTGAAATGTGGCTATAATCAACAAAGGTTAGCCAAAGAAAAACTATAATAACCTCCATGCAAGGTGACCAAGTTTGGAATGCCACACTTACACCATATATACCATTCATAAATTCATATAGAAGCTTTACTAGAGGGTATAATGCTTTTGAATAGCATGCAAACTAGGTCCATCAATGGCAAGTGTCCTAGATAAGCTCCCTTCACCTAGCACAGTGTACTTAAGTTGGGCAAGGCTAACAAGATCTTGAGTGTTTTGAGCAAATTTTCCATGAGGACATTCTTGTTTTCAAACACATTAAGTTTAAGGTTAGTGTCATCAATATTATGGACAATGATAGTATCCTTAAAGTTGACCATGAATAGGTACATATGCTCTTTCTAAACATTTCATTTGGCTGTTTTGATTTGCATATTTTACTTTTACTTGAAGGAATGTTTGTAGTAAGCACAAGGATGTGAACAATCAAGTAGTCAAGGTGCAAAAAGAAATCTTTGGCATATTCAAAGTCAGGCTCCTGAGCCATAAAATGAGCAAATTGTTAGTCCCAAAGCTTCAAGACTTTCTCAACTTTGTGCTAAGAGTCGTATTTATTAGGATTACACTCAAGATGGGAAGAGTTGAACACATCTAAGTCGTGTTGCTCGTGCTGGATGAGATGAGCATAAGATTCAAAGTGTGATTAACAAAATCATGGTGGAGTGACGTAGACTCCAACACCCACGCACAATGCACAGTAAGATGAGAGCACATATCCTCAACAACAAAAACCCTTCCTCAAGGGTTGCGAGCTTGTAAATTCACAACATATGATTTCATAGCTACATGTTTCTAAAGAGCCCCTTAAAAAATCTTTCTTACAGAGCATATTGGTTTCCATGCATTTCTATGTATGCATATATAGAATGTCCCATCATTGGACATATGCATTAGAGACTCTTTTGCCTTCCACCTAAGCACCTTGAGTAGACTACAGTAGGCAAACAAAATTTCCATATTGCTACCCTCATATAATTTCTACCCTCTTATTTCTATATAAATTAGCAAATAATCCCTTGAGTATTGTATTAATATTTCATATGCTAATAAGTACCCAATAATACACGTATCCCAAAGGTACTTTTTTCCCACTAGAATTAATCCCTTTGATAATCCAAGTATTAGACCCTAATGTAGATCCTCACTTCTCTACTTACCTTGTACATACTCTTAATAAATAAACAGAAGGCTCACCATTATGCTGCTACAATGGACACATGCAACATCATCACTCACACCAAAAAAAAACTTGGACCAATGAAGATGCAACATCAGAATGGACCTCAGGTTATTCATTGATAATTAAAGACAATACAACCCATCAACAACCAATCAATAACCTTCCGGCATCCACGGACACTTCTCAATAGTTCCCAAGGATGGGCACTAAAATTGAAAGGGGGGGATGTTAACTGAGTCAACATCAGTTAAGAGAAGATGCTAAGGTCCCAAGCCTTACAAATTCACATCAAGGACAAATGCAAACAAGCAATGCAGATTGGAGTTATGCATTTTTCACATTTTCCCAAAATGACCATGTATTATAATTCCCCAATTTATTTCAAGCCATTGTAATGATTGTAATTTGTTACAGCCTTCATGAGAGTTTCAAGTTGTAAAGAATAGGTCAGCTAGTGTTCCTAAGATGAAAATTTAGTAAGTTGAGCCCTAAAGGACTTGGGAGTTTGGACATTGCATATTTTTACTCTAGTATATAAGGCAATGTGTAAATGGAATTAGGGTTCTTAGTCTCATTTGTTGAGACCACTCTTTAGTGAGAGCTCATGAGGTGTGTGGCTACGGATTCCTTGAGCTTCTCCTTGCTCATGTGATTTGATTACCACTAATCAATGCTTCATTCTTTTTCACTATGCCTCATATCTGCATAACCTTGTGGATGCTCCATATAAACACTCTTTAGTGAGAGCTCATGAGGTGTGTGGCTATGGAGTCCTTGAGCTTCTCCTTGCTCATGTGACTTGATTAACACTAATCAATTCTTAATTATCTTTCACTATGCCTCTCTCATACTCTCTATAATTTTCTATGATGATTTGATTAGTTAGGTCATAACTAATTAGTGGTTAATCTTGCTCCAATCTTGTGTGATTTCCCTCTATTCCTTGTGTGTGCATGTAGGTTCGATTGTCACTTCTACTTACCCTACTCCTATGTGCTAGAAAGAAACTAGTAACAAAAATGAACAAAATAGTACAAATTAAGGCTGGAAAAGAAAGACAAAACAATATTGAAAGGGTGGTGGTAATGTGTGTGCTAGTCTCCACCCAACTGTGCTATCTTATAGCCTCCCCCTAGTGTACACATTGTCTGGCCATGCCGGTGGCCTTGCCCATAGGACCCATGTCATTACATTTACCCCCCCTTGGAGAATCATTTTCGTCCTCGAAAACGAACGTAGGAAAATGTTTCTTAAGTGCGGAGACATTCTCCCATGTAGAACCTTCTTCAGGTCTATCTATCCATTTTACCAACACTTGTCGTCTGACATGATGTCTGGTGAAAAGCTCATGAGAATCCAAAATCTTTTCGGGCTCATGAGGAATGCTTGGCGGTGCGATAAGGTCAACCAACACACCTGTGTCAATGACATTATCATCTATCCTACCTGTCTTTGTAAACAGCTAACATGAAAAACAGGATGAACTCGTGAGTGCTCTGGAAGAGCTAACTTATAGGCCACTTAACCTATATGTTTGAGAATGGTAAACGGTCCATAATAGCGTGGTGAAAGTTTAGCAACTTTTCCCGTCTTTAGACTTTCTAAATGCTCCAAAACTTTGAGGAAAACCTTGTCTCCTTCTTCAAAAGTAGCAAGACGTCGATGCTCATTTGCGTACTTCTTATATCGATCTTGAGCTTGCTTAACATTCTGTCGAGCAACTTGAAGCATGTCAAAATGGTCTTGGAGAAAATCCTTTGCTTGTTGTTTCTTCTCCTTAGCCAACCCCATCGTAACGGGTGATCTACGTTGAAATCCATACAAAAGCATAAATGGACTAAACCCTGTAGTCACATGCTTTGAACTATTTTAAGCAAATTCCAATATAAGTAAGTAGTCTTCCCAATTGGTTTGCTTCTTGCTAACGTATGCTCGTAGCATATCCTCTAGCACTTGATTAACTCTTTCTGTTTGACCATCCATTTCTGGACGATCAGTCGTACTTAGATTAAGTTTAGTTTCCAACTTTTGGAACATAGCTCTCCAGAAGTGATTATCAAACTTTCGATCTCTGTCACTAATGATACTAGCTGGAAGATCATAGACTTTATATATATGCTCTATAAATAGCCATGCTAATTCCGGTGTCTTAACTGTAGTCTTAATGGGAATGAATCGACCCATCTTTGTGAGACGGTCTACAATAAGCTTCAATTTCTTGACTAGCTTATAGTTCAAGAAGTTATGAGTTGCACCATCATCCACTAAAATACGAACACATTGTCCGTTAATAGTGCAATGCATGCAAATCAAATCATGGGGGCCAAAGGTGGGCTGCCACATTGAAGCAGGCACACAAAACTTGTGCTTTTCTTCCATATGAAGAACCTCTTCAGCACAATATTTAGGAGATGAATCTAATGTGAGGCGTTGCACCATGTGCATGGCCTTTTCTTTGCCTTTCAAAAGAGGACAATCTTTCTTGTTATGTTGGTCTGAAAGACATCTAAAACACAAATTGTGTTTCTTTGCACACTCAAAATCAGCAGTGTTGAGAGATCCACGTGGAGTATTTTGTGATTGCTTAGGCTTCTTAGCCTCTTGTGTGCATGTAGAGGTAGATTATCTCTTATTCCTCTTGGAACGTGTGGGAGATCTACCTCGCCATTGGCTCTTAGCCACATTGCTCTTAGCAAAAGGATTCTTAGAGTAGGGAACATTTCCTTTCCTCTCTTGTTCATCATCATATCTTTGTGCATGACTAATGGCTTCTTCCAAAGTTTCTGGATGTTGGGTCTTGACATGAAGACGATAGTCTTTGTCAAGACCCCTATTAAAACCCCGTACCTTTTGGAATTCATCTAGACCTTCTAATTTTAATATGATTTCCCAATACTTTGAAAGGTACTCTGTGAGAGAGAGGCCAGACATGCGGCATGCATCCCATGCTAACCAATTCTTATCTTCTTCATTGGAGTCCAAAAACTCTTTGGAGAAAGAAGCTTGAAACGCAACCCAAAACAGAGGACGAGCATCTATTGGAAATGTCATCCACCACTTATAGGCCTTGCATTTAAGAGATAGACTTGTTTCCACAGCCGTCTTTATATCCGGGGTGTGTCTCAATCTATGAATATCACTCCATTTGTGTAAGAACGTGTTGACCACATCCTTGTTTCGATCACGCTCTTTCCCATGAATCTCAGGAATGGTGATATTCTTAAGTAATGCATTGCTACCTTATGCATCTTCTGCAGCACTTGTCTCTTGGACTCCTTGAGTCGTCGAGATTGGTTCCCTTGAATCGTG
The DNA here is from genome assembly GCF_014529385.1 of Adiantum capillus-veneris. Taxonomy (NCBI): domain Eukaryota; kingdom Viridiplantae; phylum Streptophyta; class Polypodiopsida; order Polypodiales; family Pteridaceae; genus Adiantum; species Adiantum capillus-veneris. The sequence goes on from NC_140948.1 coordinate 143,240,609, forward strand.
CCACTTGTGGCTCCTTGAGTTGTCTGTGAATTCATAAATTTCACAAGTAACTCTGTAAGATTGGTAACATTTGCATTGAGCACAGAGAGGTTGCTTTCCAAGTACGCGTCGGCAATGTTCCAAAGTCTTGAAAGAAGCCATATCTACAAGCCCATGATCTCCTAGATCATCATCATCATGCATATTAGTGTCAACAGCACCCATGGTGCCCTGATTTTGATCTACGTGCTCAAAATCAAACGTGTGTGTAGGTGGGATATCCTCACTGGCCATGGTAAACACGCACTAATGCAAAGAGAGAAAAAGAAACGACCACTTGTACTTTGAGAAATTGAAGTCTTTGTGTTTTGTATGCTCCGCAATTTGTGTTGCATGCGGATCTCACCTCTTGCAGAAATTTGAGCGCTTCACTTGTTGTTCTTTGTAAGAACCCCTTTGATGATTCTTTGCAAAAACTCATCGTTTTTGTGAAGGCTTTTCTTCACTTTGAAGCTATCTCCTTGAGGAAAAAATAATTTTTGGAGGAAAACTTGCCGTCCTCTAAGAAGTGAAAAGGAAGGGTAAAGCTACTTCCTTGAATTTTGAAGCTTTCTCTTTCCTTCTAGTTTTCCTTTAACACAAGTAGACTATCTTTTCTTGTTATACACAACAAGGGCCAATAGCTTGATGGTAAAGTGTTGGCCTCTTACCCTCATGGGGTGGGGTTCAACCCTCCTTCATGCAAGGGTTAAGCGGACCTTCCTATGCGCGCTGCCAACGGCACCAACAGAAGCCTCGGTGCCGTCGAGTTGCTGATCAAGTTTTCCTTAGTCGCCCGCCTTAGAGGGCGGCCACGGTCGATTGTCGTTGTTTGTCCACGCGCTGCTCGCACAGAAAACTGTGCATGTCTTCTTTTCGCTGCACAGCGGGAACGTCGCTGTCTGCGGAACATGGGGAGAAGCAGGGCGTCACACACAGATGCAAGCCTCTTTTAGCCTCCTCCCAAAAATAGCTCCGATACCAGTGAAAGGGTGGTGGTAATGCGTGTGCTAGTCTCCACCCAACCGTGCTATCTTATAGCCTCCCCCTAGGTACACACTGTCCGACCGTGATGGTGGCCTTGCCCATAGGACCCATGTCCTTACAAATACTTTTAAAGCATCAAGAAACTTAAATATGAAATGCTTTTGATATCTCATTGAAAACTCTCTTTTCTCGTCAAGGATAGATCTAGCCGGTCCTTGACTCTAGAATCTATGAAGCATTAACCCATGTCTAGATGCTTGACTACTGAGGTGTCAATAAAATGAATAACAAATCTTTGAAAAATAAAACTCTAAATACAAACTAGGTCACTCACTACCTAAAGATTATTCCTTGACAATGGTGCCAATGTTAGCCAATTGGCACGATGAACATTTACAGCATAGCTATCTAGCACTAACATAATATGTCAATACTTAGGGAAGTGACTTGGATTGGACAAAATAACTCTTTGAGGGTGTCAACCTCAAGAAAGAAAATATATCAACCCAACAAGCAAACCATCACTCTCTGATAAAAAAATCAAAGAACTTAGATTATCATGAGAATTTAAGGAAATCTATATTAGGTCTAAGGACACAAGTCTATCAGGTCTGCGGTCATTTGACAAGGTACCAAAATCACCATCGATCATGTACTAAGGCATGAAAATTGCAACAAAACAACATGAATAAGTCGCCCTAAGGTCTAAAATCATTGTCCAATAGTCAAAATGTCAATAAACAATGATCTAAGCACTCAAATATGAAGATAAGACTCACAAATGTGTAGTTGCAAACCACAACAAAACTTAAAATACTTGTACTTAATTGAAAGAGTAAGATATAAGGAACACAATGCAATTATTTGAATTAAATTTTGATTATTAGATTGAGAGAAAAAAGAGTTACAAGTTGTAGCTAAGTAGCCGCTTACAGTCATACGTACACAAAGCTCTCCAAAATTCAAAGATAAGATTTTCAATGTTTGTTCAAACTAAAGCTTTTGGAATATATACCTAGGTATTTTTCAAATGACCAATGGTCACATGGCTTTGGGCTTAGGAACAAAATAGTACAACTCAGAGTGTACAACTTTTGGATCAAAATTACATGGACTCAAATACAAAGCTTTTCGTAAAAAATAGGATAAATTACATGGACTCAAATACAAATATTTTTGCACAAAATAGTATAAACTACATCAAATATTGAGGCTTGGACAAGGTGTGGTCAACAAGGAGGACGCCTGTTAGCTGTATTGGCCAAACAATGTCAAATGGGTGACATGGATCACGATCCATGTACCATCACTTATGGAGCTAGAATTTGGCTTGCTTATAGCTTATGAATTTTTTAGCCTATCCCCAAAATCTTTTTAGATTTGGATTAGTTTTATCCTGCCACGAGTGAAATCTTGGCTCTGGTTTGGCGATTTTTGACTAAATTTTTTTGCTATTTTGATCACTTTTTAAAACTTTTTTGCCAACGTGTCTCTTGGAAAAAGTGTTTATCTAAGTCTCATCTAAAACTGCTATAATCTCAACCAAAATCCATGATGGAATATATAGACCGTGATCCATATTTGACCTCATTTTGACATGAAACTTGGTCAATTGGATGCCTATGCTATTTTAAAGCTGTTTCCCAAAACTTTTTTAATTTGAATCACAAAAAGTTTGCAAATCCCCAAATTTTGGTCAACTAGCTTTTGGTGATTTTTCCCAATTTCTTTGATTTGAGTGACATTTTGGTTTCAGTTGCTTGGAAGAACTATGTACCAAATGGTCTTTGTTTTGGCTCAAACTGTCTCTCGGGGACATGGATTGTGATACATATTCCACCATAAAATTGGATGAAACTTATCATATTGCTTTCTATGAGTTTTGTGAAGCTCGAGGACACCAACTTTTTGAGTTTTGATTAGTCTTTTGGTCTCTACCATTAGTTTTTAAAATTTTAGAGTTATGCCTTTTTTTCCAAGGTATGGTTTTTGGTTCTTTTTGCTCTGATGTTTTCAACCCAATTTGATGGTGTTGGTTCCTACATACTCTACTCTTATGTGCTTTAAAAAAAACTAGGAACAAGAATGAGCAAAATGATGCACATTAAAGTTGGAATGGAACATGGAACAGTACTCTCAAAGCATTGAGAAGATTTGAAGAATGAAATACCTTTTGTATCTCATTCAAAGCTCTTTTTGCCCCTCAATGATAGATTTAGCCGATACCTCAACTCTAGACTCTATCAAGCACTAAATGCACATCTAGTTGCTTTAGTGCTAAGGTTTAAACAAAATGGATAACAAAATGTCTGGAAAAGAAGACTCTAAATAGGAGTTAGTCACTCACCACCTAAGGATCATTCCCTGGAAATGGAACCAATGTTAGCAGTTGCCACAACAAACATCTATAGCATAGCTATCTTGCATTAACATACTATGTCAATACTCAAGGAAGTGAATCAAATGGAGTATGGAGATTTTTTGAGGTTGTAAGTCCTCAAGAACTGAACCTAGCAATCAAACACATAAACACAACAAACAAATTATCAATCTTTGATCAAAAAATCTAACTATATCCTATCTCACTGCTCTAGGTCATCATGCCATTTTGTTAACTAAACGGACTTAGATTGTCACAAAACTTCAAGGGAAGCTATATTAGGTCTAAGGGCATATGTATACAAAGTTTGGTGGCCATATGACAAGGTATCAAAATCACAATCCACCATGGTCTTGGTTAGGAAAACTACAACAAAATACTATAGATAGGTTGCCCTAAGTTCTAATAACACTCTCATATGGTCAAAATATCAAATATAGTGATCTAAGCACTCAAATCTATAGATAACACTTGTAGATGTGTAGAAGCAAATCACAACAAAATTTTAAGTGCTTATACTTAACTGAAAGAGCAAGAGACAAGAAACACATTGCAGTTCTCAAAAGCTCTTACAAAGCACGAACATAAGGTGTCCCTTTCAAACTAATTCTTTTGTGATAGGGCTTTTCAAATGGTCAAGGGTTGGCTCACATGGCTTTGGGCTCATGAAAGAATAATACAACTCAAATTGTACATCTTTTCGATCAGAATTACATAGACTCTAATATAAAGAGCACATATTTGCACATGTATCTTGCCTTCTTGAAAAATTTTCTCAACCCAAAGTTGTGGATCAATCATATACATATTAGCTATTTGCATTCAATGTTGGGGTTGGGCATTGTTTGAGGATTGACTGAATAGGCGTCCCCCCTGGCCGGACACGTAACCAGACACCACATTTGTAGTCTATTATTTTGCCAAGCTAGTGTAATGATACTCTATGTAAATCCTAATTCTAGAATAGAAGTCAATTCCCTGAAATGTAATTCTATCATGACAATTTTAAAGGTCCATGTGAACCGGCCATTAGCCATTTAGAAAGCCCTAGGTATAAGCCATTTAAAAAGCCCTAGGTATAAATATCAATAACTTTAATGTGAAAGGAAGGCTTATCTTGAGAGAAGAAAGAGTTCTGTTGTACATACGCTCAATCTATGAAGCATCTCCAGCTTGAAATCATCGCAACTAATGATTGGGTAATCCATTTTCAGTTTTGAAACTTGCATTTTGTTCTCTCTCTTTGCTCTTTCATTTAAGTGTGAGAATTGTTAGTTTTGTTGTGGTTCGTGATTACGCATTGATAGCCGGTTTTTAGAAATCAAGAAGAAAAAAAGAAAAAGTTTATCTTTCCTCTGGCCAAAGCATGACAACACCATCGGAGGGCTCGACAAATCCCCAGTCAATCGGTGAGCCACGAATGGCGCATTTTTAGCCCTTCATCCATAGATCTCGAGTAGTCCTGCTTACACTTCGACAAGGCGGACCCGCCATGCCAGGCTTGTGGCCCTCTCTCTCTCTCTCTCTCTCTCTCTCTCTCTCTCTCCCCCCCCCCCCCCCCCCCCCCCCCCCCCCCCCCCCCCCCACCGCCAAGCCCATGCGGCCCAGCTCTAAAGGCACCCCTAGCCATGGCCCGTCACTGTCCATTCATTAGCCTCGGCTTTTGGAGCCGTGGTTGCGGGAATTGACCTTATTTGGGAAGCATGAAAAATTAAAAGAAATGTTTGTTTCTAGCTCCATTCGGCCCCGCTTTCCCCTTGACCTGGCAGCCACAGCGACCGCCCTTGCCTCTCAGCTTGGCCACACTCGCTCCATCCCTCCTCCATTATCACCAAAGGACAACTTATCTCTCTCTCCTGCTTAGCTCCGCCAACTCTCTCTCTTCCCCCTCGTCCATACTCTCCCTCTTGTTTGTCAACCAAGGTGGGCCTCCATGCATACTTAGTCTCTCACATCACACTCCCTCTCCTGCTTGGCTCCGCCAACTCTCTTTTTCTCTCTATCTCTCATCCAAAACCTCTCTCTCTCTCCCCCGTTTAGGCCGCCACCCTTTCTTTCTCGCCCTCTCATCCATTATTGGCCGAATTCTCTCTCTCTCTCTCTCTCTCTCTCTCTCTCTCTCGTTTTCAACAGTTAGCGGACTGAATACTTCTTTCTCCCTCTCTCATCACACCCACCCATACTCCCTCCCCGACTCCTCTCACCCCTTCCCTCCCTCTCCGTCTCTTGGTCGCCACCATCATCTCTCTCTCTCTCTCTCTCTCTCTCTCTCTCTCTCTCTCTCTCTCTCTCTCTCTCTCTCTCTCTCTCTCTCTCTCTCTCTCTCTCTCTCTCTCTCTCTCTCTCTCTCATTTTCAACAGTTAGCTAGCGGACTGAATACTTCTTTCTCCCTCTCTCATCATTTTCAACAGTTAGTGGACTGAATACTTCTTTCTCCCTCTCTCATCACACCCACCCATACACCCACATACTCCCTCCGCGACTCCTCTCACCCCTTCCCTCCCTCTCTGTCTCTTGGTTGCCACCATCATCTCTCTCTCCCTCTCTCTCTCTCTCTCTCTCCTCTCTCTCTCTCTCTCTCTCTCTCTCTCTCTCTCTCTCTCTCTCTCTCTCTCTCTCTCTCTCTCTCTCTCTCTCTCTCTCTCATTTTCAACAGTTAGCTAGCGGACTGAATACTTCTTTCTCCCTCTCTCATCATTTTCAACAGTTAGTGGACTGAATACTTCTTTCTCCCTCTCTCATCACACCCACCCATACACCCACATACTCCCTCCGCGACTCCTCTCACCCCTTCCCTCCCTCTCTGTCTCTTGGTTGCCACCATCATCTCTCTCTCCCTCTCTCTCTCTCTCTCTCTCTCTCTCTCTCTCTCTCTCTCTCTCTCTCTCTCTCTCTCTCTCTCTCTCTCTCTCTCTCTCTCTCCCTCTCTCTCCTATACACACACAGACATACCCCATCTTCCCCCCCACCTCACACCCACTTGCTACTCTCCATCTCTCTTACCCACCCCCATTGACTCTCTCCCCCCCTCTCGTTTCCTATCTCTCCAGGCAGCCATGGCACAAGCAAAAAATTTCTCTCTCTCTCTCTTTGAAAACACACACACCTACCCCATCTTCACACACCCCCCACCCCCTCAAGCTCTCGCACTCTCCCCCCCCCCCCCCCCCCCCCCCCCCCCCCTCTCTCTCTCTCTCTCTCTCTCTCTCTCTCTCTCTCTCTCCCCTCGTTCAACCCAGGTGTAGTAGCGCAGAAATATCTCTCTCTCTCTCTCTTAACCCCCCACCACACACACTCCCCACACCCTCTCTCACTCCCTCTTTTTCCCCCCACTTCACTCATACCCGCCCTCTCTCTCTTGTTCTCCTGCGTACACGGCAAGCCTCCATGCGAGTAGCAGTGTTGAATCTTCTCCTCCTCTCTCACTCGTTGCCGACACACACACACATACACCATTTCCTCCCAGTGCACTCAAATGAGCCCACATTTCACTCAGAGCACTTAAATGCTATATAATTCAAGCCTATGATATCAAAAATCCTCAGATATAAATAATCGCGATTATTTACTTGTGATGCAAATTTTTTCTTGAACTGTATGATTTTGATCTTTACATGTTTTTATGCATCTGTGCATGTTCCAAAATTGATTTGAAGAAAATTGGACTCAATTTGTCAGCAATTCAGACTCAGGGCATTTCAGAGCAAAAATTGCAAAATTTTCTAACTTTGTCACTGTATTCACCTAACAGGAGCAATGCAAGATGCTGAGAAGGCCAAGAAAATGGTGTCCCAAAAAGAGAAGCTGCAAGAGTTTCCACCCTACCAACTGGACCCAAGTTCAGTAAAGACAGCCAAGGCAACATACTTGTCAAGAGAATAGCTTGAGGAAAACGATATAACAGTTTTAACAGGCAGGTTCAAGAGTGAAGAAGGACACCAAGTAGAGCTGCAACTGCTACCGAAAGAGATCTATGATGTCACTATAAAACCAAACACAAAGGAAGCTAATAGAAGGTTGGAACTCAGGGACTTCTACGACCAGGAACCATGCGGAGTAGATTTCCAGAAAGCCTATGAGTTGTTGTCTACAATTAAAGAAGATGGGTCAGCCCAAATCACTGAACAACAAGGATAGAAAGTAGAAGTGGTGATCACAAAAGAGATTGTGGCCGAGGCACTGAAGTTACCGACTGAAGGAATGACAATGTGGGCCAGAGACAAAAAGACAGCAGGCACATTCACCAAGGAGACTGCTGCTGCAACTTTTGTCGAGCTCATCCAAAGGCAAGTGGAAGAATCAGCACATTTATATCATCAACACTTTCACTTTCTAGCAAAGAGACCGCCACGGTAAACCACCCCAAATCATGCAGTTGTGACTACCTTCACTCAAGTGTTGAAGTCGACAACCAATCAACCGATTAATCATGCACAGTATGTGATGACAACGCTGAAGGACACCAAGAAAGAAGGTAAAATTACCCATCTCGGCGCGCATGAAGTACTAACAAAAATAGCATATCATGCTATTGGCATGGCCAAAAAAATTTCACCAGCCCCTGATCAGAACACATGGATTGTGTCTGCACAACCTTCTCCCAGAACCACACGCTCGTCAAAGAGAGTTTACAAGTCAGATGAAGAATCGGCAGAAAGCTCCCACGAAGCTCATAGCAGTGAGAGTTCACACAATGAGGAGAGAAGGGCTAGAATAGAAGAGATGAAGAAGAAAGTTGTAGTTGCATACCAAGAGGAACCTGAGAAAAAGAAGGCGAGGTTTGAAAGAGAGAAACAAACTTCTAAAAGAAGCTGCCAAGCTGCAGGTGAGGACCGGACCCAAAAAGGTGGGTTCCAAAAGAGATAAGGGGTCCCAAAACTAAGAACCCTACAAGGAAATAAGTAGAGGATCCCACAGACTTTCTTGAATACATGTATGTAGAGGCAGAAGCCCTCAAATTAAAAGAAGCTCAAGAAGCTAAGAGTAAATCAAGAGAAGATGCAGCATAGCAACAAAGACAAGTGGAGGCCACGGAGCAAAGGAAGACATAGCACTATTAGGAGAAGATGTCTCCAAAGCCCACCTCACCCGCTACGATAGGCAGGCCAGCCCTCCCCCTCCACCAACAGTTAAACCCAATGAGGGCGAGAAAACCAAATAAAAGAAGCCTGAACAGGCAGCAAGCAGTTTTGAGCATCCCAAAGCAGCAAAAATAGAGGCCACACCATCTACGACCACCCAACAAGAAGCAGTTGAGGCATCCTTGAAGCCTCAAGAAGAAAAATCAGTTGATGTGCGCTCCTTGCTGCACTGTCGAAGCAAGGGGCTTGCCAATACACCGTATGCGAGCCACAAACGGCTCCAAGCACACAACAAGCTTTAACTAGCAAGCTCAAGAAAACAAAGGGTGTGTCACTCACCGCTCTACGCTCGCCTTCGTGGTGGATTCCTCGCCGCGATGAAGAAGAAGCTGCAGTCGTGCCGCGCTCAACCGCTTCGCCGCCGTTGTGCCTTCGTAATGCTCGATCGCACACACACTCTCCCTCTCTCTCTCTCTCACACACACACACACGCACAAGGAGCTGAAGAAGAAGAAGATGGAGATGGAGCAAGAGCACTCTTCAATTGCACAAATGAGAGAATGAGTAAAAATTAGGTTTAGCTGGCTTTTATAGGAGCTCACCCCATTCACACTTGGGCACCCATGCTTAACCAACTAATCCCTTGAATGTCCAAGTTAAAGTGCGCCTCTCATCGACGATCACTCTACCTTTCCCTATTGGACCGACAAGCCCAGTACCTGACTCTACCAAATACATAATACACGTCCGTCGTAGGTGATAGGGTGTCCGTGAGCCGTGAGGGTTAACATGCCCCCCTTCCTGATGTAGATTCCGTCCTCGGAAGCTATTGAGTTGAAGCTGGTTCGTCGAGGTGGAAGAGCATTTGAGATGAATGTCCTTAGCCTTCTTCAGTCACTGCAAAATCAAACAACATTGGCACAGTAATTGCATTCTCTTAAAAAGCATATGCAGTTTTAGGTAGACACATTGATTGGTCAGAGAATTTCAAACAATTTGATAGCAATGAACATTAAATTGCAATGTAATCAAATGCATAAACAGATGTAAAGGTAAAAAATTAAACAAGTCTGGGGTCGCTAATTTGACGGTCGAAAAGCACTAGAGATCGAATATTAATACCATGGGTAAGCTTCTTAATTTTCTGTGGTCAATTAAGTTGTTTAATCGCGAGAGCCAAGTATTCATGTTCGAGGGCTGACTAGAGGCTATATCTAGAAAACTTTGTAGTTAAGCTACCATAAAAGGAATTTCTCATGAAATCATCGCCTGACTGATTACTTTTTCTGTGACCTCCCAAAGTCTTTTCACATTGATTCAATTATGATGTGTGTGCTTATTTTGTATGCCTTGGGTTTTTTGCTTTTCAAGGAAAAGCGCCCACACTGGGAACCTCTAGGGCTCTAGTACCATAGGCAATACATGTGAGTGAAGTACCAAATCAAGCCGAGATTTCTCTTCCAGCTTAAAATTTTACATTGTGGCACTTTGATTTTTTGTTTGTTCATTTTCAGCATTTAAATTTTGTAACTTTGGGGGGTCATATAACACTGTTACACTCCCCAGGCTCATCACATTAGTAAACTCCCTTTATAATACTTAAGCTAAAGGTCAATAGGGTTAAGCCCACTAGAAAGCCCTGGTACATTTCATACAATGCTGCCTAAATCGGATTAAGAACCTAAGTAACCATTGCTTATTAGGAAGGCATTCCCCATGGTATTAAGAGAAGATTTCTAATACCTAGCTTGGTCAAACTAGCTTAGTCGGACTGCTTGATTTTTACACCTAAACAAGTGATTATGACAAAACATTACATTGAATTAAATGTTTGATACTAAGCAAATGCGCTGAATATTATGCTAGCAATCACAATCAAAGCAGACAAACATGGATGCAAAAAGATAAGGGCAATGCTAATGGACAAGAAACACCTGTTTGTGTTGATGGTCGCGCTTGATCTGAAGGTTCCATGAAGGTCCAAATCCTATCAATAGCAACACGCTCTTGTACACACTATGAAACACAAACAATACCTCTAGGAGGCACATCAGTGGGAAAAGAGAACTTTTCTAATCACTCAACTCTAAAACAGAAACACTCCTATCGTACTAATCTTACCTACCCTCCATCACTCAAGTGATGAGGATCAAAGGTGTTTTATGGCATAGGTTTCTATTTCACTGTACCAGATGTGACATGTGTAGGTCTGAGTCAATGTTTTGACTTTTATTGTGCATGCTCGTTTGCTAATTGCTCTTGCTCTTTTTTTTTTTTGTGAGTATAAAGCTTTATATGTACATTCCCTAAGATTGGTGATTAAGAGGTCAGGGAAAAAGGTTGAGAGGGAAACAAGTGAATGATGACAGCCAGCAAACACTCCCCCCTTCCTTGGGTAGATCATACCATTTGAAATGAGCTTGTCACCCTTTGAAACCAATTGTTCCAGTTGGTAATAGGTGAGGATTTTTGCCAGTAGTTTTCTATTACCCTAGGTGCCTCGTCAAGTTGCAAGGGTGGTAAGGTACTCTCCCAGGATTGAACTTGAAGTGGTTCATCAGGTGATTCTTGAACACTGGGAGGTGTGGATTCTTTTGTAGCTTCATGGAGGTCCACTACTATAGATGGAGGCTGTGTAGAAGCTTTTACCTCTATGGATGTATTACATGATGAGCTAGAAGCTTCATGGGACTCCCCCCTTCTTGAGCTAGGTGGAACAAATCGTTCTTTCTTTGGTACCCAAACTAGCTCGGGAGCGGGTGTGTAGCATTCTGTGATTTTTTTCTTTTCATGATCATTGATTCGTTTTGGAGATACGGGATTGGGCTCACTTGGGTCAGGTGATAGGTAAGAGCACAATCTACGTTTTGGCACCCAGATTTGATCATTTCCTTGATAGTAGCCTTGGGCTTCCAATAGTCGTTTAGGGATCCATCGCAACATTTTCTTACTTTTCTTGGAGCGAGTGGTACGTTTCTTACAAGGATTCTGTTTTTTAGCACTAGCTATGGTCACTAAAGAAGCTTTAGGGACCCACTTGTATGTTTTCTTCGTTACCTTAGGATGAGTCTTGTTAGAAGCGATATGCATTGCTTGTAGCATATTTAAGGGTATAGGCATTTCATCCCCCTCAGGTGTTACCCAGGTCGTCCCCCTATTTCCCCAAGTGTCTATGGTTGATGCTAGGTGGACCCAATCCACATTGTCTGATTCCGTCATACCCGGTAACACATCCATGTAAGGAGAATCTTGGCCAATGTCTGTATCCTTCTTACAAGTGTAACAATATTGTAGTGGGGCCGAGTGAACTGTGGTGTCAGAGCGATGATCAATAATGGTTTTACTCCCTAAGGGGTGTACCTTACCAGTCACCAAATCCACTCTAAGGACAGAGTCTTGGAATTGCAAATAGACATGATTTTTAGACCAATCGTGAACCATTTGTGCTTCCCTCATGAATGGTCGTCCTAAAATCATTTCATATGACATAAGGTGTTTAGAGAAATCCATTACAATGAACGTATGTCGTACCTTGTGTCCTAGAACTTTGATCTTAAGATCCTTGAGCATCCCCATAGGTTTGGCTATGGTACCATTTGCCATCTTTACCACAATGTTAGTAACACTGAGGCGGGGTTTTCCCATGGATTCCCAACAATCTTTTGTAACGATGCTAACTCCCGCACCACCATCAAGAATTCCCTTTATAGTTAATCCCTTGGTAGTGATGGGTAGGGTCGCATTAGACTCGTCGCCTTCAAAATACTGCCCTAATTCGTTAATGGGTACCTCGATCACAGACTCGTGTCCATCTAAGTCAAGTGATTGCACATGATTTTCCTCATCAATCATAATCGAGTCAGGCCTATTTGGTTGCGCAAACTGCGGTAATCCCGTTCGCAGCTCTCCGTTAAGGAATGCTCGAAGTGCAAGGAATAACTCAGGATCTCCATACAGCTTTTCTATGATCGTGGTTCGGACCTCAGAAGACATGAAGTCCACTAGTTTGGCAACATTCATTGGCGTTTTGCAGGGTGTAGGTCCTTGACTAGGAACTGGTGAGGATGGAATCTCATATTCCTCAATGGGATCAGGTATTCCTTCGTTAAACATCCTTTCCAACAAGAAGGGTGTATGCTCACTTTCTGATGTCCTGTCCTCACTCCCTTCTTGGATGATACTAGATATGGATAACGGTCTATGGTTCATGTGGGGTGGATGAACTTGTGTGGGAAACACTGTGTCATGAATTTTGACGTGCATGGGTTCTGGTTCTAGTTTCCTTTGAGTCTCCTCCACTAAACCTCTTAGATGTTTCACCTGCTTAACCTCGTCTACTGGGTTTGGGTACGTCCCAATCTTCTTTTTACGATTCTTCCCTTTTTGCCCCTGCGGTTTATCTTGGGGGTCTTGGATTGGATTTGGAAACACTTGTGGTGTTTTCAGAGGCTCTTTATGGTTTTCTCTCATTCGGTTTTCATTTGGTTCCATGTTACGGTTTTCTTTGTCGGTCTTTCCCTTTGTGGTATTGGTTCTAGTCTCCATTGTCTCGACTGAATCTGAATCATCCTCGAGGTCATTCATATACACGGGGTCATCTCCTGTTCCTATGTTTGTTTTGGAACTTGGCTTTGAATTTTCCGTATTCTGCGACTTCTTCCTTCGTGTCTTCTTTTTCTTTGCTTGGATAGCTGACGCGGTATCTCTCTCTTCGAGGATATGTCCTGGCCCTTGAAGCATGGACCGTGTAATCGCATAAGCGGGTGCGACGGGTGGTATTGGCGACGTCACACTAGCAATTTTGACCAAATTCAGGGGTGTGATTTTAGGCGCATTTGGGTTATATGGGCATTGGGCAATCAAGTGATCTATGCCACAACGATTACATGTGAGTATTGTCATTGCAGACGTGCTCCCTTGATTCACTTGCATCTGTGCAGCATTCTTTTGCAGCCTAATAGGGCACTCCACTACTCGATGTGGTCCACCACACTCGTAGCATTGAAGAGGTGGCCTCCTAGCCTGGGTGTTGATATTTTGACCTCTGGATGCGAGAGCAATAGCTTGATAAACCGGCTTGACTTGTCCCCAACAATCTTCCATGTAGTATATAGGACACTCTTCCAATGTATCAAGTCCGTAGGCAATACTAGTGTCTATTTCCTCCTCACAGCCATCTGCATAAGCATTTGATGGCTCGCAACCCACTTGGTTCATAGGGACGACTCTTGGATGCGGGGGCTGCGGTCCTAGCACAGGAGGTGGTAACGGTGTAGCTTGTACAACATTTTGAGATCTAGGGACCATGTGTTGCGGTAGTTGCTCAACAGGTGGAGCAGGCATCAATATAGGAGCTCGAGGCGCATCCGTCTAGGCTACAGGTGGTCTATTTGCCATCATACGTTTGATCATTAAACAATCCTTAGCTTGGTGACCATACCTACCACATGCGTTGCAAGTTCCATTAAATTTTACTCTAAACGTAGGGCACTCACTAGTGCTATGTGGACCTAAGCAAATGGAACACCATTGTTGCTCCCTTCTTGGATACATGTGACTATTTTGAGGGGGTCGATTATCCTTAAGAGACTCTTGGATTGCCTTGGTGAGGTCTGTCAAGAGTGTCTCAAATACCTTTGGCTCATTGGCAATGGGCTTTGCAGTCATGGGTTCATACTCAATGGCTTGTGAGCTAGTGGATCTCGTGTCAGTAGACACCCTCATGCCTGCTATCATCAAGTTGTCCTCTAATTGGATTGCATTGGCAGTGACATCTTCCCAGGTTGTGATACCTCTAATCACTAGTCCATTATAGATTCCTTCATTCCTCAACCCTCGAATGAATCGATCAAGCAGTTGGTTATTGTTGAAGCGCTCATTTACAGGGCAACGAGAGTTTAAGTGCTTTAGACGACTAATGAAGTCCCTTACTGACTCTCCTTCCTTACGTTCGGCCTTCTGTAGCTGAGATGCTACACCCCAAAGCACACCTTCTCGTATGTACTCCTTTAGAAACAACCTTCGAAGGGTAGGGTAGATTGTTTTCTCGTCCACCCTTAGGGTTCTTTACCAATCTCCAGCCTTCCCACTTAATGTCAAGCTTAAGGCATTGCACTTATGTAGTTCGTTGCGTTCCCCTAAGGAATCACATACTTGTTCAAACACTTCAATGTGTTTCCTAGCATCTTCGTCCCCATTGAATTTTTGCGTGAGTTTGGCAATTTGTACTGCCTTACTTCTAGGCTCTCTATCAGATGCATGACGCATATTTTCCGCGATAGATCGACCTATGGTTTGAGCAAACGCTGCCAAGTCACCTATGTGAGGAGGCAGGGCCGGTGGAGGTACTCTTGGAATCATATGTGGGAGAGGGACGGGTGCCGGTCTTGGCATATGTGTGGATGATGCAGGATATGGAACATAACCGGGCATAGGTCCACTCGGATAAGGGCTAGGGAGCGGCACTCGAGGAGCATAAGCAAGTGGTACAATTGGAGGTGTGGGGGCCATGTGTGCATAAGGGGCTAGAGGCACATATGGTCGAGGCCCCATATTAGGTACTACGACACTAGGTAGTGGCACTGCGCTAACCGTAGATGTCATCGGTACATTCTCTGTCAGGCTTATCCCTGGAGTGAGCACTGTGTTTTCCTTAATAGAGGGTTGAGCCAAGTTAGGGAAGCTAAAGTTTTCGCTCGGAGGCTCAATTGCATAGAGACCCCAGGTGAAATGACGTAAGATGGGTCCATGGGGCTCATTAGAGGAGTCTCCATTTGTGATAGAGTAGGCTGTTGAGCCTTGCTCGTATCCAGAAATCTCATGGGGCCAGTTGAGAGTATATTTACCCCTCGGTTTTGCCTTTCTGATTGAATAATGCCATGGATAACATTACAGATCATTTTTTGTTGATCTTCGATGCTCGTGGCACTAGAGGTGGATTGTACAATCTCTATCCATCCTACATGGTAGGCGTGGCCAGAGTGTAGATCCGTCAACACCTCAGTGTGGAGATCGTATGTCCAATGATCATTAATGAACAATCCTTCTAGAGTCAACGTGTTAACGGTTTCTTGTGAGGTAGAAGCAATGTTGCTCCCCGTGGTTTTACTTGTCACCAACGGTACTCTAGAGGGAACTTCTGAAGGAGGCAGCTCAACAGGGCCTTCTTGGTAAGAAGTTGGTAGGATATCCACATGGACACTCTTTGGGGGTGTGGGGTCCATGTGCGATGTGAAAGGAGAGTTCACTTCCCCACCCCCTTCGTGTGCTTCATTTGCATCAGGTTCCGAGCGAGTAGCTCTACCTAATGTTTCCATGAAACGGCTAAACATACTAGTACTAGGCTGTGGAGCTTCGGGAGGTGCATGGCCTTCTCTCTCAGTGTTTTGGGTAGGGTATGCTTCCATGATTTCTGAGTCGGAGGAGGAATCACTAGCGGCTATTTTAGGGTCTTGGGTGGTGCTACCTTGTGTCCCCGCTGAGGGTCTAGAGCTTATCGTGGATGGGTAATGGGTGTCCGTATGAACAGAGGCACTCTCAATATGCTCGTGTTCTAGCACCCGCCCAGAGCGTAAGTGCATGTGCTTTTGATACCCTAAGGTGTCAAAAAGCTGCTCTAGGAGGCCTTGTGACTAGTTTTTAGCGTGTTTTTTGTTTGTTTTTTTGCTAGATTTTTTAGAGTGTGTCGTGGAATGGGCCGTGTGATAGCTCGAAACGAGCGTATCGGTCAGAGGGTCGTGCCGTGCTTTACAGCCCTCTGTTTGGTCACTCTATGCCCTCGGAATCCCTAAAACTGTCAATTTCCAGTAGGGAACTAGGCCCAAACTAGAAAGTCTAAGGGTGCAAGTGGGAAGAGAAAGGAGGAGAGTGGAGGACTTGTCCCACATGCTCTCATTCTCTCTTGAGGGAGTAGGGTATATATATAAGAGTGAGTCTAGTATATATCATAAGACTGAGGACTGAGGCCTGGGCTTGGGCTTGGGCTTGGGCTTGGGCTTGGGCTTGGGCTTGGGCTTGAGGGAGTAGGGTATATATATAAGAGTGAGTATAGTATATATCATAAGACTGAGGACTGAGGCCTGGGCTTGGGCTTGGGCTTGGGAAAATGATCCCGATCCCGATCTATCTTTTATACAAACCAACCCGTCCGTTTTAAGAGTCACGTTTTTTATTTTTGAAAAATTTAGCCGTCCGCTCGCTCGCGTTTTTAATTTCCGATTTTTTTTTCCCGGAGAATTTTTTTTTCTTTTTCTTTTTGGTGCAGAAAATTGAAAAACGCAGAAATGCAAAAATTGCAGAAACTGCAGAAATTGCAGAAATTTAAAAAAACGCAGAAATGCAGAAAATTGCAGAAATTGAAAACGCCGAACTTGAAAATGCAGAAATTACGGAAATTAAAAAACGCAGAAATGTAGAAAATTGCAGAAATTGAAAACGCCGAACTTGAAAATGCAGAAATTGCGGAAATTGAAAAAACGCAGACAATAGCAGAAATTGAAACTTGACAGCAAATGCAGAAAACGCAAAAAACAGAAATCTCCACACACTCCTTCCCTGCCTTTCCTATGATAGAAATTGCACCACAAGGAAGCGTAAAGTGCTAACCGAGCTTAGTGTAGGGCATATCCCCGGCAGCGGCGCCAAAAATGTGCGCTCCTTGCCGCACTGTCGAAGCAAGGGACTTGCCAATACACCGTATGCGAGCCACAAACGGCTCCAAGCACACAACAAGCTTAAACTAGCAAGCTCAAGAAAACAAAGGGTGTGTCACTCACCGCTCTACACTCGCCTTCGTGGTGGATTCCTCGCTGCGATGAAGAAGAAGCTGCAGTCGTGCCGCGCTCAACCGCTTCGCCGCCGTCGTGCCTTCGCAATGCTCGATCGCACACACACTCTCCCTCTCTCTCTCTCTCTCTCACACACACACACACAAGGAGGTGAAGAAGAAGAAGATGGAGATGGAGCAAGAGCACTCTTCAATTGCACAAATGAGAGAATGAGTAAAAATTAGGTTTAGTTGGCTTTTATAGGAGCTCACCCCATTCACACTTGGGCGCCCATGCTTAACCAACTAATCCCTTGAATGTCCAAGTTAAAGTGCGCCTCTCATCGACGATCACTCTACCTTTCCCTATTGGACTGACAAGCCCGGTACCGGACTCTACCAAATACATAATACACGTCCGTCGTAGGTGATAGGGTGTCCGTGAGCCGTGAGGGTTAACAGTTGAGGCAACCGCAACACCTCAAGGAGAGGTAGAACCCCTCTCGCAACCACAAGCAGCCGCCACAGAACCACCTAAAGAGCCATTAACTGAAACGGTTGAAACATCTAGACAGCCTATAGAGCTGTTAACAGCAAGCTAACATGGACACCATTTTTTGGAGATCTCTTTGTAAAACATTTATTATTTTGATAAATCGGGAATATTGTAACTCCTATTTTCTCTGATAAACTCTGTAATTAATGAGCCGGGGCTACAAGCTTCCTGATTGTATTAGCCAATCATTGCCAAGCTTTGGTAGAACTCCCAGATTATTAATTTTGACCACCCAAAAACCTTGGCTAAGGTATAAAAGCCAATTTTTGTAAGTTTTTTACAAGTTTTTGGATAATAAATACACATCGTGAGCTAACGATGCT
Source organism: Adiantum capillus-veneris (assembly GCF_014529385.1). Lineage (NCBI taxonomy): Eukaryota > Viridiplantae > Streptophyta > Polypodiopsida > Polypodiales > Pteridaceae > Adiantum > Adiantum capillus-veneris. The sequence continues at coordinate 143,258,719 of NC_140948.1, forward strand.
CACTTCTCTCCTTCTCGCGCTTCCTATTCCCTCTCCGGTTGTCACATTGCGATTGTGTTTGTTGCACTGCAACCGCAGGTAAGAGCTCTACGCATTAACGTAAGCCATTCACAGTATTTCGTAGCTTTTGGCGTCACCGAGATCCGTGGCCTAATTTCATCATAACTAGGAATTTACACTTTTAAATCAATAACTAAGCATAGGTGAGGTACTGGGGCATCATTGCTAATCATTTAGATGCATTCTAGGTCAAAAACAACTAGGTCAAAAATCCACTACTGTTAATAATCGCGATTTTGAAACTTGACCTAAAGTGGGGTTTGAGGCCATAGGCATGTGTGCTTGGGTCTTATAAATTTGTCACGTTACGTTTGGATTCATTTGATGTTGTAACGGATGTGAATTGTTTGTCGATGAGCGATTGGCTTTTGGTGATTTCAGTCACTTGAGTGTAGCTTGAGTTAGATACGAGCTCTTAGTTGTTCTCCAAGAGATTGACAACCTCTTGTAGCCTCTATACACTAGTCGAGTCAACTTCGTCCTATGGTTTGACAAATTAATTGTGGTTCTTGCTAATACTGTAATAAGATAGGATGCTGAGGTTAGACAAGCGTCCCACATTTGGCACCGCTGTTGGGAATTGAAGAGACCTAAACTAGGGAAAAACACGAGCGTCTTGTGTAGTTGTCCTTTAACTTCTTCTAGGTTCACCTAGAGTTCAAAACTTTCTTTTAAGAAACCGCATAGCTTAAGATTGTCGTCTTTTACTATGTAGAGGTAGCTTGGAAGTAATAAAACTTGCTGAGTACCTTTAGGATTGTAGAAGTGTAGATTTAGATTAGGATTTGGAGAATGATTGGTAGACGAGACAAGTTTTAAGATCAAAGCTCTAAAAAACATAAAAAACACAAGAAAACTAGTGTTTGTGGACACTTTCCACAACCAGAAACTAGGAGTAGGGTAAGTAGGATCCGAGGTGGATTTCATAACATTGCTCTCTCTGAAAGAATCAAGTGTGAGTTGTTATTGGAAGTTGCAGAATTTCAGGTCTACGGCTAGAAATAGCTTGAAAAGACTCGAATCCACTCAATCCGACTGGAGAGTAAGCCTAAGAGTTATTTGAACCAGTTGGTAAGCTCAAAGATACTTCGCGGTTACAAATTTCAAGAGTTGGCCAAAACTCAAATTTTATTCTTTTTCTTGACATTTTAGTCCAAATTAAGTTTGACTTGATTTATAGGCTTAAAATACATCATATAAAGACTGTCTTTGAGAAAATTGCAAAAACGTGCTCATTTTAAGCATAAAGTTAATAATCACGATTATTAACTTTTTGCTATAAATTGGCCAAGCTTCATACCATTGACTCATTGCATATGTACAAAATAACTTTTGTAAAGGCCCAAGAGATTTGGATCACTAAACTGGCAAAAAACTGGGTAAAAACTAAAGTTGTACTGACTTTTTGAATCTTGAGTATAAATTGGGGAAAAATTTATCCAAACTTGTTGAAATTTGTTTCATAGGCTTATGATGATGTGATAAACATGTGTACATGCTCAGTTGACCAAACATTAAAAAAAGTTTGTCAGAAGTAAATAATCGCGATTATTTACATCTACCCTATTTTTCAACTTTTTTGACCAAGTCTGCATACCACTAGTTTCACCATGTGGATGGCTACGACATAATTCCCATCCAAATGATTGCAATCCTCAACATTGAAAATGAAGAAGAGAAACCCAAGGACTTAATGAAAGCTCAACAAGTCTTTTCAGACCTCTATTACGATGCAACTGATGAATTAGATGAACACTCAGCTACCTCAGAAGATTTGGGGTCAAAAAAAGAGCATACGAGAGCTAAGTTACTCTTAAAAGGAGGGGAGGAAAAGTTTTTTGACTTTCCAAACCAGAAATCAAGAAGACAACAATGGTATAGATGAAAGAGAGACACCAATATTGTGAAAACACGACCTATGCCATCAGTCTCCAGTAAAACACAATTCCTGATGCAGATAGATGCTAATGATTGTGTCAAGGACAAATTAACTAGCGGAATCCTTCAAACCAAAACTTAGAAATGTCTCAAACATCGAGAAAAACAAGGAAGGGAACTCAAGAAAAATCATAGGATAAGAAACTACTCATGACCAGAGTTAAGCGGAAAAAGAAGTATCAAGAGTTGAAAAAAGCTCTAAAGGCGATATACACAACCGAAATGGAAACCACGGAAGAGGATGGTAAGGATGTAATGTATGTTCCATCCCATTACAAAAAGTATACTCTCCAAGATTGGAAAATCATAGTTGAACAACCTGTTAGGGAACTCCGGAAACAGGGCGAGTCTTACGAAGGGCCTGAAAATGCTAAAAGGATAGACTTGGCTAAACCAAGAGAAGAGCCTAAACCTGCTTACATTGCGAATGACCTAACAGAAGAAGAAGAAAAGATTTTTCTGAACTTGTTAAAGGAATACCGAGATATCTGCGCTTGGTCTTACAAGGATCTCAAGGGTGTTGATCCAGAAATCTGTCAACATACTATACCCACGAGAGATGTTGCGAAACCAAGTAGACAAAGACCATACACGTATAACGAAATATTTTCCAGGAAGATAAAAGAAGAGATTGAAAAACTAAAGGAAGTCGAATTCATTTACGAAATCAAACACACAGATTGGGTGTCTCCAATTGTGGTAGTACCAAGAAGAATGGAAAATTACGAGTGTGTGTTAATCTCAAAAAGGTGAATGCAGCTACCATTAGAGATAACTTTCCTCTTTTGATAATTGAGCATGTATTAGAACGAGTTGCAGGAAAAGAAGCTTACAGCTTCTTTGATGGCTTTTCAGGATACAATCAACTTTTGGTTGACCCAAAAGATCAACATAAAACTGCTTTTTTAACAAAATGGGGTATATTTTCCTACTGGGTTATGCCGTTTGGGTTAACTAATGCTCCAGCCATGTTTCAGAGGTTGATGAGCCATATTTTCAAAGAATATCTTCGGAAATTCTTAGAAGTATATATGGATGATCTATGCATACATTCATCAATCCAGGATGATCATTTTGAACACCTCAAAAAGGTATTCAACAAATGTAGACTTTATAGGATTTGCTTAAATCCTGAAAAATGCACATTCATGGATAGACAAGGAAAAATTCTTGGACATATAGTGTCTAAAAATGGCATAGCTACTGATATTGAGAAGATTCATGTCATTGGAGATTTGCCTAGACCAACAACAATCAAGGGAGTACAAGCCTTCATGGAACATTGTGGATATTACCGACGGTTCATCTACAGGTACGCTATAATTACAAAACCCATGTATAGATTGACTACACACTTTGAATAGACCGAGGCATGTGAAGAATCCTTCATGAAGCTTAAGCAAGCTCTCACCTTAGCTCCAATATTGAAAGCACCAGATTGGGATAAGGTATTCCACGTACATGTAGATGCTTCTAATTTTTCTATCGGTTGTATACTAGCTCAACTAGGAGATGGGAAAATTGACTTTCCTATTTCTTATGCTAGCCGACAATTGAACATGGTGGTTAGATGGAATGGACCTGTGCATCAAAGTACATCTCAACAATCATAGCACTAATGCTTTGGTTGACACAGGAGATAGAGTGAATGCAGTCAGTTATTCCACATATAAGAAGACCACAAGTCAAGCATTGACAACAGGAATAGCGACTATCAAAGGATGCAACAAGAACCCAACTCCAACATTGGGAGTAGTCAACTTGAACGTGATAGTACATGGATGTTCATGTCCTCATCAGTTTGTATGCTTACCAAATGAACACATGAATGAGGCAATGATTCTTGGAATTCCCTGGATGTGTACATACAAAGCAGTACCAGATTGGGATACAAATCAACTAAAGCTATCACCTAAAGGAGGGCAACTCATTGTTCCAATTGCACGAAGCAAGGAGGAATGGAAAATAAGTAATCAGCAGACTAAAGAAAGTAGTCAATCTTCTCCATCCCCTAGACAATCAAATGCTACTAATAGCATGCAAGGAGTCAGGCAAATTTGGGTACCAAAAGCACAGCTTAAGGATAAACCGATTCAGATATGGGTGCCTAAAACTTCACCGACAAAACAAAAAAAGGGTCCAAGGGTTAAAACACAGAGACGAGCATCTCCAATCAAGGAACCTAACATGGAAATGGTTTGGAAGAAAAAGAAGCACATATCTTCTCCACAAATAGTCAAACCAATCAAGCAATGGTGAGTTAAGTCTCAAAAGACTCCAACACACCATGTAGCCCCAAGCCGACCAAGCTACCAATGGTGAGAAAAAGCTTGACAACAGTCAAAAGGGCTACAAACAGTTCAAACAGCTCAAAAGTGGTACAATCAGACAAAGAGCACACAAGCTACAAGATTTGCTCTTTGGAAGACATCAACAGCAAACCTCGACATCGGAAACCCTTGAGTTAATTACTCAAGACCCAGCTCTTGCACAACATATTGGGTTGAATTGCATTGATCTTCATATCAAGGTAGAGCCAATCACGGCTATGCATAAACACGATTGTTCAACCCATGCACGCAGTCGTCCCAGAGTACACCTCAATTATCCAGTGATTGCAAAGCCTGCTCATAACCACAAACCTACAAAATCATATATGGTACATACGCTCAAAATAGTAATCACTTTAATGAAAGATGTTTTAGACCTAACCCTTCAAATGACATACAAAATTTCTAGGATGATCCTCACATGTATCAAAGCGTTTAAGGACATTGAAAAAGTTGAACACCCTTGGGAGGTGTTTCTAGAAGGAAAAGATGGCATCAAATTCAACATGAAGAAAGAAGCCTCCTCAAAGAACATCATTATGGGTATGTATGCGCGGCTGATGTTCCTACCATCCTACTACATGTAAACTTTTTAAGAAGCCTTCATGAGACGGGGTTCTTCAGAATAGAATCCATCATCTTCAACCTCGGGGGGTTCACTATGTGTAAAACTACCATATCACGTGCGTTCAAGACATGTTTGTAAAACCCCTTATCTGCGAATTTTTTAAGGAATATAATATACCCTTTTCTTTTATAATCTGTAAGTTTTTTCCAAATTTGAAAAAATAATGCCCTTCTGTATATATATTTCTGTAAGTTTCAAGAACTTTAAATACCCTTCTGTTGAACTCACGTGATAGGTTACATTTTTATTAGGTGACCGCCCCGGGTCTTACTCACCAAATATCTGCATACTAGAGTACATTTTTGAACAACCCATTCAGAGATCTCTCCATCAAAATAGAGATTATTGCAAGAGGAGAAAAGTTTAATAAGATCACCAAGACATTGGAAAAACGATTTGCATCAGGACGTGCAATGACTAGCAAGGGATGAGTGTTTTGCCTGATGCAGTTAACATGCATTCTCTTAATCAGTCACACCTTGTCTAAGCCTCAAATTTTTCTATAATTTATCCTATTTTTCCTTAAAAGCCTTGTAATTGAGTACATGTAATTTTGATCTAAAAGTTGTACACTCTGGGTTGTATTATACATTTTGACATGAGCCAAAGCCATGTGAGCCGGCTATTGGCCATTTGAAAAAGCCATAGGTATAAGTTTCAAAAGATTCAGTTTGAACCAACATTCAAAACCTTATCCATGAATTTTGGAGAGATTTGTGTACATACGATTGTAAGCGGCTACTCAACTATAACTTATAACTCATTTTTTTATCAATCTAGTGATCCAAATTAAATTTTGAGAATTGCATTGTGTTCCATGTCTCTTGCTCTTTCAATTAGGTATAAGCATTTAAAGTTTTTTTTTGTGGTCACAACTACATAGTTGTTAGTCTTATCTATAGATTTGAGTGCGTAAATTATTGTTTATTGACATTTTGACCATTGAAGAGTGATATTAGATCTTAGGACAACCAATTCATGTTTTTATGTTATAATTTTCATGATGTGGTACATGATAGATCATGATTTTGATACCTTGTTAGGTGATCACTAGATTTGGTTGACTTTTTTTTATAGACCTAGTATAGCTTCCCTTAAAGTTTCGTGACAATCTGAATTCATTTTCTACAGACGAATGCCTGGCTGCCCTGCAAAATACCAAAATACAAATGAGAGGTTACGGCAGGGATTGTTGGTGCCATTGAGTGTTGATCTGATTGGGAGTGAGTTGAGTGACGTTGATAGAGTGTAAAACTCTCAACTCCGAATCCATAGCGGCTTTCCACTCCTCATCCACCTCTAGGGTGATCTTATCCTTCAGTGCATCTTCTTCAGCTTTTGACAGCTGGACCATGGGCACTGTGTCTTCCTATGTTATGTTAATCTGAAAATCTTCCTCACCACTCGGCTCTGCTGTGATTGTGTCTCAAACTCAGCAAACAAGACCGAGGGTATGTCTATCTATGGCGGCTCTGAAGTGCCTGCCTCTTCCTGCGTGTCTGGTTTTCCATCTCTGAGGAGTTGATTAATCTGCTTTAGTTCTGCTATCTGTTTTAGAAACTCCTCCTCTCTCTGAACCCGCATCAGTGCCAGGTCCCTGCGTTGTGATTGTTCTAGCTTTAATTCCAATTCAAGGTCTTTGTTTTTCTTCTCGAGTGCCTTATACACTTTCGTCAGTTCCTTTGATTGAGGCCACGGCTGGGTTTTCTCTTATTTTCCATAAGAAAATGGCATGATCATTGATCCTCTGTTTAGAATACTGCAGAGAAGCATTTGCAACATCTAATTGCACCTGAATTTTTTGAGCTAACAGAGATATTGTAAGAAGTTCATTTGTAACTCCTGTTAGCTGCTTGTCTTTTGCTTTGCAGGCATCAGATAGTTTGGAGAGTAGATCATCTAACTCCTCCATTTCTTTTTGTTGCCTATCTCTGGCTAATTGATGTTGTTCCGCTTCTGCCTTCAGCTCTTGCACTTGCCTTTGGAGATCAATGATGACAATCATCCTGTCTTCTAACTCTCCTTGGAGAGCGTCGATTACCATTTCAAGTTCCTTTGCCTTTTTGCTACGGTTTAAAGCTGCTGAACGAAGTCTCTCCATCATTTCCTACATCTGACGTGCATATTCATTGACTTGGACTATTACCTCGTCGTTTGACTGCCACTCCTCTTGTCGTGCAGCTGAGATGTGCCTGCAGCCTCATGTGTTGCTTCTTGCTACGTTGTAACTGCTGGTGGTTCTTGTGTGAAGGTAGATGGTCGGTCTTCTTTTTGGCCATCTTGAGGCTTTGATGCCTCGACAATTTTTGGTTGAGTAGAAAAAGAGGGTGTGGGCTCCGACCTTGCTGTCTCTTCAGGTGCCGGCCTTTCTTCCTTCTCTGGCTCAGGTTCTGTCTCATGTGCAGTGGTAGACTCTTGTCCCACATCTGCTTCTTTATCAATCTCTTGTTCAGATCCACTAGCCTTTTACTCTTCTGGCTTTTGAGTATCTTCTGCTGCCTTCTCCGGTTCCGGCTCCACTTCTTTTTCTTTTTGTCCATCGGGGTGGTTAGTCTCTTGTGCAGATTTTGGTTGTTGGGTGGACTTAGAATCTTCCCCTTTCTCAGGCTCCGCTTCATTGGTGTCTTTGCTTGCAGGTGATGGCGGTGGGCTAGGCATGGGAAAGTCTTGTTGTTTTGTAATCTATGAGGTGGGTCGGGGAGATCCATATCTTTGTTCTTGTCTAGCCATTTCCTTGGCTTGCCTTTGGTATTCCACCTCCTTGGCTTTCTTAACAGCTTCCTCTGCCTCTTTCATCCTCTTTCTAAATGTTCTATTGGATCATCCGCCTCTTTTCTTGTGTGATTCTTCGTTCGAGGGCCTTTAAGTCCAGCAAGTACCCATTTTTTTGGGTCCTTCCCTTGTGCTTGCCTACTGCATTGGTATGCATGTTTCTCTCCTTCAAAACGTGCTTGTTTTTGAGCTGGCTCTTCTTGGTGTGCGGCCACAACTTTCCTTTTCATCTCTTCTCTTCAAGCTCTCTTTTCTTCGTTGTCAGAGCTCTCGCTGCTGTGCCGTTCCGGCGAGCTATCAGCTGACTCAACATTAGATTTATGTGATCTTTTACCTGACCTTGTAGCTCTAGGAGAGGGTTGGGCTGCCAATATCCATGTGTTTTGATCAAGGGCAGGCGGCAGGTTGTCAGACATTCCGATGGCATGATATGCTATCCTAGTCAAGACCTCTGGCGCACCCAAGTATATGATTTTTCCCTCCTTCTTGGTGCCCTTCAAGGTTGTCAAGACATACTGCACGTGGTCCACTAGTTGTCTTGTTGTTGACTTGAGAACCTAAGTGAATGTGGTGGCCACGGCGTGATTTGGTGTAGTGTACCTTGGTGGCCTTTTTGCCATAAAATGAAAGTGCTGGTGGTACAAACGGGCTGATTCTTCCACTTGTTTGTGAATTAAGTCTGCAAATGTATCAGTAGCTGTCTCCTTGGTAAATGTTCTTACGATTGTCATTCCTTTTGTGGGCAGTTTAAGTGCCTATGCCACTATCTCCTTAGTGATCACTACCTCGATTTTGTTCCCTTGGGTGTCGGATATCCGTGCGGTTCCATCTTCTTTGATGGTGGATAGAATCTCATAAGCCTTCTGAAAATCCACTCTGCAAGGCTCTTGTTCGTAGAAATCCCTGAGTCCTAGCCTGTGGTTAGCTTCTTTGGTTTCTAGTTTGGCAGCTACATCATAGACTTCTTTGGGTAGGAGTTGCAACTCCACCTGACTGTAGTGTGGTGCTCTTCCAGATGTTCTCTAGAGAGGTATGATGCCTTTGCTGCTTTGACTGACTCGGGGTTTAGCTGATAAGCGGGTAGTTCTTGTAGTTTCTCTTTTTGGTTTAGCTTCTTCTTGGCCCTCTCCGCTGCTTGCATGGCTCCTGTTCAGTGAATAGAGTGCAAAGTTAGCAGATTTGTCATAATTTTCTCTGAAATGTCCTTTAGGCTGAAATGCTCACAATTTGGTCCAATTTGCTTCAAATCAATTTCTGAACAAGCAAAGATGCATAAAAACATGCAAGGAACAAAACTGTATGGTGAAAACAAAAATTTGCAACCAAAGTAAATAATCATGATTATTTATAGCTGAGGAAAATTTTCAACTTTTTGCAAACTTGGCTTTATAGGCTTGAAGCATATACCAAATACATGCTCTGAGTGAAATATGGGCTCATTTGGATGCATAGGGTGAAAATGGTACCAGATTTTGGCTTTAGGTCTCTGAAACAGTAGATATAAAGGAAATTTGAGATTTTGAGCTCCAAATTGGTTCAAACTTGGCTAATGGGTGGTTCAACACATTATGTACTTTGGATGTATGATGGCAAAATATCCAAATTGACCAAAAAGTAAATAATCACGATTATTAAGTTTTCTTCCAAAATTGATATTTTTTGGTACTAATTGGTTATAGGCATTGTATAGACCTTGGATATGAGATATGAAGTGATTTGGATCAAGAAATGTTGTCCATAACCCAAATTTTGGCTTGCAAAGACTTCTTTGCATTTTTTTGGCAATTTTACAAGTAATGGGTAGTCATTTTGGCTCATACTTGATTTTTGGCATGTAATAGGTGTGTACATATGATTGGTGAGATGATTTGACAATTTCCAAGCAAAACAGATGCAAAAGTAAATAATCGTGGTTATTTACGACAGTGACAAAAACTTTGCAAAACCTATAAATTTTGACCTAGACATGTTTAATACACCTAATACAAGTCCTAAATTGAATTTGGTCAAGTTTGGTCAAAGTTGCGTCTACGAACAACGCCGGCAAGATTTCCAACGAACGGACCAAATTGTAAGTTTTCTTACATCTAAAATAGATTTTTCTCTTCACTCGTGTATTGTGTGTTTAACCTGCCAGTTGCAGATATTTATCCTTCCAACAAAGAAGATTGGCAGCCGGTGGATTGAAATATTGGCATTTTTTATGCATTCCATGCAACTGTGGGAGAGCTACTCTATAACACTAGCGCCAGAAGAGCGTTGGCTAAAAGGGGGGTTTTCTTCTGCGACCACTTTTATAAGGCTTTGCATTCTGCGCTTGGATTCGGCACTCTAGAATATCTCTATATTCCTTCAAAATCTAGTATAGAGTGGCCAGCCCCTTCAGCTAAAACCTCTTAGTGTTTCAAACTAAAGCTCCATCAAGAAATACAAAAATGCTTAAGACCAAATATTGCTAGTTGATTGGTACATGTTTCAATCTTCATGCCCATGCACGTGTTCATCGAATTTTTCCATGATGAAAAGATTAGGAAGACTGGAACTATGCTACTCTGCAAGACAGAGAAATGCCTCGATTTTCTGGATGAATCTTGGGATGTCCATGATTTTGACGGCATCTTATGCAAGGTCACTAAGACGTCTATTGTGTGTAAGTGCATGATAGCTTCTCAAAATTTCATAGCTTCCTTCCACTACATAAGGTGGCATAAAGTGAATGGTAATCTCGTAGCTTAATTGGACCAAGATTTAATTGATGACCTGTTAAGAATGCTTGAGGTATGGTGTGGACCTGATTTGCTAACTGTTCTCAGCATTCAAGGCAATGTGACACTATGACAAGTATGTGAGGATTTGGAGAACGAGGTTGACCTCATCCTTCATCCATAATTCTTTTCCAATGCAACATGAAAAAGGTAGTAATGTTTTGTATGTAAACATTAATGATGGGTTAGTGATTTTCCTACTGGTTATCATCACAAAATATTGGTCTAATCTAATTGTTCGATTAACTGTCATACAGGTGCCTCAGAGAAAGGAGTAAAATACATTGTGCGCAGAGATAAAGGATGACTGACCGTTTCTAGTGCAATGCAACTCTTAATTGAAGAAGGCGGCTCACACATTATATCACACTGCTCTGAACTATGAATATCAAAGAAAGTTGTTTGACAACAAGCTTGCAATCTATATTCATACAAAAATGAATTGTTTAATCACAAATAAAGTCTGAGAACAATTATCTTTTCAAAATTGACTCGAGTTTCTTTACATTGGGTTTAATAATGTACATGTCCAATTAAATCCATTGATTAGTAGCTCTCATTTACAATTGAGGGGAGCTTTCTGGAGCTTGATTATCATGAATAGAATGTAAAGGCTCAGGAGATGGTCTGGGGGTTGGGTGAGGGGTTTTGGGTTGAGGAAAAGCTTGTGATGTTGGCTAGAGGCTCTAGGGCTTCTAACTGACATTGCGGTTCTTGGTACTAGAAAACTATTTGGTTCTGGTTTAGTCTCACCTTTTGAGATTGTGAAGGTATACTTTGGATAGCATTGTTGATGATTGACATCTGTAAATCATCTACATACTTTCTTATGTATCTCCGTGGAACATGACAAATTATTCCCCAAGTCAAGCTGTAGATAGCATTATCTTTGCCCTAATATTGTCTATCCCATGGGTCTCCTATGATATGAACTTATGTGGTTTCAGGACCCAAGGCATCATAGATTTTAGACTCTCTTCTATATCTACGTCCGTTTTGGTCAAAGTATATGCTCGTTTGGTCACAACGTCGAAGCTTGATTTCTGATGGAGGAGAGTTTGGCTCTGAGAATATTTCTTGGTTCACTCGGTTAATATCCTTCAGCTCTAGAGAGGATGGGCTATAATAGTTTCTATCCTCTAAAATGAACCATCCTTTTTTATCTATCTCACTAGACGCACTTCTATGAGTTGGGATGTGGGCCGTTCAAACATTGGTTGATCCTTTTTTTATAGTTTCCCTTTTTGGTCTACATCGTCTGTATATGAATTATGGGTGCCATACAATGTTAACAGCATTCTATTTGATGTGTCCCTTAGACTCGTGGATGATTGCACATTTGTGGCATTGGATGTAGAATCATTTGCAAACCTAACAGTCTTTTCAACATTCGATGATATCTGGACACCATGACCCAATTCATGAAAGAATTTGTTGTTCAAAGAATCAATATTAAGCTTTTCAGTTGCTTCTGCATGTTTATGCTGATTTTGGACTTGCAGTGCTTTTACTGGTGCTTCTAACGATAATGCAAAATCATCTTATTGCATTAAAAGTGACAAGTTAGATGCACTTACATCAAGATTCGCATTTTCAATTTTCTCTATACCCTGCTTGGCAGTTGATATGTCCCTGTTGTTTGGATTTCTTGGACAATCTTCAAAAAAATGTCCACCTTTTCTTCCACAATCCGAGCAATATGCCATGATTGGTGGTATTTCAACTGGATTTGTCATGTCAAGCTCTTACAGAGGAGCTTATGTTTCTGTGGTTGCCAAGTTATCGGCATCTTCTTTCAGAACACTAAGCATCAAGCTGTAGACTGCTCCGTCTTGACCTCTATACTATCTTTGACCTGGTTCTCCAATTAGACTGGCTTCTATTGGTTGATCGGTTGGATCTTCCATTTCTGGTTCTCGATTATAGATCTGCCCAATGTAATCCATGTACGATGACCCTGATTGCATATGCACCAACTGTATGTTTTTTTGGCTTGTGCAGATGTCTGGATAATCACTTGGGTCAATTTTCTGCACTTCCACCTGCACTTCATCTTTTAGCTTGCAATACCTGGCTCCACTGAAGTCTGTGAACCTCTGGGAGTTCTCTGAATCTCGCTTCACTCTGATCAATAGGATTGTGGCTCCTGTGTTTCTTTTGATTGTCATCAAATATCTATGGCCTTCTGAATCTGCATACTCCATTGTAGCCATATAGTTGTAGAAGATGCTCTTTTGCACTTGTGTCGATGTTGCCACTGCTATTGGCTTGCTCTGCTCTACTTGAATTCTCGGCTCCAATTGAGTCCATGTTGGCTCAATCTATAAAAACTCTCTTTTAGCAGATCTTGGTGTTGATTAGTAAAACTTATCCTACTCCGATTTGATAAAACTGCTTATGGCAAAGCAATTTTGGCAGTTGATTGCTCTTAGACTCACAAGAGTTGATTAACTCTAACTCGAAAGTGTCAGAATTGATTGCAATCTTTGAAATGATGAAAATCTAGGCCTTGAATAGCCTAACCTGCAATTCAATGTGATTTGTGTCCTTTTCCATCCAATTAGAAGCTCAATTTGCAATGCAATTACTTGCACTTGCCCGTTTCTGGTCGGCATGATCAATTCTAGCTCCTTGACTGAATCGAGGCAACTCTTTCAAAAATTGGCTAGAACAATGATATTCTTGGGAAAAATACTTCAGTCCCAGTTCCTAACGAGTTTTCCCTAATTCTAGGTCCAAATTTGAAACTCTCACAAGTTTTGCAACTCACACTTGCTAATTTTCACCCAAAATCTACTATTTTTAGCCATCAAGGCGCGATTTCAATGCGTGAACAATGCCCTAGCGGCCAAATTTTATGCAAAAATTCAATTTTGGATTCAGTTTTGTGTGAATGTATCCTAACCGGTCATCTCCCCACATGCTTCGATTTCTCAGCTACACTCCGTTGGTTTTCTGCTCGATTTTGACAAATTTTGAAATTTCTTCTGCCGCTCACGGCTTTGAGTTGGTCTCTTTTCTCGCTCTTTTTTGGGTTTTTTTGGCTGTTCTTTTGCTGATTTGGTTCGCTTCCTCTCGTTTTTTTCCTTGTGATTTTCTGTTGTTTGCTCAGGCCGTTTCTTTCGCTCTTGCAATGCATGAATTCTTTTGCAGCAGTATTTTATTTTTCTTTTTTGCCTCTTTCAACGACTCCTCTCCCCTTATTTCTTTTTTTTAATGAAATTTGGAATTCTCTAATTTTTGGTATTTTTATGAATATTTAAATTTTTTTATTTTTTTAAACTTTCGGTGATTTTTCTCAAATTTTTTAGATTTTTAGTGTTTTATGAATTTTACAATTTTTGATTTTTTAATGAGTTGTTTGTGAAGTTTTTTTATTTTGAATTTTTATGATTTTTTAAAAATATTTAAAGTTATTTCTTTGTTATTTTTTATTGTTTATGTGACTTTTTAAATTTTTGAATTTTTAAAACCCTTTTTATAATTTTATGGATTTTTTGGCTTTTATTAAATAAACAAAAAACAAAAACAAATAAAAAATTAACTAACTACTAACCTGTTGGTAGAGATGGCCTGGGAGGCACGCAGGTTGAATGTCGAGTGCAGCTGCAGAAGCAAAGAGCAGAAGAGAGAGAAAGAGAGAGTGTGTGTGAGTGTGTGGTGGCCACATAGAGCAAGACAATGAGTGAGAGAGAGACAGACAAAGTGCGACGTTGATGACATGGCAGTCTGTCAGCACCCCCCATAGCGGCCAGAGAGGGAGGGTACACGACAGCGGGCAGAGGGGCACAAAGAGAGAGTGGGTGTGTGTGTGTATGTTTGTGGGTCGTCACGTAGCGGGGGGGGGGCGAGAGAGAGAGAGAGAGAGAGAGAGAGAGAGAGAGAGAGAGAGAGAGAGAGAGAGAGAGAGAGAGAGAGAGAGAATCTAGGTCGATTTGGAAGCCTACTGGGAGCAATAATGGTGAGGGAGATAAAATAGAGAAAGTGGGTACACGTCCTTGGCTGCTTCTACTACCGACAGAGGAGAGAGGAGGAGGTTGAGACTCGTCACTTGTTGAGTCTTGAGATTATGCGCCGAAAGGCATATCAACTAGGGAGAGAGAAGGATCAAGTGGGACGAGAGAGAGAGAAAGAGAGTGTGTTTTGTGGGTAATAAGTCAAAGAGAGAGAGAGAGAGAGAGAGTGTGTGTGAGAGAGAGTGAGAGAAAAGATAAAAAGTGAGGGGTCCACCCTTGGTATCTTCCAGCGTAGACAGAGGAGAAAGAAGGAAAGACACGAGAGCAAGTGGGAGAGCTTTTATGCGCCGAAAGGTAGGGCTCAGGAAAAGATAGGTTCACCTTATGCAAAGTCGAAGCGCGAAATTTGACCACCGTGTTCGCACAACCGTCGAAATCTACCGAAACGTGCGCCCAAGCTTGAGATCAACCACCAGCACTCGCGTCGAAGAAAATCTTTCCGTTTTAAATTTTTTAAATGCTCGAAAATGCCAAATTTAATCCGAAAATTAGTCGAAAACATTAAAAATCACCCAAAAATCCAAAAAATTGCCAAAAATCATCGGCAATCACAATCGAACACTTTTGACTCACATAAGCACACCAAAAATAGCAGTTTTTATCAAAAATGTGATTTAAAAATCAACAACCCGGCCCCCGAAAATAGCAAAATGTTCAAAAACTAGACCAAAGAGGACACAAATGCGCTCAAAATGATGCCGTAAATACACAAAACAACTCATCAAGATCGCAAGATATGAAGTTTTTAACGGAATGATGAAAAAATTAATACAAAAGCTAGCAAACAATTGCCAAAAATTATCCAAAAAATACCCTCTTTTTTTGGAAATCCTCCACACATAGGGAATTAGTGTAGCCAAATCAAATCACATCAATTCAATTGCCAAGTAATTTCATCAATAAAATCCAAACTAGGCAATTAAAAATCGACAAAATTAGGTTGAAAATTGACGCATTTGGAGTGTGAATCCTTGTTTTGAGCTCAAAAAACACAGCAATTAACCATTATACACATCAAATACGCAATCAAACATTGAAGTAATCATCCACATTAAGCACTTTATAGGCACACGCACACTAATAATTGGCATTTTTAACCAATTAATCATGCACATTAAGCACTTTTTAGGCGCACACACACACACACACACACACACACACACACACACACACACACACACACTAATAATTGGTATTTTTTACCAATTTTTAGGTGCGCACACAAAAGGGTTAACCTTGTCGAAATTGAAATTTGAATTCACAAATCTCTAATTGGGCATGACCACAACAATCATCACAATTGAAAAATCATTAAGCACACATTGATTTTAGGTGCACAAACAAGGGCAAACTAGTGCATACACACACTCAATTAGAATGCACACACATTTGATTTTAGTGGACACACTTGTAATTGACCATTCAAGCATGCAATTAAATCAATTAGGCACACAATTAGCAATGTACATTCACCAATTAGCAATTGAACTTGTCAATTCCATACACCTCCAAATCTAAAAAAAATCGGCATTACGACATGAAAATGAACATTTAAAAAATTTTCATAGCATTGCCATGGTGTTAATTAACATAGCATAACATAGCATCGACATGGCATCTCTACTCATCTCTACACATGTTTAGATTCTAGGGAGGTTGAGAATACCACCTTGTTTACCTTTCCATCGGTTGAACGGTTGAAAGCTCCAATCCTTAGTAAAAAGTTAGTGCGTAAGTTAGCAAAAAATTGTGAAATTAGCAGGGCGTTAGTGTGAAATTAGAGTGTGTAGACACACAATTGGCAAGCTATGGTGACAAATTAGAGAAAAATGAACACATCGCTTCATGCACACTCATCCAAAATCCACAAAACCATAAACACATAAGTGAAATTAGTGAGAAAACACATCTCATTATGCCATAATTACACTAGCATAGGCCATTGTCCCCGATAGCGGCACCAAATGTTGGGGGTAACAGATTTATCAATCCGGAGAGATGAGCTACCCAGCTAGGGCATGGAAACACTAGCACGATTAGTGAGTTAATCATGGCAACACGAATGGTGACTCTATGTGGTGAGCTTCTCAGCCTATGGAAGAGCTAGGCCACGATGTTTGGCAATTTCCACATCAACTTCCCTTCACCTCAAACCAACCCAATCACACACACTAACGATTCCAAGATGCACACAACACTAATCCTATCATGCAACACACTAATCACAAGCACACACACATAAATCTATCGAGCACCACACTCCAATCAAACCTACATGCACACACAAGAAAAAGAGGTCTCTCTCTCTCTCTCTCTCTCTCATGCCCCTAGCTTCAAGGGCTCACCCCCTCCTTTTAAGGATTGGTTTTGACTTCAAGCACATGCCTAGCTTGACTAAGCACCTTAGTGATCAAGCATCTCAAGCACCTTATTCATCAAGCATCTCAATCATAGGCCTAGCTTAACCTAAGGTCTAAGGACTTTTAACACTAACCTTTGGAGGTCTTTAATGAATCTAACCCTAAGGTATTTTTTAAGCTCCCATATGCACACATTGTTGTTGAGTAGACCAGCTCCTTGTGAGCCCTTGCTGAGATGAAACCATATCCTTTTGGCCCCGTGCTAAGTTTGGTCAAAACACACATATCCATGTTCTAGCTCTTGTTTCCCTTTTAGCTTCCCATATTAAATGATCAGTTTAGCATGAGAAAATCATTTGGGTAGATCTAGATATTAGATTTTATGACTGGTTCCTATGGGGCTATGTGAAAGTGATATTAAAGGAATGGATCCAAAAAGAAATTGAGGGCTCCAAAACAATCTGAGAGCCAAACAACAAAGTGATGAGGGTGGAAAACCTTGTTAGGGGTTTAGGGAGATTTTTTTCCATTTGCAAAGTTCAAGGATTTTGGAAGATAAGAAGGACAGAAATATATTACACTTTTTTCCTTGTTCTCATTCATCGGCCTCCTATTCATTCATTGGGTTGTTTTTATGTGTTCCCCAAACAAGACGAAACAAGGGGAATTTAAATTTTCTACCTCTTTCACACATACCCTACTAGCATAGCAATTATCTTTGTATTGTATTCATTCACTACTTGGTTTTAGTTTCTTTAGTGCTTCACACTTTATTCTCACATCATTGGGCCTTGGAGATAACTTCCCAGCCGTTCATAAAAATATCTTAAGTGCGATTTTATAACAAAACTCTGGAAAAAAATTCTAGCACTTATCAATATACTAACTGTAAATCTCCAAGTTACTAATAGGTTTGAAATGTTAAGCACAAAGTCTTAAGATAGTAGTGAAGCATCCCCTAGTGGTAGAGCACCAACTACAAACACTCCCCCAAGGAACAAATCAAAAGGGGAATCCCTAACTTCTTGAGAACATGAAACATAGTTCAATGTGGAACCCTATAGCTCTCCAACAAGATTTTCATCACCAAAGTGATGGACATATGAACAACAACTTAGCCTTCATGGAACCAACATTTTGCACTCCGTTTGGGAAGGAAGTGGTAATCTAAGTGCCCAATATATAAACATGGAAAATCCATGAAGCCTAAGAAGATGCCAACCACCTATGGAAGATTTATTGGTTAGAACTAATTCAAAATTCTATGCTGGGGTCACAACTAGCAAAGGACATAGACATTCTAGGTAAGAACAACAACATAGTCGTCATATTATGAGCACCCTATGGAATCATTCTATCACTATACTTGATGACACTAATATGCCACTGGCACCAAGTCTTCTGCCAAGAAATCAAACCCTTAAATACATGAAAAGATATCTGATTCCAAGAAGTGACCATTCACTAACCAGGAAGTACAATTGTCCAATGAGTACATAGCCAAGTACTTCAATTGCAAATCTTTATCTTTTGACATGGTGTTTACTTGATAAAGCTTAGTCGAGTATTGTAGAGTCTGTTATGTTGCTGAGTCAGATATTATTTAGTCACATCTTGGTTGTTTGGATCTTACTGAATTGGATAATTATAGTTAGCATGTGTGCCACGACTTGTGGGGATATAACCATATTCAAGTAGGTTAGTTAGAGAGAGAGAGAGAGAGAGAGAGAGAGAGAGAGAGAGAGAGAGAGAGAGAGAGAGAGAGAGAGAGAGAGAGAGAGAGGATTTGACGCTTTTGTATGGATCTATGAGAGAGTCGGAGTTGTAACTCTATTTTTGGTGAGGAATAGAAAACTTTGAGCTGCCCAAATGCATTTCTCTCTGCTACCAAATCTTTCTCATGTGTGTTTTTGCTTACTCTGATTCTGTTTCTCAGTTTTACATGAGGGTTAGAGTGTTTCTATACTAAGTCTGATCATGAGATGACTAGCTATTTGCTACCTGAGTGTGAGTTGCATGTGTTTATGAACCCCATCACATTTGGCGATCCCATTGTAATTCTTGGGGTTGTTTTGTGTGATTATCTTATGAGCCACAATTCAAAGTTGATTTGTGGGTTACAATGAATGATGATATATGTTAGAGGGACCTAGAAGGGTATCTTGAGTCTATTACACTAGGGCTCATGCCCAAACAGGAAATATTGATCCCTTTCAATATGATCCAACCATAGAGGAGGAAGAAGAAATAGATGTCTCTGAGGTGCAACTAGAAATTTAGGTAGGGGAGAGTTCAAGAGCACCAAAGGGCAAGCAGGTGAGGCAATTGGTTGGAGCTCTACTCTTGACATCAGGATCTGCAAGAAGTAGGAGAAGACTCCACTTTGACCCAATATAGGTATCTACCAAGAAAAAACCTAGGAGAGTACCTCAGCCTTCCCCTATGGCTCAACCACTTCCTAACCCTAAGGTTAAGGGGCAACAAAATTTAGAGGACATGTCTGGTGATCCTATAAAGCTTCAATAGTTTGCAAAATCATTGGAAGATATAACCATGAGCTGGTTTAGCCAGTATGGCATGGCACATTTTGCAACTTATGATGTACTAAAAAATGCATTTCTACATAGGTTTTGAAAGGAGAAAACTCCAACATATATATTGAAGAAAATCAGAGACAACGGGCAAGGAAATATGTTGGTGGAAGATTATGCTCAGAAATTCAAAAGTTTGGTGGACAAATTATAGGGTAATCAAAGGCCCACATATAAATTGTTAGCAAGATATTTCTTAAAAGTTTTGAGAAAGGGATTGAAGAATGTTGTAGCCAACATTGACATCGTAGGTGGTTTTAATAATTTGGTTTCAACTGCAAAAAGAGTTGAAAAAAGGCTTGTATGACCAAGAAAAAAGTCAAAAGTAAGAGTAGCTCAGATTCACAAGATGAGTTAGATGATGACTCTGAATCTGATGAAGATAGTGATTTTGATGTATCATCAAATAGTGAGGTTGAAAGCACCAAAGGAAAGAAGAAGAAGAAGACGCATAGTGCTAAGAAGAAGAAGGATAAGAAGAATAAGGAAGAGGATTTGATTACCTAGTTAAATAATATTGGGTATGATGTGGTACCTACAAAGGAGAACCATTATTTTCACATTTGTGAAAGAGAAGTTCATAACACAACACAATGTTGGTATGATCCCACTAACAAAGATAGACTTAGTACTAATGCAGTTAGAGGTAGAAATGATGTTGAAACTAATCAAGTGGCTCCATTTAGAGCTATACCACCATTTCAAAGACCTTCAAGACCTCCAAGACCTTGGAGAAACCAAGAAAATAATCAAAGAAGACCACCATCGGTGATCCCATGTATTTACTATCATGGTGCACTAGATCATTGGGTTGGTTTAAATTGTGCTTTATGGGTAAAGCATAGAGAAGAAAGAGGTATGCATGTAGTGCCTTATAATCAGGACAATCCACAAGCAATGCCACCTCAGCAACAACAGAATCAAGCACAAGCTCAAGCAACGGTAATCATTATTGATGTACTTGATCACCAAGAACCACAGGTGAAAATCCAAGAAAGTCAGGAGCAGCTAATGAGCATGTAATGGGTGTGTTGATAATCAAGATGCTAATGTAATGGCAGTTACTAGGTCCAAAGCAAAGGGACCAATTGATTGGAAGGAGCAGAAAGATATTAGGAATCAAGTTCAAAAATAGGTTCAGAAGGAGAAAAAGCATCAGACTCTAGAGGATCTGAATTTAGATATTCAAGTGGAGGAATTGAAGCACAAGTTGGAAAGACCTGCACATCAAGAAAATATAATAAGGATTGGTTTAAGGTATTAATTAACTCCCCATTATAGCTATCATTAGATCAATTGTTATGCATGGTTCCATATTTTAAGGAGAGGATGTTGAATAGATTGTTACCAAAAGAATATCCAATTTAGACAGAACAAATTGTTGAACCATTAGTTGACACCATTGATCCAACAAATGTGGATTTTGTAGTCCCTCTTATAAAGGTGGTGTTTCAAGGCACTTTGTTTGAGGAGGTGTTGCTGGATGGTGGATTTGGAGTAAATATTCTAGCTGAGTCAGTATATCAAAAAATGCAGTTAGGTAAGTTGGAACCAGCACCAGTTCTGGTCAAGATATCAGATGAGAGAAGGGTTCAACCCTAAGGAATCTTGAGGCAACAGATTATTCAAATTGCAGGCATAGATTTTTAGGTGACTTTGTGGTGCTCAAAATGGAGCAAGGAGATGCTTCATATGAGATGTTATTGGGGAGATCTTGGTTCAGAGCCACTAAAGTTAACTAGGATTGGGGTGATAATCAGGTTGTTTTGAGGAAAGGTAAATAGGTAATAGACATTCCTATGAAGGGAATTAAGAATATATATGTCAAAGAGAGACCATTGTATGCTCAGACCATTAACTTGGCTGAGGAGATTGAAGATGATGAAGAAGAAGCAATTTTTGCAGGCTAAACCAATCATTGTACATGTATTTGAACGAGATATTGAAGGAATTTTGTTGAAGGAGGATGGCTTGGAAGAACCAAATGCAGATTTGGTTCCAGGGAAACAAATATAGGGATCTCAGTTGGTACAAATGGTGGATCAAAATATGGCCACAAGCTCTAAGGAAATTTTGTAGCAAGAAGAAAGGGAGGCAAGAGATTTGGCTGAGAAGATATACAACAAAAGTTTTGGAGGATCATCTACAGTTAAGCAGATGAGCTTAAAGAGTTGAGTTTGGGCACTGAAGAAGATCCTAAGATGGTGAAAGTTAGCATTCATGTTGATGGATAGTTTTTGCAGGATCTATTTCAGCTATTGAGAGAATATAAAGATGTGTTTTCTTGGGATTATTCTGAGGTAAAAGGGGTAGATCTTGGATTTCACCAGCATCATATCAACCTTAAAAAGGATGCTATTCCGATTTTGTAGCAAAGGTATAGGATGAATCTTAATTTTTCACAACAGGTCAAGCAAGAAGTTGACAAATTTTTGGCTATGGGTTTCATTAAATTAGTTCATGAGTTAACATGGTTGTCACCTACTATTGTGGTTCCAAAGAATAATGGCAAAGTCAGAGTATGTGTACATTATAGGAAGTTGAATGCAGCCACTATAACTGATCCATTTCCAATGCCATTTTGTGATGCAATTCTAGATGTCGTAGCAGGCCAGGAGATGTACAAATTTTTGGATGGTTTTTTAGGATAAGATTAAGGTTGCTGAGGAGGATTAGCACAAAACAACATTTATCACTAAATGGGGAGAATATGTTTTCACAGTTTTGACTTTTGGTCTCAAAAATGGACCACCGTCATTCAATTTTATAGATTATAAAACATTTGAGCCCTATTTGAAAAATTTTATTAGAGTGTTTGTGGATGACTTCTCAGTGTTTGGTAAAAGGGATTTGCATCTCCACCATCTTAAGCTATGTTTTGAAAGGTGTTGTATGTTCAGAACGTGTCTGAATCCTTACAAGAGTGTTATTACTGTTAAAAGTGAAGTTCTTTTGGGCCATGTGGTTTCCCAAGAGGGGATGTCCATTGATGAGAAGAAGATTGAAGTTATTAAAGTAGCTAAAGCTCAAAAAAATGTGAAGGAGGTTAGTAAGTTTGTTCGACAGGTTTAATGGCATGCTAGATACATCAGGTATTTAGCAAATGTATGTATGCCTCTCACACAACTGACAAAGAAGCATGTTCCTTTTTTTTGGGATGAACCACAGGATAAATCATTCTAGATGTTGAAGAAAATGTTGTCTGTAGCACCTATAATATAGCCACCAGATTGGACATTTCCTTTTCATGTTTTTGTGGATGCATCGGATATTTGTATTGGCGTTGTTCTTATGTATGAGAAAGTCCGAGGATGGTTCAGACCTGTCTATTATGCGAGTTGAGTATTAACACCAGCTAAGAGGAATTATGCTATTACTGAAAGACAAGCTTTGAAGATGGTGTATGCATTAAACAAGTTCAAGCACTACTTGTTATGCAATAGAGTGGTATTTCATGTAGATCACCAAGCTCTACTGTATCTGATCAAGAAGCCATTGTTAACTAGGAGATTAGCCATATAGATGTTGCTATTGCATTAGCCCCTCATGGAGCCTTCCTTGGCCTATAGACCACATCAGGCATACATTCTCGTTGCTGCTTGTCAGCCCATGATCTTCCTAGCTGCTCCAGCCTTTTGCCATGCTTCTGCTAGCCTACACATATCTATCCATGCCACCTTCTAGAGTCGACACACTTTGGCTGTACCACCAGCTCCATGTAAATTTGGTCCTCAACTGTTGTCAATAGCTTAATTTATCTCTCTTTTGAAGTATTGTTCAGGCCTATCTAACTAGGTGTTATGATTTTTGTTTCTCTCTCCTCCGAAGCACTCTTGTTATGCTCATTAGGAATATGTTCTAATGAAATGCTCACTATATTCATGTTATTTTCCGTTACACACAAGTTACTAGGCCATTAAATGTTACATTGGTATCAGAGCACAAGGTTTCTGTTTTCTTGCTCAAGAAGGGAGGTCCTCAAGCTAGCTATAAATGGTTGTTATTATTAATTGCAATTGAGTAAGTAGAATAGGGATTTTTCAGCCTTGCAGTGTGCCTTCATGTAGATAATGGGGCATCAACGTCAAGAGCTATGGTTTTAATAGTGGAGTCCTATGGGGCTTGCCAACGGCTTAACCACTATTGAGCTATTAGAAGCTTGACAGGAGCCGGTGTTGTTTTGGTGTTGAAAGACCCTCTCTTCTCTTCCTTGCAATTAATGGTATTCGAGTCACGGGTACAATAGCTTGAGTGCTTTTCTAAAGGGGTAGAGAGGAGTAGCAACTAGGGCTTGAAGTGCCAAAGTACACCTAGAAAAGTTTACACCTAAAAGTTGTTAGAATGGCTGACAATAGTAAAGAGAGTGAAATTAATGTTGATAGCTTTGATTTTGCTAATGAATGGGCTACTAATGATGCCCCTATTGTTGTTAACTACCTTGTTTCTAGGCTTCAACAAGCCATGGGCAATCCATCCCTCTAAAGTGAAGTGCAACGCCAGCTTCATGCTCATGGGATTGTCCAAGCTCCCCACCACAACAAGAGAGTGCCTAGGAAGCCTCCTTGTGAGACTTCCAAAAGAGGCCTCTCTCCGATTCGGGAAGAAGAAGAGGATCCATATGAAGGGCTAAAAAAGTTTCTTCTTGATGATGCATATCCTTCTCAAAGGAGAACTCAAAAGACCCCACCGAAGGAACGAGAAATAAGTGAGTCTCTTGCCATCTAGGCAAAGATGGCTCCACGAAGACGATGGGAAAAATGCTCTCCATCACCTCCTAAATGGAGAAGACCATCGTACACTTCTTCACACTATAATTCAAAGAGGGATGACAGAAAGCAAGAGAAGAAAAAGGCGAGAAAGAGGTCACCCTCTTCTCCATCTTTTTCATCCTCTTCCTCTTATGAAGAAAGTGATGGTGCAGACAAAGAGAACCAAGGCAAGAAAAATATGAGAAAGAGGTCACTCTCTTCTCCATCTTCCTCAAATTCTTCATCTTCTGAAGAAAGCAATGGTGCGACTTTTGAACCATAAAAAAGAAGAGGCCATAAGAAATCCTATTCCACATGAAAGAGGTCGTCTAAGCTCAAGAAGTTCAAAGAGGGAGGAAAGAGCATCTTTTTCCTTACCTACGATGGCATCTTTTTCCTAACCGTTGTTTCAAGTGTGCGAGCAAGGGCATGCATGCCACGCTTGTCCCCAAAAGAACACTCGCCATGAGCCTCCTAGAGCTACCTTGGTCGAAATCCAAGAAGAGGAAGCTCACCACAGAGGATCTCCTCTATGCCATGCTTGGGGAAAGGTAAGAGAACATGATGCTTTTACTCTCTTTGACCCTGGTTCTACTCACAATTTCATATCCACAGAGTTGGCCACGAAGCTAGGCATCCAAACCTATGAGATGGGAGATGTCCTACCCGTAGATGGTGCTGTCAAGGGGCAAAAAGCTTCAGTCACTCCCTTAATCGAGAAATTGAGGCTCCATGTCCAAAGCTATGTGGACAAAGAGGACTTCTTTATCTCTCCTCTCAAGCACAAGGATGTAATCCTAGAGGCACCATGGTTTGATCGCATGGCTGCCAATGTTAATTCCCTGAAAGGAAAATCTACTTTAAGTACAAGGAAAAAGATATGTACTGAGGCGGTCCGGGGCAGGCAACAAGAAGAGCAACCTCTAGACACCCTTCAAGGCTCCCGTGCTGCTCAATGGGGCTAGGGCACAACACAACACAAACCAAAACAACAAACCCACAGCCAAATCCCAACTACACAAGGGGCACCACCTAGTTTAAGAACGAACTAGGACGCAAAAGAGGAGAATCGTTAGAGCAACCCACAAACAAGCAAGGAATTTACACTAACCCTAACACCAATGGAACACTCTCACACACTAAAACACGAGAGAGAGAGAGAGAGAGGGATAGTGCTCAGGCTGCTTTGAAACGTATCGGCAATGATCAAGCAAACACAACTATATATTTAAGAAAGAGAGAGAAAGGGGGAGGGGGTGCTTGTTGCATTAATACCTTCTTACAAATCTGTCATGACAAATCAAAGTGAGATTAGTATTTGTTCAACATAGCTTGCGTAAATTTCACCACAACACATCACAAAAAAAGCCACCCCAATCACTGTCTTAAGGCCAGGGGCGTCCTCTCCACCCTGTCGCCCTCTTACAGTATGTGGGATTTATGGCTAGATTGATGACAACACTAGAGACAAGCTATCAAGAACGTAACAAAAAACACCAAGACACTTACGCATCATTGTTGTCCATTACTTCACGTTGGAAGGGAGACAAAGTATCCAAGCTTAGTCCAAATCCACCCTCCTTGATTCAGCAAATGTTGGGCTTACACTAGTAGGAGAAATGATAGATTTCCTACTCTCAATTGAATGGACACTCTCTCTCTTACAATGGCATAGAGTTCCCTTGCTAATCCCCTATTACAACACATGCACATGCATAAGACAATGAGCTTCCACTCAAGAGCTCCTTCTAGAGAGGTTGAGCTTGGCTTCTCAAGCTATAGCATAGTGCTCTTGCTTATGGCTCTCCCTTTTGTGCTAGCTACACCCTTCTTTTATAGCAATTTTGAAGGCTAGGGTTACTCCTCTAACCATGGTTGGGTTAGATTTTCAGCAATTTATCTAATTTCTTTTGCTTGGAATTATCAAGAAGTTGGTGGGGAAAGAGAGAGGAGAGAAATGGAGGTGATAGGACTTTCCATAGTGGGTTAGTGTTAGTAGAGTTAGTATTAATTTACAAATGGAATTGGATATTTACAATGGGAGTATCCATGTAGGATACAAATAAGGAAGAAAAACTCTTAAGAGGTAAGAAAAGGTGGATTTCTTACAAGGTTGATGCTCCAAGTGTCTTGAGTAGGATCAATTTTGACGCTTGTTGACGGTCCACTAGCTTTGACGGTACATTTTTTCTCCACTCTTGACCTTCCTTGAGAGACAAGGTAATTGAAGCTGAGTAATCAACCACCATGATGCTGTATTTTAAGAGAAGAGGCTGAATTTTGTGGTTTTTTTGATAGATATGGGTAAATTGGAGGAGGAAAAATGAGACTACGTGGTCAATTTTGGAATGGAATTGTGTGTGGGAGGTATGAGTTCACCATGGTTTCTCTTATTCTTCAAGGTTGAGGAGAAGGTGAGTAGGGTGCAGAGAGGAGTGGTGAGAGAGGTGGGGATGATGAGTGGAGAAGTGTGTGTGAAAGAGGAAAATGATAAAGTGGAAGAGAGAGTGTGGCTGCATAGCATGGGAAAACTGGGGTCCACTAATAAAATCATAGCTCACAGCTCTTAGCTCAAAAAAATATGAAAAAAGTTGAGGCAAAAGTTCAGCCCACGAGCTACAACTTTTGTTTGTATCACCGTTTCAAATTCGGAGAGCAAGTGAACTTTAAAAATTCAGCAAAACCGACCGGTTTTTTCCACTGCACAAGGTCCTTGTGGGGTCCTTCTTTGGATAATTCTTTTGAATACCTCCAAGAGTGAGCCCTCCATAGTGCATGTATGCATGCCACCTACCCTTGACCTTATTTGGTAGGTCTATAATTGAAGATATTGTTGAGATTATGATATAAGTGAATAGTACAACTAAGAAAATCAAATATTGAGGGGTCTAAAAAATATGTACATGTCAAATATAAATAATATAAGTGGAAAAAATATAAAGGGGTCAAAACAAATCTCTCTCATTATGAGGCTACCATAAAAAGATAAATATTTTTGGTGTTCTAATTTTTTAGAAAAAAAAACAAAATAGATGTCGGAAGGGAAAAATCACAATAGTGAAAAAATATACACATAAATAAAACTAGTTTTTTTGGATTTTTGTTGGGGTGGAGTTACACCAAATATAAGAGAAGCTTACATGAAAATATTTCTATATGGAATAAAGAATATGAAAAATGGTAAGAAAAATTGTGGTAATGGTGAGGCAATATACAGAGCATAAATAACACACCTAGGTAGAAATATTTAAATAAATACCAAAATAATTATGAAAAAATCTTTTATTTAAGCCCTATATACAAAGAAATATTTACATACGCATGGGCCATAATATACTTATATTTTTTATTTTTTTGGCTCAACTAGCCCAATGACTAGCTAATTGAGGGTTTTTTAAGAAGATATGGGAAAAGTCCCGTGACTCACGCACGCCTATGTACAGTGAAATGGTAGGGATAGCCACAGTGTTTGGGTGATTTTGGTAGGGTGAGGTAACTCACTGTGGCAATTACAAAGAGCCGAAAAACGGCTATCATTAGCCCTCCCCTGGATGATGGTATATTCATGTACCATCATAGAGCATCTTTTCCAAAGAGAGTGCTTCAGAGTCCTTGATGAGATCTTTATTGTTTGGCCCCTCAGAATTTTGGCTAGAGTTACACTCATGCCTCATGTAACAATACTTACATGAGACAGTGGCCTTTTGACAGATGTTTGGTAGATCCTTTGGTAGAAGGCGACTCAAATAGGGCTTCAAGCGATACCCGTTTACTTTCTTGGAGTGCTCTTTACCATTCAAGTCCATAAGCTGATAGTAACTTGAATTGAAAGCCTTCTTGACTATGTATGGCCCTTGCCATCTAGTTTCAAACTTGGCATCAAAACGATTGTCAAGTCGATTGTCATACCTTAGCACAAGCTCTCCTTCCTTGATGCCTTTGTCCTTCAGTTTCTTGTCGTGCGTTTCTTTCGCTTGTGTGGCTTTCCTCTTGTAGCACTCATATGCTGCTTCTCTTTTCCACTCAAGCTCCACTAACGTAAGAAGTCGATCCATCCATACCTCTTGATCATCTTGTGCTGATTTGCCATGAAGTTGCATTGTTGGAATGTTTAGCTCAATTGGCTGTAAAGCCTCTTGACCATAGACCAAGTGAAATGGTGTGAACCACGTGGCTTCCCTATATGTGGTTCGATACGCCCACAAGGCACCATCCAAGAAGTCATCCCACAACTTTGTCTTGTTTTTCACCATCTTTCTAATGATGCCTGCAATGACACCATTAGCTTTTTCTACCAAACCATTTGATTGGGGATAGTAGGGTGTACTGTGACGATGTAGAATGTGAAGTTCTTCACAGACTTCTGTGAGCAATCCCTTTCTAAATCCTGGACCATTATCAGAAACAATCTCCAAAGGTGTGCCAAATCTACAACAAATGTGAGTGTAGACGAGTTTGCTTACTGTCCTCTCATTTACCTTTGCCACACTTTGTGCTTCCACCCACCTAGTCATATAGTCTACAGCCACTAGAATGTAGAGTTTACCATTTTTTGTCCTAGGCAGAGGACCCATAGCATCAATGCCCCACTTTTCAAAGGGTCCATTTGCAAGCACTATTTGCCTCGGGCCATGCACCAACCTTCTATTTCCATTTATCTGACAATTGTGACAACTTTTACACCAATGTTGAACATCCACATGCAAGCTTGGCCAAACATACCCCGCAAGCAAAATCTTCTTCACAGTTGATTCTTGGGCAAAATGACCACCACATGCCTCTTCATGAAAACCTTTTAGAATGGCTGGAATTTCCTCGATAGTTGGTACTCTTCTGCACACTTGATCCTTCCCTCTTTGATAGAGGGAGCCTTCTAGGAAGAGATAGAAACTTGCCTTCTTCATGAGTCTCCTCTTCTGAGCCTTCGTGAAGTCTTTTGGAAACTCACCCTCCAAAATGTAGCCGATAATGGGAGCCAATGACTCCAATCCCTAGTATCTCGGTTGCTTGACAGCTGCTGCCACCATGATGACGTGCACTTCTCTCTCAACACATGTAACTGTTGAGATGTCGAGCTCTACACCTTGAGCTGGCATCCACTACGGGTCTTGGCCACTTATGGCATTTACTCACTGGCGCGTTAGGTGACCGACACGGAGGATCTCTGCCAGTGATTCTACGGCTGGACTACACTTATAGTGCCAGCCTAGTACGCTTCTAGCGAGTTCACACTTAGTGACCGCATGTACATATGTGCTACTTTTCAGCTTTAGCACTTAGTCATTTTGTACTCTCTTTTCTGTGAAGAAGAAGAAGAAGCTTTCCATCTCTATGTGCTTTGTGCTTGTCTTGTGTAGCTCTCTTGCATCCTCATTCTTTACATGGTATCAGAGACTGGTGCAGGCAAGAGAGGCTAAGAGAGCAAGAGCATCACAATCCCTTCGTTCGCAATCCACGACCAAGTTCGTTCGCAATTCGTTTGTTCGCACAAGTTTCTGAACAGGTCTCCAAAGTGCAGTATACAGAGATTTACTGTACAAGTACAGTGGTTGTGAAACGCTTGATTTTGGACACTCGTTGAGTGTAGAAAGCATTACAGGAACCACGATAGCAGGTTCAGCAGATTTGCAGGTTTTTGCAGATTGCAACTATTTTGTCTTAGTGCTTCAAGATGTCTGACGGTTTCAGTCAGATTGTTACTGAGAAGCTTGAGAAAAATAACTACCCTGCATGGAAGTTCAGAATAACAAATTTCCTAAAAGGAAAAGGTTATTGGGACTATGTAGAAGGAGACAATGAAAAGGAACCAGAGATTCCCGAGGCAAATGCTACAGCAGAACAAAGGAAAGCTTTGAGGGACTGGCAACAAGGCCAGAGCAAAGTGATGTATTGGCTTTCTATGAGCATCACAGATGGCATGATGGGCTATATACAGGATGCTAAAACCCCCGCCATTGCATGGAAAAACTTAGGCAGAGTGTTCGAGGTGAACACCAAGGCCAGGAAGCTTCAACTAAAGTCGGAGCTAAATCAGGTTAAGAGGAACAACCTCTCCATCAATGATTATGCTTTGAAGATCAAGAGTATCATTGAGGCTCTTGGATCTATTAAAGTCTCAGTGGAAGACGATGACATTGTCCGTGCATGATTGGATGGTCTAGGAGACCAGTCTCAAGGCAGGGGGAGTCAAAGAGGTCGTGGTGCAGGATCAAGCAGGCAGCAACATACTCCAGATAGTAGAGAATGTTGGACTTGTGGTGAAAGAGGTCACATGTCACGTGACTGTCCAAAGGGAAAAGCAAGTAGAAAGAGAGAACAGGGCAACTATGCATCTACTAGCAGAGATGCAGATGACAGCAAAAACGAGCGCATGTTTGTTATGCAGCATGTAATGAATACAATGACTGCAGAGAATTCCACCCAAGATGATGTTTGGTATGTGGATTCAGGTGCCTCTAATCACATGACGTCTCGTGGAGAGTGGTTTAGAGATATGCGCAAACCAGATGTGTCAGGCTATGTGCAGACAGGAGATGACACAGCTCACCCCATTGCTCATGTAGGGGACATACCTCTAAATACGAAGAGTGGGAAATCAAAGTACTTAGCAGATGTACTTCATGTCCCAAACATTACAAAGAATCTTGTTTCTGTTGGACAAATGGTTGAGCAGGGTTTGCAGGTTCGCTTCAATCCAAATGGCTGTTATGTAGAAGATTTCCAGAATGGCTGTAAGCTGATCACAGAGGGAAAATGTGTGGGCAGAATGTTTACGCTGAATGTAGACATGCCTGAGGTAAAAGCTGCATTATTTGCACAGGGCACAGGTTTTGTGGCTGATGTTGACATTTGGCACAAACGCATTGGCCATGTCAATGAGCAGAGATTGCGCAGCATGCAATCAAAACAGATTGTAAAAGGTTTGCCCAAATTCAAGGTGGATGGTATGCATAAAGTGTGTGCAGCATGCCAGTTTGGAAAACAGTCAAAGGGCTCATTTCCACATGAGCGCAATGTATGTAAAAAGCCACTTGAGGTGGTGCACACAGATGTTTGGGGTCCAACCGATACTGCAAGTATACATGGTTGCAGGTATTATGTCTCTTTCATTGATGACCATACAAGGAAAGTATGGGTCTACTTCATGCATAACAAAAGTGAAGTGTTTGGTCACTTTCAAGACTTCAAAGTCATGATTGAGAAGGAGACAGATATGCAAATCAAGACATTGAGGTCAGATGGAGGGGGAGAGTACTTCTCCAATGATTTTTTATATTTTCTGCGAATGCATGGTATACACAGGCAGTTTACATGCAGATATACTCCACAGCAGAATGGGGTCGCAGAAAGGAAAAACAGGCACATTGCAGAGGTTGCACGTGCATTGATGAATGAGAAGAACATGCCTCATCATTTTTGGGCTGAAGCTATAAATACAGCTGTGTACATTATGAACAGGACACCTACAGCTGCGGTGCATGATGTAACACCTGATGAAAAGTTTACAGGTACAAAGCCTGATTTGGCACACTTGAAAGTGTTTGGCTGCATAGCTTATGTGCATGTACCAGATGAGTTGCGTAGGAAATTGGATCCTAAAGCAGAGAAATGTATTCTTGTGGGATATTCCCTTGAACAAAAGGGGTACAGGTGCTACAATCCTACTACACGAGAATTACGAGTGAGCAGAGATGTAGTCTTTGATGAGATGAGCAGCTGGTACAGTAATGCACATGGCACTATTGGGGCTGATGTAAAAGATGATGTGGTTGTACAAAATGTGAGGCCACAATCACAGGTTTTGAGTGGACCACAAGAGTCCTCTTCTCGTGGCTCTCTTGAGAAACCATGGAATGGTAGACTACGTACGCAGGTTACTCCACCAACAGGTACAGGGAATGTATCACGAAAAGGAAAGGAAAAGGTTGATGAACCTCCCTTTATGGCTGATGCATCATCAGGTTTTTCACATGTAGACATGGATTCAGATGGTTCTGAACAAAGTCTTGATGAGGAATTTGGAATTCCGGCTGTCAGGACACCTGGTGTAAGGAAAGTACAAGAAGATGCTAGGGGGCAAAGGAGTGACCCAGGACCGCGCAGATCTAATAGAGTCAGAAATCCAGTTCAGAAATTGACTTATGATGGGTATCTAACGCATCACCAAGCCTACATGGCTAAGGTGATACAGGATGTGGAGCCCACATGTTTTGAGGATGCAGTTGGAAATGTGCATTGGGATGATGCAATGAATGAAGAGATGGCTGCATTGGAAGCAAATGACACATGGGAGTTGGTGCCATTGCCAAGTGGCAAGAAAGCTATTGGTTGTAAATGGGTGTATAAAACCAAGCATAAGGCTGATGGTAACATTGAGCGTCACAAGGCAAGGCTGGTCGCAAAGGGTTATGCACAGACGTATGGCATAGACTATGAGGAGACCTTTGCTCCAGTGGCAAAGATGACGACAGTGAGAGCTGTCATAGCAGTGGCTGCATCTAGAGGATGGATTATGCATCAAATGGATGTAAAGAATGCCTTCTTGAATGGTGAGTTGCAAGAGGAAGTGTATATGGATCAGCCACCTAGTTATGTCGATCCAGGCTACCCAGATTATGTATGCAGACTTCTCAAAGCTTTGTATGGTTTGAAGCAGGGCTCTAGAGCATGGTATGAAAGGATTGCCAAGTATCTTGTCAGTATTGGTTTTAGGAGAGCTCATGCTGATCATTCACTCTATGTACGTGAGAGTGATGTGGGGATTGTGGTCATTACCATATATGTAGATGACCTTATTATTGTTGGTGACAATGCTATGGAGATTGACCATGTGAAGGGTCTTCTCAAACAGGAGTTTGAAATGAAAGATTTAGGCGAGTTGCGCTACTTTCTTGGCATTGAAGTGATCAGGACTCCAGAGGGTGTATGGCTCTCACAGAGACAGTATGCTTTGGACATGTTGTCAAAGTATGGTATGGCTGATTGTAAGCCAATTTCTATTCCCTTGGATGTGAATGCAAAGCTGAGTGCAGAGAAGGGTGATGTTGTTGAGGATGTCAACATGTACAGGAAGATTTTGGGTAGTCTAATCTACTTGACTATCACGAGGTCAGACTTGAGCTACACAGTAGGCTTGGAGAGTCAGTTCATGCAACTTCCGAGGAAGCCACATTTGGATGGAGTACGACGCACACTTAGGTATGTGCAAGGTACTCTTGACTACGCATTGTTCTATGCAGCAGATGCACCATTAGCATTGTATGGGTATACAGATGCAGATTGGGCAGGTAGCATTGTTGATAGGAGATCTACGAGTGGCTTCATGTTCTCTTTTGGGAGTGCTGCTGTTACTTGGAGCAGCAAAAAGCAGCCTACGGTTGCTTTATCGAGCACAGAGGCCGAGTACAGAGGTGCAGCAGTTGCGGCGTGCGAGGTAGCTTGGCTACGCACATTACTTGAGGACTTGGGAGTGCAGGTGGACCAGCAGATTTTCATCCATTGTGACAACCTCAGCAACATGCAGTTGGCTAGGAACCCAGTGTTCCATGCCAGGACCAAACACATAGAGGTCCATTACCACTACGTTCGAGAGCGAGTGTTGGCGGGCGACATCGACTTGGTCTACGTCAGCACAGAGGAGCAGATAGCGGATATCTTTACCAAGGCCCTCGGAGCTGAGAAGCTTCGACGTTTCCGGACTATGCTTGGACTCTGCAACATGCAGAGCTCGAGGGGGAGTGTTGAGATGTTGAGCTCTACACCTTGAGCTGGCATCCACTACGGGTCTTGGCCGCTTACGGCATTTACTCACGGCGCGTTAGGTGACCGACACGGAGGATCTCTGCCAGTGATTCTACAGATGGACTACACTTATAGTGCCAGCCTAGTACGCTTCTAGCGAGTTCACACTTAGTGACCGCATGTACATATGTGCTACTTTTCAGCTTTAGCACTTAGTCATTTTGTACTCTCCTTTCTGTGAAGAAGAAGAAGAGCTTTCCATCTCTGTGTGCTTTGTGCTTGTCTTGTGTAGCTCTCTTGCATCCTCATTCTTTACAGTAACTGCTTGTTGTGCAAGTAAATCGGCATCCTCATTTTGTTTCCTCGGAATATGATATAGTTGCACTTCTTCAAACTGATTAAACATCTTATGAATGGCATGAACTTTTGTCCTTAAGCTTTCATTCTTGCATGCCCAAATGCCTAAAATCTGTTTAACAATGAGAAGTGCATCTCCCTTTACCATGAGACGTTTTATCCCTTGGCCAATGCACATCTTCAAACCATGAAGTAGTGTGTCG
Organism: Adiantum capillus-veneris; assembly: GCF_014529385.1. NCBI lineage: Eukaryota > Viridiplantae > Streptophyta > Polypodiopsida > Polypodiales > Pteridaceae > Adiantum > Adiantum capillus-veneris. The sequence goes on from NC_140948.1 coordinate 143,293,228, forward strand.
TATTCTGCTTCATTGTTGCTAGTTGAACCTGGTAGATTGACCTTCTCTTTCATGACCACCTCTCCACTTGGGTTGAGCAACACTAGCCCTCCCCCTGCTTTTCCTGTGGCTCGACGAAAAGCTCCATCAAAGAACAAGGTAAAAGCATTAGGAATACTTTTTGGTGGTGGTAATGGTAGGGTCTTTACTTCAGGCACCTTAATCTCCTTTTCATGCACCCTATAAGTGAGAATCCCTGCCAATTGTGTACGCACACTATCTTCTACCTTGAAAGAGTATTGAAACTCTTGCAACTCCATAATCCACTTTGAGATCCTAGTACTAAGATTCATTTGAGATGACACCCAAGGGAACAAATTCTCTGCAGTGAGAATTACAAAAGGTTTTGGTAGCAGGTAGGATCTAAACTTTCTCAACGCAAACATGAGAGAAAGCATCATGAGTTCTGCTTCTGTGTAGTCTCTCTCCAAAGCATTCATGACCCTACTAGCAAAGTAGATGGGTCGCATCCTTGTACTGTGGGGATCTTGTTGTAGCAACACAGCACCAATTGTTTCCCTTTCAACACTAGAGCTAACAAAGAATGTGTACTCCCAACAAGGAGGCATGAGTGTTGGTAGCTCTGACAAAATGACTTTAATGTTACAAAAATACTCTTCAAGCTCATCAGACCATGCAAATTCTACTTGTTGTGTCAACTTTTGCAAAGGATGAAGCAACTCCGAAGCTAAGTGAATAAAGCGTGACATATACTTCACTTTTTGAATGAATGATATGACCTCTTTGAGATTCTTGGGTGAGGGGAGCTCAATAAGAGCCTTTGCCTTTGAAGGATCCACTTCAATGCCTTTATAGGAAACCTTGTGACCGAGCAAGATCACTTCATCCTCACCTATGTGGCACTTGTTGGGGTTGAGTTGACCTCCCATGTCGTAGAGCTTCTTTAAACCTTCTTCTACCCTTTGTAGATGCAATAATTTTGAGCTATAAATGCTAAAATCATCAATGAACACCCTAATTGACTTTCCAAAGAATGCTTGAAACACCATGTTCATGAAACGTTGGAATGTTGCAGGAGCATTTGTCAGACCAAATGGCATGACTCTAAAAGCATAACAACCCCAAGGAGTGATAAAGGTTGTTTTCAATTGATATTCCAATGCGATACCTATTTGAAAGTAGCCTGAGTAGCCATCACACACAGCGTACTTCTCATGACCAGCTACCTCATTTAGTATCTCATCCTGAAATGGGAGGGGAAAGTGATCTCTTTTTGTTGCCTCATTGAGTGGACGGTAATCCACACACACCCTCTACTTTCCGTTTTTCTTAGGAGTGACAACAACGGGAGAGACCCACTCTGAATTCTCCACTGGATAAATGAAACCTGCTGCTAGAAGCTTTCTTACCTCCTTGAGTAAAGCCTGCTCCTTGATGACTCCTAGCCTTCGTAGCTTCTGCGCCTTAGGTGTGGCCTCTGGCTTCAACTCAATTTTATGTTGAACAACATCTACTCCATGCACATCGGTGTAGTCTTTAGCAAAAATCCTAGGAAATTTCCTTAGCACACATTTGAACTCCTCTCTTTCATCCTTTGTAAGTGTTGTTGATAGAATACCTTCCAGCATCCCTTCATCTTGAACACCTTCGTTCTCTTGAGGACCTACCTCCTCCAAGCCTTGACAAGAGGTCTCTTGGTTGGTTGGCTTAAACCTTACCTCCATGACTTCGATGGAAGACTCCTCTTCAGTAATGCTACCGCTACTTTCTTCTTCTGAAGTGTTATCGGTCCAACCTTCTTCCGTCTCACTTTGAGATGATTCTTCATGGAGGTCCTCTTGGCGTTGCTCCTTCATGTCAAAGACAACCTTCTTATGATTTTCATTCCTGCAAATTAATTTCCCACTCTCCCAATCCTGCAAAGCTCGCATTTTCATTAGCCATGGTCTTCCTAGGATAAATGGATAACCACTTCCCTTGGTCGACATAACATAAAAATCCACCGCTTTCTTAATGCCAAAGGCCTCTACAAAGACATTTTTACAAATGCCTACACACCTAGCCTTGCTATTGTTTGCCATCTTGACTTTGATTTCATGTGTCTCATGGATGTGCATGCCTAGTCTTTGCATGAGTCCCTCTGTCATGATGCAAATTTGTGCACCCCCATCCACTAGACCTTTCCTAACCAATCTTCCTTTGATGTAACAGTCTAACACCGGTGTAATTTCCTCATTCATTTCAGCTTGTGCAATTTGTACAACAGGCACACTCTCTTTTACCTTTCTCCTAGTGCTAACTGCCCTTGTTAAATCCCTCCTAACTTGTGGACATAATGCAAGAAATTGAGGCCATGAGATATCAGGACCCTTACCTCTCATGTCTTCCAACAGGTTGTATGGAGCCATTCCATGTCCAAGAGGAAAGTCTTGGAGGTTGATATGACGTCGAGTCCTCTTAGCTTCCTTGGTATCCTTTGCCTTCTTGCCTTGTCCATGGTCACTCTATGATGGGACACCCTCTTTCTCTTTACCTTTTCCTCGGCCACGCTTAATGCCATTTGCTTCCATGTCAACCTCATTTGAGTTTGTCACCTCTACCACATGCCCATTTGGATCTGGCAAAGGTGGAACTCCTTCTACCCCTTGTGTAGGTGGTCTTGGTCCATTTGGTCTTTGTAGAAGCCTTGGTTGTTGACCAGTTCCTTCACCTGCATTCATCACTGGGTAATTCAAGTTAGGTCTCCCTGGCTCCCCACGGGGCCAAGGACAATTATACATCCCATGTCCAGACTCTCCGCAATTCCAACATTGCAAGACTCTCCTAGGTCGTGGATCTCGCTCTTCCGACTTCTTTGCTTGTCCCTTTGGACCTACAGCTTGTGCAAGGTGAATTGACAGGCTGCTTAAAGATTCGTTTAACTTCTCAATTACTTCCACCATTACCTCAGGAATCTCCCTCGATGTTGATGCTTGTGACTTACCTTTGGGTCTAAGACCTTCTATTGGAACCTCTCCCCTTAAGCACTTGAGTTTCCTATATTTCTCAGCAGCCCTAGTTTCCGCTGCATCAAAAGTAGCAGGTGCACCCGCCTCAACTTTTACCTTAAGGTCAGGAAAGAGTCCGGCTATGAACCTCTCCTTCTTTAAAAATTCTGCACCATCACCAGGGTTAGCAACATTTCGTATCCATAGAGCCCAAAGACGTAGAAACTCTTGCTTGTACAAGTAGTAGTCATCTAAGTCTTTTTGCTTATGAGAAACAATGTCTTGCCATAGTTTTTGAGTGTTTTGGGGATCAAAGAAGTATCTCTTAAAACGATTCAAAACTTTTGTGTAATTCCCCTTAACTTCCTCAGGCAAAGAGTCAAACCAAGTACTAGCATCTTTCCTAAGGACCACTTCAAACATTTCTACATGTTCTTGATCGGTTACTATCCTCTTGATACGGCAAGACATCTTGAAATTTGCTAAAAATAATTCTGCATCCTCTCCAGGCTCTCCAAAGAAAAGAGGATATCCAGACATTTGGCGTTGGCTCTCCATTATTATGAAAGATTACAACACGAGTTACAATAAGGGATACAATAGAGATTTAGAACCACTCGCCTGCAAATGAAGAAGTGAGAAAATACCACTCTAGGTTTTCTTCTTCAGCTATCCAAGCTTTAATAAGGTCTCAATTTGTTTGATCAAAACAAAAAGGTAGACTATTGATGAGCTCTAAGAAGGGTTGAAATTCTTCAAAGCTAAGGCGATAAACAGAAATCTCTAGAACTTCATTTTCTGGATCCAAAAGAGCAACCACGTCCCAAGTGATAAATTGCACTTGCTCTACAATTCCCAACGCACAAGCGGTTTGTATAAAAACTAGATCTTCATGCTCGTCGAAGGCCGTGAGAAAGTAGCAATTGACTAGGAGCTCCTTTCCTTCGAGTTCCACACAGTCGGAGTGAGGCAACCTTCTCACAATTTCATAAAGAACATCCTCATCAAGTCCAATCAAGTTTGCAAGATTTAAAGACTCCACTTGTGCTACAAAATTCCTGGACAAAAACTCCTTAGGATTATGTTAAATCATTCAAAATCATAAAGAGATTTACAATGTCTCTATGAACAAAGTGTCATAGAAAGTAGAGAAGGATGAGAATTTATACAAATTTGCAATCTTCTCTATGCTCTCTTTTTTAAGACAAGCTCTGAATAGCTCCCTATCTCCTTTGTTGAAAGCGAAAGGAAGACTATGAATAAGACGCAAATGAGGGAAAAATTCACCAAATGTGAGTCTATGAAGCATGAACTCTGGCCGCAAGTTTCCTGAAGAGTCTTCCTCAATGGTGAAATGCACTCGCCAAACGCCAAATTTCACTCTATTTACCAATCTTAGGGCACACACTAGTTGGATGAATGCGCGGTCTTCCTTAGTGCCCAACAACAAGAGGAAAATGGAATCCATGCGTAGGACCTTCCGTCTTAACTTCACCACCCTCTTGTTATGAGGGAGACGCCTTACTACTTGCTCCTGCAACTCAATTGGTAATAGAGCTAGATCTCTAAGGATTGAACTTTCACTGCACACACATTCCCAGTTAGAACAAATGATCGTTTTTTTGTTTCTTGTAACAACTTGGACAAAGAAAAAACAAACATACACACTATTTTGTCGGACTGCACTTCATTTTCAAATAAAATGAACACATGTACATCAAAAGAATTGTGGTAGTTGATGAGAGGTAGAATGACAGGGTTTGGTGATACAAGAATTTCTCCTGCTCTTTGGGCACCAAACATGAACACCATTCGTTATTGAAAATGGATCTTTCTACTAATTGCAACGTTTATTCTAATGTGTGGAGTAAAATGAAAGGGAAAAACCTCTATTCCTGGGCCATTATCCATGGCCTATGCATGTCCTAATGCTTAAAATAACACAAAAATATAGACGTCCAAGCTAATATCGTACCTAATGACAGGCAAAATAAAAGGATTTACCGAAGTGTTTATCTCGGCTAACCTAAGAGGACTTAAAATTCTACGAATTACTCGCTGAAATTGCAACTTAGTACTAACAATTATGTGTATCTTTTGCCTTGCAATGGGAATGAAGGGATCATACAAATCCTCGTGATTCATGCAAGCTACTTGATTATGCTAAAGGTTGAGCCTTCACAAAACATACACAAGCCTGTCCCTCCGTGGGGGCACCAATTTGAGGCGGTCCGGGGCGGGCAACAAGAAGAGCAACCTCTAGACACCCTTCAAGGCTCCCGTGCTGCTCAATGGGGCTGGGGCACAACACAACACAAACCAAAACAACAAACCCACAGCCAAATCCCAACTACACAAGGGGCACCACCTAGTTTAAGAACGAACTAGGACGCAAAAGAGGAGACTCGTTAGAGCAACCCACAAACAAGCAAGGAATTTACACTAACCCCAACACCAATGGAACACTCTCACACACTAAAACACGAGAGAGAGAGAGAGAGAGAGAGAGAGAGAGAGAGAGAGAGAGAGAGAGAGAGAGAGAGAGAGAGAGAGAGAGAGAGAGAGAGAGAGAGAGAGGGATAGTGCTCGGGCTGCTTTGAAACGTATCGGCAATGATCAAGCAAACACAACTATATATTTAAGAAAGAGAGAGAAAGGGGGAGGGGGTGCTTGTTGCATTAACACCTTCTTACAAATCTATCATGACAAATCAAAGTGAGATTAGTATTTGTTCAACATAGCTTGCGTAAATTTCACCACAAAACATCACAAAAAAAGCCACCCCAATCACTGTCTGAAGGCCAGGGGAGTCCACTCCACCCTGTCGCCCTCTTACAGTATGTGGGATTTATGGCTAGATTGATGACAACACCAGAGACAAGCTATCAAGAACTTAACAAAAAACACCAAGACACTTACGCATCATTGTTGGCCATTACGTCACGTTGGAAGGGAGACAAAGTATCCAAGCTTAGTCCAAATCCACCCTCCTTGATTCAGCAAATGTTGGGCTTACACTAGTAGGAGAAATGATAGATTTCCTACTCTCAATTGAATGAACACTCTCTCTCTTACAATGGCATAGAGTTCCCTTGCTAATCCCCTATTACAACACATGCACATGCATAAGACAATGAGCTTCCACTCAAGAGCTCCTTCTAGAGAGGTTGAGCTTGGCTTCTCAAGCTATAGCATAGTGCTCTTGCTTATGGCTCTCCCTTTTGTGCTAGCTACACCCTCCTTTTATAGCAATTTTGAAGGCTAGGGTTACTCCTCTAACCATGGTTGGGTTAGATTTTCAGCAATTTATCTAATTTCTTTTGCTTGGAATTATCAAGAAGTTGGTGGGGAAAGAGAGAGGAGAGAAATGGAGGTGATAGGACTTTCCATAGTAGGTTAGTGTTAGTAGAGTTAGTATTAATTTACAAATGGAATTGGATATTTACAATGGGAGTATCCATGTAGGATACAAATAAGGAAGAAAAACTCTTAAGAGGTAAGAAAAGGTGGATTTCTTACAAGGTTGATGCTCCAAGTGTCTTGAGTAGGACCAATTTTGACACTTGTTGACGGTCCACTAGCTTTGACGGTACATTTTTTCTCCACTCTTGACCTTCCTTGAGAGACAAGGTAATTGAAGCTGAGTAATCAACCACCATGATGCTGTATTTTAAGAGAAGAGGCTGAATTTTGTGGTTTTTTTGATAGATATGGGTAAATTGGAGGAGGAAAAATGAGACTACGTGGTCAATTTTGGAATGGAATTGTGTGTGGGAGGTATGAGTTCACCATGGTTTCTCTTATTCTTCAAGGTTGAGGAGAAGGTGAGTAGGGTGCAGAGAGGAGTGGTGAGAGAGGTGGGGATGATGAGTGGAGAAGTGTGTGTGAAAGAGGAAAATGATAAAGTGGAAGAGAGAGTGTGGCTGCATAGCATGGGAAAACTGGAGTCCACTAATAAAATCATAGCTCACAGCTCGTAGCTCAAAATAATATGAAAAAATTTGAGGCAAAAGTTCAGCCCACGAGCTACAACTTTTGTTCGTATCACCTTTTCAAATTCGGAGAGCAAGTGAACTTTAAAAATTCAGCAAAACCGACCGTTTTTTTCCACTGCACAAGGTCCTTGTGGGGTCCTTCTTTGGATGATTCTTTTGAATACCTCCAAGAGTGAGCCCTCCATAGTGCATGTATGCATGCCACCTACCCTTGACCTTATTTGGTAGGTCTATAATTGAAGATATTGTTGAGATTATGATATAAGTGAATAGTACAACTAAGAAAATCAAATATTGAGGGGTCTAAAAAATATGTACATGTCAAATATAAATAATATAAGTGGAAAAAATATAAAGGGGTCAAAACAAATCTCTCTCATTATGAGGCTACCATAAAAAGATAAATATTTTTGGTGTTCTAATTTTTTAGAAAAAAAAACAAAATAGATGTAGGAAGGGAAAAATCACAATAGTGAAAAAATATACACATAAATAAAACTAGTTTTTTTGGATTTTTGTTGGGGTGGAGTTACACCAAATATAAGAGAAGCTTACATGAAAATATTTCTATATGGAATAAAGAATATGAAAAATGGTAAGAAAAATTGTGGTAATGGTGAGGCAATATACAGAGCATAAATAACACACCTAGGTAGAAATATTTAAATAAATACCAAAATAATTATGAAAAAATCTTTTATTTAAGCCCTATATACAAAGAAATATTTACATACGCATGGGCCATAATATACTTATATTTTTTATTTTTTTGGCTCAACTAGCCCAATGACTAGCTAATTGAGGGTTTTTTAAGAAGATATGGGAAAAGTCCCGTGACTCACGCACGCCTATGTACAGTGAAATGGTAGGGATAGCCACAGTGTTTGGGTGATTTTGGTAGGGTGAGGTAACTAACTGTGGCAATTACAAAGAGCCGAAAAACGGCTATCATTAGCCCTCCCCCTGGATGATGGTATATTCATGTACCGTCATAGAGCATCTTTTCCAAAGAGAGTGCTTCAGAGTCCTTGATGAGATCTTTATTGTTTGGCCCCTCAGAATTTTGGCTAGAGTTACACTCATGCCTCATGTAACAATACTTACATGAGACAGTGGCCTTTTGACAGATGTTTGGTAGATCCTTTGGTAGAAGGCGACTCAAATAGGGCTTCAAGCGATACCCGTTTGCTTTCCTGGAGTGCTCTTTACCATTCAAGTCCATAAGCTGATAGTAACTTGAATTGAAAACCTTCTTGACTATGTATGGCCCTTGCCATCTATTTTCAAACTTGGCATCAAAACGATTTTCAAGTCGATTGTCATACCTTAGTACAAGCTCTCCTTCCTTGATGCCTTTGTCCATTAGTTTCTTGTCGTGCGTTTCTTTCACTTGTGTGGCTTTCCTCTTGTAGCACTCATATGCTGCTTCTCTTTTCCACTCAAGCTCCACTAACGTAAGAAGTCGATCCATCCATACCTCTTGATCATCTTGTGCTGATTTGCCATGAAGTCGCATTGTTGGAATGTTTAGCTCAATTGGCTGTAAAGCCTCTTGACCATAGACCAAGTGAAATGGTGTGAACTCCGTGGCTTCCCTATATGTGGTTCGATACGCCCACAAGGCACCATCCAAGAAGTCATCCCACAACTTTGTCTTGTTTTTCACCATCTTTCTAATGATGCCTGCAATGACACCATTAGCTTTTTCTACCAAACCATTTGATTGGGGATAGTAGGGTGTACTGTGACGATGTAGAATGTGAAGTTCTTCACAGACTTCTGTGAGCAATCCCTTTCTAAACCCTGGACCATTATCAGAAACAATCTCCAAAGGTGTGCCAAATCTACAACAAATGTGAGTGTAGACGAATTTGCTTACTGTCCTCTCATTTACCTTTGCCACACTTTGTGCTTCCACCCACCTAGTCATATAGTCTACAGCCACTAGAATGTAGAGTTTACCATTTTTTGTCCTAGGCAGAGGACCCATAGCATCAATGCCCCACTTTTCAAAGGGTCCATTTGCAAGCACTATTTGCCTCGGGCCATGCACCAACCTTCTATTTCCATTTATCTGACAATTGTGACAACTTTTACACCAATGTTGAACATCCACATGCAAGCTTGGCCAAACATACCCCGCAAGCAAAATCTTCTTCACAGTTGATTCTTGGGCAAAGTGACCACCACATGCCTCTTCATGAAAACCTTTTAGAATGGCTGGAATTTCCTCGATAGTTGGTACTCTTCTGCACACTTGATCCTTCCCTCTTTGATAGAGGGAGCCTTCTAGGAAGAGATAGAAACTTTCCTTCTTCATGAGTCTCCTCTTCTGAGCCTTCGTGAAGTCTTGTGGAAACTCACCCTCCAAAATGTAGCCGATAATGGGAGCCAATGACTCCAATCCCTGGTATCTCGGTTGCTTGACAGCTGCTGCCACCATGATGACGTGCAATTCTCTCTCAACACATGTAACTGCTTGTTGTGCAAGTAAATCGGCATCCTCATTTTGTTTCCTCGGAATATGATATAGTTGCACTTCTTGAAACTGATTAAACATCTTACGAATGGCATGAACTTTTGTCCTTAAGCTTTCATTCTTGCATGCCCAAATGCCTAAAATCTGTTTAACAATGAGAAGTGCATCTCCCTTTACCATGAGACGTTTTATCCCTTGGCCAATGCACATCTTCAAACCATGAAGTAGTGTGTCGTATTCTGCTTCATTGTTGCTAGTTGAACCTGGTAGATTGACCTTCTCTTTCATGACCACCTCTCCACTTGGGTTGAGCAACACTAGCCCTCCCCCTGCTTTTCCTGTGGCTCGACGAAAAGCTCCATCAAAGAACAAGGTAAAAGCATTAGGAATACTTTTTGGTGGTGGCAATGGTAGGGTCTTTACTTCAGGCACCTTAATCTCCTTTTCATGCACCCTATAAGTGAGAATCCCTGCCAATTGTGCACGCACACTATCTTCTACCTTGAAAGAGTATTGAAACTCTTGCAACTCCATAATCCACTTTGAGATCCTAGTACTAAGATTCATTTGAGATGACACCCAAGGGAACAAATTCTCTGCAGTGAGAATTACAAAAGGTTTTGGTAGCAGGTAGGATCTAAACTTTCTCACCGCAAACATGAGAGAAAGCATCATGAGTTCTGCTTCTGTGTAGTCTCTCTCCAAAGCATTCATGACCCTACTAGCAAAGTAGATGGGTCGCATCCTTGTACTGTGGGGATCTTGTTGTAGCAACACAGCACCAATTGTTTCCCTTCCAACACTAGAGCTAACAAAGAATGTGTACTCCCAACAAGGAGGCATGAGTGTTGGTAGCTCTGACAAAATGACTTTAATGTTACAAAAATACTCTTCAAGCTCATCAGACCATGCAAATTCTACTTGTTGTGTCAACTTTTGCAAAGGATGAAGCAACTCCGAAGCTAAGTGAATAAAGCGTGACATATACTTCACTTTTGAATGAATGAGATGACCTCTTTGAGATTCTTGGGTGAGGGGAGCTCAATAAGAGCCTTTGCCTTTGAAGGATCCACCTCAATGCCTTTATAGGAAACCTTGTGACCGAGCAAGATCACTTCATCCTCACCTATGTGGCACTTGTTGGGGTTGAGTTGACCTCCCATGTCGTAGAGCTTCTTTAAACCTTCTTCTACCCTTTGTAGATGCAATAATTTTGAGCTATAAATGCAGAAATCATCAATGAACACCCTAATTGACTTTCCAAAGAATGCTTGAAACACCATGTTCATGAAACGTTGGAATGTTGCAGGAGCATTTGTCAGACCAAATGGCATGACTCTAAAAGCATAACAACCCCAAGGAGTGATAAAGGTTGTTTTCAATTGATATTCCAATGCGATACCTATTTGAAAGTAGCCTGAGTAGCCATCACACACAGTGTACTTCTCATGACCAGCTACCTCATTTAGTATCTCATCCTGAAATGGGAGGGGAAAGTGATCTCTTTTTGTTGCCTCATTGAGTGGACGGTAATCCACACACACCCTCCACTTTCCGTTTTTCTTAGGAGTGACAACAACGGGAGAGACCCACTCTGAATTCTCCACTGGATAAATGAAATCTGCTGCTAGAAGCTTTCTTACCTCCTTGAGTAAAGCCTGCTCCTTGATGACTCCTAGCCTTCGTAGCTTCTGAGCCTTAGGTGTCGCCTCTGGCTTCAACTCAATTTTATGTTGAACAGCATCTACTCCACGCACATCGGTGTAGTCTTTAGCAAAAATCCTAGGAAATTTCCTTAGCACACATTTGAACTCCTCTCTTTCATCCTTTGTAAGTGTTGTTGATAGAATACCTTCCAGCATCCCTTCATCTTGAACACCTTCGTTCTCTTGAGGACCTACCTCCTCCAAGCCTTGACAAGAGGTCTCTTGGTTGGTTGGCTTAAACCTTACCCCCATGACTTCGATGGAAGACTCCTCTTCAGTAATGCTACCGCTACTTTCTTCTTCTGAAGTGTTATCGGTCCAACCTTCTTCCGTATCACTTTGAGATGATTCTTCATGGAGCTCCTCTTGGCGTTGCTCCTTCATGTCAAAGACAACCTTCTTATGATTGTCATTCCTGCAGATTAATTTCCCACTCTCCCAATCCTGCAAAGCTCGCATTTTCATTAGCCATGGTCTTCCTAGGATAAATGGATAACCACTTCCCTTGGTCGACATAACATAAAAATCCACCGCTTTCTTAATGCCAAAGGCCTCTACAAAGACATTTTTACAAATGCCTACACACCTAGCCTTGGTATTGTTTGCCATCTTGACTTTGATTTCAGGTGTCTCATGGATGTGCATGCCTAGTCTTTGCATGAGTCCCTCTGTCATGATGCAAATTTGTGCACCCCCATCCACTAGACCTTTCCTAACCAATCTTCCTTTGATGTAACAGTCTAACACCGGTGTAATTTCCTCATTCATTTCAGCTTGTGCAATTTGTACAACAGGCACACTCTCTTTTACCTTTCTCCTAGTGCTAACTGCCCTTGTTAAATCCCTCCTAACTTGTGGACATAATGCAAGAAATCGAGGCCATGAGATATCAGGACCCTTACCTCTCATGTCTTCCAACAGGTTGTATGGAGCTATTCCATGTCCAAGAGGAAAGTCTTGGAGGTTGATATGACGTCGAGTCCTCTTAGCTTCCTTGGTCTCCTTTGCCTTCTTGCCTTGTCCATGGTCACTCTATGATGGGACACCCTCTTTCTCTTTACCTTTTCCTCGGCCACGCTTAATGCCATTTGCTTCCATGTCAACCTCATTTGAGTTTGTCACCTCTACCACATGCCCATTTGGATCTGGCAAAGGTGGAACTCCTTCTACCCCTTGTGTAGGTGGTCTTGGTCCATTTGGTCTTTGTAGAAGCCTTGGTTGTTGACCAGTTCCTTCACCTGCATTCATCACTGGGTAATTCAAGTTAGGTCTCCCTGGCTCCCCACGGGGCCAAGGACAATTATACATCCCATGTCCAGACTCTCCGCAATTCCAACATTGCAAGACTCTCCTAGGTCGTGGATCTCGCTCTTCCGACTTCTTTGCTTGTCCCTTTGGACCTACAGCTTGTGCAAGGTGAATTGACAGGCTGCTTAAAGATTCGTTTAACTTCTCAATTACTTCCGCTGTTACCTCAGGAATCTCCCTCGATGTTGATGCTTGTGACTTACCTTTGGGTCTAAGACCTTCTATTGGAACCTCTCCCCTTAAGCACTTGAGTTTCCTATATTTCTCAGCAGCCCTAGTTTCCGCTGCATCAAAAGTAGCAGGTGCACCCGCCTCAACTTTTACCTTAAGGTCAGGAAAGAGTCCGGCTATGAACCTCTCCTTCTTTAAAAATTCTGCACCATCACCAGGGTTAGCAACATTTCGTATCCATAGAGCCCAAAGACGTAGAAACTCTTGCTTGTACAAGTAGTAGTCATCTAAGTCTTTTTGCTTATGAGAAACAATGTCTTGCCATAGTTTTTGAGTGTTTTGGGGATCAAAGAAGTATCTCTTACAACGATTCAAAACTTCTGTGTAATTCCCCTTAACTTCCTCAGGCAAAGAGTCAAACCAAGTACTAGCATCTTTCCTAAGGACCACTTCAAACATTTCTACACGTTCTTGATCGGTTACTATCCTCTTGATACGGCAAGACATCTTGAAATTTGCTAAATATAATTCTGCATCCTCTCCAGGCTCTCCAAAGAAAAGAGGATATCCAGACATTGTGCGTTGGCTCTCCATTATTATGAAAGATTACAACACGAGTTACAATAAGGGATACAATAGAGATTTAGAACCACTCGCCTGCAAATGAAGAAGTGAGAAAATACCACTCTAGGTTTTCTTCTTCAGCTATCCAAGCTTTAATAAGGTCTCAATTTGTTTGATCAAAACAAAAAGGTAGACTATTGATGAGCTCTAAGAAGGGTTGAAATTCTTCAAAGCTAAGGCGATAAACAGAAATCTCTAGAACTTCATTTTCTGGATCCAAAAGAGCAACCACGTCCCAAGTGATAAATTGCACTTGCTCTACAATTCCCAACGCACAAGCGGTTTGTATAAAAACTAGATCTTCATGCTCGTCGAAGGCCGTGAGAAAGTAGCAATTGACTAGGAGCTCCTTTCCTTCGAGTTCCACACAGTCGGAGTGAGGCAACCTTCTCACAATTTCATAAAGAACATCCTCATCAAGTCCAATCAAGTTTGCAAGATTTAAAGACTCCACTTGTGCTACAAAATTCCTGGACAAAAACTCCTTAGGATTATGTTAAATCATTCAAAATCATAAAGAGATTTACAATGTCTCTATGAACAAAGTGTCATAGAAAGTAGAGAAGGATGAGAATTTATACAAATTTGCAATCTTCTCTATGCTCTCTTTTTTAAGACAAGCTCTGAATAGCTCCCTATCTCCTTTGTTGAAAGCGAAAGGAAGACTATGAATAAGACGCAAATGAGGGAAAAATTCACCAAATGTGAGTCTATGAAGCATGAACTCTGGCCGCAAGTTTCCTGAAGAGTCTTCCTCAATGGTGAAATGCACTCGCCAAACGCCAAATTTCACTCTATTTACCAATCTTAGGGCACACACTAGTTGGATGAATGCGCGGTCTTCCTTAGTGCCCAACAACAAGAGGAAAATGGAATCCACGCGTAGGACCTTCCGTCTTAACTTCACCACCCTCCTTTTATGAGGGAGACGCCTTACTACTTGATCCTGCAACTCAATTGGTAATAGAGCTAAATCTCTAAGGATTGAACTTTCACTGCACACACATTCCCAGTTAGAACAAATGATCGTTTTTTTGTTTCTTGTAACAACTTGGACAAAGAAAAAACAAACATACACACTATTTTGCCGGGCTGCACTTCATTTTAAAATAAAATGAACACATGTACATCAAAAGAAGTGTGGTAGTTGATGAGAGGTAGAATGACAGGGTTTGGTGATACAAGAATTTCTCCTGCTCTTTGGGCACCAAACATGAACACCATTCGTTGTTGAAAATGGATCTTTCTACTAATTGCAACGTTTATTCTAATGTGTGGAGTAAAATGAAAGGGAAAAACCTCTATTCCTGGGCCATTATCCATGGCCTATGCATGTCCTAATGCTTAAAATAACACAAAAATATAGACGTCCAAGCTAATATCGTACCTAATGAGAGGCAAAATAAAAGGATTTACCGAAGTGTTTATCTTGGCTAACCTAAGAGGACCTAAAATTCTACGAATTACTCGCTGAAATTGCAACTTAGTACTAACAATTATGTGTACCTTTTGCCTTGCAATGGGAATGAAGGGATCATACAAATCCTCGTGATTCATGCAAGCTACTTGATTATGCTAAAGGTTCAGCCTTCACAAAACATACACAAGCCTGTCCCTCCGTGGGGGCACCAATTTGAGGCGGTCCGGGGCGGGCAACAAGAAGAGAAACCTCTAGACACCCTTCAAGGCTCCCATGCTGCTCAATGGGGCTGGGGCACAACACAACACAAACCAAAACAACAAACCCACAGCCAAATCCCAACTACACAAGGGGCACCACTTAGTTTAAGAACGAACTAGGACGCAAAAGAGGAGAATCGTTAGAGCAACCCACAAACAAGCAAGGAATTTACACTAACCCTAACACCAATGGAACACTCTCACACACTAAAACACGAGAGAGAGAGAGAGAGAGAGAGAGAGAGAGAGAGAGAGAGAGAGAGAGAGAGGGTGCTCGGGCTGCTTTGAAACGTATCGGCAATGATCAGGCAAACACAACTATATATTTAAGAAAGAGAGAGAAAGGGGGAGGGGGTGCTTGTTGCATTAATACCTAGTTACAAATCTGTCATGACAAATCAAAGTGAGATTAGTATTTGTTCAACATAGCTTGCGTAAATTTCACCACAAAACATCACAAAAAAAGCCATCCCAATCACTGTTTTAAGGCCAAGGGAGTCCTCTCCACCCTGTCGCCCTCTTACAGTATGTGGGATTTATGGCTAGATTGATGACGACACTAGAGACAAGCTATCAAGAACTTAACAAAAAACACCAAGACACTTACGCATCATTGTTGTCCATTACGTCACGTTGGAAGGGAGACAAAGTATCCAAGCTTAGTCCAAATCCACCCTCCTTGATTCAGCAAATGTTGGGCTTACACTAGTAGGAGAAATGATAGATTTCCTACTCTCAATTGAATGAACACTCTCTCTCTTACAATGGCATAGAGTTCCCTTGCTAATCCCCTATTACAACACATGCACAAGCATAAGACAATAAGCTTCCACTCAAGAGCTCCTTCTAGAGAGGTTGAGCTTGGCTTCTCAAGCTATAGCATAGTGCTCTTGCTTATGGCTCTCCCTTTTGTGCTAGCTACACCCTCCTTTTATAGCAATTTCGAAGGCTAGGGTTACTCCTCTAACCATGGTTGGGTTAGATTTTCAGCAATTTATCTAATTTCTTTTGCTTGGAATTATCAAGAAGTTGGTGGGGAAAGAGAGAGGAGAGAAATGGAGGTGATAGGACTTTCCATAGTGGGTTAGTGTTAGTAGAGTTAGTATTAATTTACAAATGGAATTGGATATTTACAATGGGAGTATCCATGTAGGATACAAATAAGGAAGAAAAACTCTTAAGAGGTAAGAAAAGGTGGATTTCTTACAAGGTTGATGCTCCAAGTGTCTTGAGTAGGGCCAATTTTGATGCTTATTGACGGTCCACTAGCTTTGACGGTACATTTTTTCTCCACTCTTGACCTTCCTTGAGAGACAAGGTAATTGAAGCTGAGTAATCAACCACCATGATGCTGTCTTTTAAGAGAAGAGGCTGAATTTTGTGGTTTTTTTGATAGATATGGGTAAATTGGAGGAGGAAAAATGAGACTAGGTGGTCAATTTTGGAATGGAATTGTGTGTGGGAGGTATAAGTTCACCATGGTTTCTCTTATTCTTCAAGGTTGAGGAGAAGGTGAGTAGGGTGCAGAGAGGAGTGGTGAGAGAGGTGGGGATGATGAGTGGAGAAGTGTGTGTGAAAGAGGAAAATGATAAAAGTGGAAGAGAGAGTGTGGCTGCATAGCATGGGAAAACTGGGGTCCACTAATAAAATCATAGCTTACAACTCGTAGCTCAAAAAAATATTAAAAAATTTGAGGCAAAAGTTCAGCCCACGAGCTACAACTTTTGTTTGTATCACCTTTTCAAATTTGGAGAGCAAGTGAACTTTAAAAATTCAGCAAAACGGACCGTTTTTTCCCACTGCACAAGGTCCTTGTGGGGTCCTTCTTTGGATGATTCTTTTGAATACCTCCAAGAGTGAGCCCTCCATAGTGCATGTATGCATGCCACCTACCCTTGACCTTATTTGGTAGGTCTATAATTGAAGATATTGTTGAGATTATGATATAAGTGAAAAGTACAACTAAGAAAATCAAATATTGAGGGGTCTAAAAAATATGTACATGTCAAATATAAATAATATAAGTGAAAAAAATATAAAGGGGTCAAAACAAATCTCTCTCATTATGAGGCTACCATAAAAAGATAAATATTTTTGGTGTTCTAATTTTTTAGAAAAAAAAACAAAATAGATGTAGGAAGGGAAAAATCACAATAGTGAAAAAATATACACATAAATAAAACTAGTTTTTTTGGATTTTTGTTGGGGTGGAGTTACACCAAATATAAGAGAAGCTTACATGAAAATATTTCTATATGGAATAAAGAATATGAAAAATGGTAAGAGAAATTGTGGTAATGGTGAGGCAATATACAGAGCATAAATAACACACCTAGGTAGAAATATTTAAATAAATACCAAAATAATTATGAAAAAATCTTTTATTTAAGCCCTATATACAAAGAAATATTTACATACGCATGGGCCATAATATACTTATATTTTTTATTTATTTTTTATTTTTTTGGCTCAACTAGCCCAATGACTAGCTAATTGAGGGTTTTTTAAGAAGATATCGGAAAAGTCCCGTGACTCACGCATGCCTATGTACAGTGAAATGGTAGGGATAGCCACAGTGTTTGGGTGATTTTGGTAGGGTGAGGTAGGTCACTGTGGCAATTACAAAGAGCCAAAAAACGGCTATCATTAGCCCTCCCCCTGGATGATGGTATATTCATGTACCGTCATAGAGCATCTTTTCCAAAGAGAGTGCTTCAGAGTCCTTGATGAGATCTTTATTGTTTGGCCCCTCAGAATTTTGGCTAGAGTTACACTCATGCCTCATGTAACAATACTTACATGAGACAGTGGCCTTTTGACAGATGTTTGGTAGATCCTTTGGTAGAAGGCGACTCAAATAGGGCTTCAAGCGATACCCGTTTACTTTCCTGGAGTGCTCTTTACCATTCAAGTCCATAAGCTGATAGTAACTTGAATTGAAAACCTTCTTGACTATGTATGGCCCTTGCCATCTAGTTTCAAACTTGGCATCAAAACGATTGTCAAGTCGATTGTCATCCCTTAGCACAAGCTCTCCTTCCTTGATGCCTTTGTCCTTCAGTTTCTTGTCGTGCGTTTCTTTCGCTTGTGTGGCTTTCCTCTTGTAGCACTCATATGCTGCTTCTCTTTTCCACTCAAGCTCCACTAACGTAAGAAGTCGATCCATCCATACCTCTTGATCATCTTGTGCTGATTTGCCATGAAGTCGCATTGTTGGAATGTTTAGCTCAATTGGCTGTAAAGCCTCTTGACCATAGACCAAGTGAAATGGTGTGAACTCCGTGGCTTCCCTATATGTGGTTCGATACGCCCACAAGGCACCATCCAAGAAGTCATCCCACAACTTTGTCTTGTTTTTCACCATCTTTCTAATGATGCCTGCAATGACACCATTAGCTTTTTCTACCAAACCATTTGATTGGGGATAGTAGGGTGTACTATGACGATGTAGAATGTGAAGTTCTTCACAGACTTCTGTGAGCAATCCCTTTCTAAACCCTGGACCATTATCAGAAACAATCTCCAAAGGTGTGCCAAATCTACAACAAATGTGAGTGTAGACAAATTTGCTTACTGTCCTCTCATTTACCTTTGCCACACTTTGTGCTTCCACCCACCTAGTCATATAGTCTACAGCCACTAGAATGTAGAGTTTACCATTTTTTGTCCTAGGCAGAGGACCCATAGCATCAATGCCCCACTTTTCAAAGGGTCCATTTGCAAGCACTATTTGCCTCGGGCCATGCACCAACCTTCTATTTCCATTTATCTGCCAATTGTGACAACTTTTACACCAATGTTGAACATCCACATGCAAGCTTGGCCAAACATACCCCGCAAGAAAAATCTTCTTCATAGTTGATTCTTGGGCAAAATGACCACCACATGCCTCTTCATGAAAACCTTTTAGAATGGCTGGAATTTCCTCGATAGCTGGTACTCTTCTGCACACTTGATCCTTCCCTCTTTGATAGAGGGAGCCTTCTAGGAAGAGATAGAAACTTTCCTTCTTCATGAGTCTCCTCTTCTGAGCCTTCGTGAAGTCTTGTGGAAACTCACCCTCCAAAATGTAGCCGATAATGGGAGCCAATGACTCCAATCCCTGGTATCTCGGTTGCTTGACAGCTGTTGCCACCATGATGACGTGCACTTCTCTCTCGACACATGTAACTGCTTGTTGTGCAAGTAAATCGGCATCCTCATTTTGTTTCCTCGGAATATGATATAGTTGCACTTCTTGAAACTGATTAAACATCTTACGAATGGCATGAACTTTTGTCCTTAAGCTTTCATTCTTGCATGCCCAAATGCCTAAAATCTGTTTAACAATGAGAAGTGCATCTCCCTTTACCATGAGACGTTTTATCCCTTGGCCAATGCACATCTTCAAACCATGAAGTAGTGTGTCGTATTCTGCTTCATTGTTGCTAGTTGAACCTGGTAGATTGACCTTCTCTTTCATGACCACCTCTCCACTTGGGTTGAGCAACACTAGCCCTCCCCCTGCTTTTCCTGTGGCTCGACGAAAAGCTCCATCAAAGAACAACGTAAAAGCATTAGGAATACTTTTTGGTGGTGGTAATGGTAGGGTCTTTACTTCAGGCACCTTAATCTCCTTTTCATGCACCCTATAAGTGAGAATCCCTGCCAATTGTGTACGCACACTATCTTCTACCTTGAAAGAGTATTGAAACTCTTGCAACTCCATAATCCACTTTGAGATCCTAGTACTAAGATTCATTTGAGATGACACCCAAGGGAACAAATTCTCTGCAGTGAGAATTACAAAAGGTTTTGGTAGCAGGTAGGATCTAAACTTTCTCACCGCAAACATGAGAGAAAGCATCATGAGTTCTGCTTTTGTGTAGTCTCTCTCCAAAGCATTCATGACCCTACTAGCAAAGTAGATGGGTCGCATCCTTGTACTGTGGGGATCTTGTTGTAGCAACACAGCACCAATTGTTTCCCTTCCAACACTAGAGCTAACAAAGAATGTGTACTCCCAACAAGGAGGCATGAGTGTTGGTAGCTCTGACAAAATGACTTTAATGTTACAAAAATACTCTTCAAGCTCATCAGACCATGCAAATTCTACTTGTTGTGTCAACTTTTGCAAAGGATGAAGCAACTCCGAAGCTAAGTGAATAAAGCGTGACGTATACTTCACTTTTTGAATGAATGATATGACCTCTTTGAGATTCTTGGGTGAGGGGAGCTCAATAAGAGCCTTTGCCTTTGAAGGATCCACCTCAATGCCTTTATAGAAAACCTTGTGACCGAGCAAGATCACTTCATCCTCACCTATGTGGCACTTGTTGGGGTTGAGTTGACCTCCCATGTCGTAGAGCTTCTTTAAACCTTCTTCTACCCTTTGTAGATGCAATAATTTTGAGCTATAAATGCAGAAATCATCAATGAACACCCTAATTGACTTTCCAAAGAATGCTTGAAACACCATGTTCATGAAACGTTGGAATGTTGCAGGAGCATTTGTCAGACCAAATGGCATGACTCTAAAAGCATAACAACCCCAAGGAGTGATAAAGGTTGTTTTCAATTGATCTTCCAATGCGATACCTATTTGAAAGTAGCCTGAGTAGCCATCACACACAGTGTACTTCTCATGACCAGCTACCTCATTTAGTATCTCATCCTGAAATGGGAGGGGAAAGTGATCTCTTTTTGTTGCCTCATTGAGTGGACGGTAATCCACACACACCCTCCACTTTCCGTTTTTCTTAGGAGTGACAACAACGGGAGAGACCCACTCTGAATTCTCCACTGGATAAATGAAACCTGCTGCTAGAAGCTTTCTTACCTCGTTGAGCAAAGCCTGCTCCTTGATGACTCCTAGCCTTCGTAGCTTCTGAGCCTTAGGTGTGGCCTCTGGCTTCAACTCAATTTTATGTTGAACATCATCTACTCCACGCACATCGGTGTAGTCTTTAGCAAAAATCCTAGGAAATTTCCTTAGCACACATTTGAACTCCTCTCTTTCATCCTTTGTAAGTGTTGTTGATAGAATACCTTCCAGCATCCCTTCATCTTGAACACCTTCGTTCTCTTGAGGACCTACCTCCTCCAAGCCTTGGCAAGAGGTCTCTTGGTTGGTTGGCTTAAACCTTACCCCCATGACTTCGATGGAAGACTCCTCTTCAGTAATGCTACCGCTACTTTCTTCTTCTGAAGTGTTATCGGTCCAACCTTCTTCCGTATCACTTTGAGATGATTCTTCATGGAGCTCCTCTTGGCGTTGCTCCTTCATGTCAAAGACAACCTTCTTATGATTTTCATTCCTGCAAATTAATTTCCCACTCTCCCAATCCTGCAAAGCTCGCATTTTCATTAGCCATGGTCTTCCTAGGATAAATGGATAACCACTTCCCTTGGTCGACATAACATAAAAATCCACCGCTTTCTTAATGCCAAAGGCCTCTACAAAGACATTTTTACAAATGCCTACACACCTAGCCTTGGTATTGTTTGCCATCTTGACTTTGATTTCAGGTGTCTCATGGATGTGCATGCCTAGTCTTTGCACTTGAGTTTCCTATATTTCTCAGCAGCCCTAGTTTCCGCTGCATGAAAAGTACCAGGTGCACCCGCCTCAACTTTTACCTTAAGTTCAGGAAAGAGTCTGGCTATGAACCTCTCCTTCTTTAAAAATTTTGCACCATCACCAGGGTTTAGCAGATAAAGTCTAAAAGACTTTGGAAAATAGCAACAAGGACCTCAAACTTGAGTTGAAGCTTGAACAAGCACAAAGATGAGACCTTGCATTAATGCAAGGTACAAAGAGAAGAGAAATTGCTCAAGGAGATAGAGGATTTAAAGAGATCCAACCAGCTGTTGAGAGAAGAACATACATAATCTCAAGAGGAGGCGAGAACCTCTAAACAGCCAAGCATAGACTTACCATCAGTCTCCTTTGTAGATATGGAAGCACATCCATCAGAAGGGCTAGAAGGAGTGTCAGAGTATTAAGTGTCAATCACGGAAGAAGAACAAGTGCCAATGGTCTCTCTAAAGCTGAAGAAGATGCACTGAAGCAGCAGATAGTCCATGAAGTAGTTGCTGAATGGAAAGCAGCAATGGATTGGGGGTTGAGAGTTCTCCAGTCAATCAATGTAACTCAGCTCACTCCCAACCAAATCAATGCTCAATGGCATCAGTCGTCTCTGATGCCATTGAATGGAAAGCAACAATGGATTGGGTGTTGAGAGTTCTCCACTCAATCAATGTAACTCAGCTCACTCCCAACCAAATTGATGCTCAATGGAATTAGCAGTCGCTACCCTACCCTTTGATAAAGGTGGAGCTACTATAAGTCAAAGAAAGACTTTACAAGGATATGCAGGCAAAAAGCTCAGATGCTCTCCACCCCAAATGGAGAAAGAACTAGCTCAACAAGAACTCTAGATACCTCATTCTGTTTACAAGAGCACCTGCAACAATATAGAAAGCACCTACATTATGTCCTATACCAAGGGTAAGGACATGGCACGCACACGATGCATTGAGGAAGAAGAGACCAACATGGATCAACTACCCAACACTACCAGCTTCAGAGCAGGGATCAACAAAGGAGGACTACATGGTGAAAACCCTAGCGGGCACCATGAACTTCTTCAAAAGCCTCCCTCGTCTCTTATGTGCAATGCTCTATAAAATCTGTAAAATTCTACTTACATGCATTCAAGCTTTTCAAGAGCCCGAGCAAGCACGAGTCCCATGGATGTCATTCCTAGAAGGTAACAAAGGTTAATGCTATGATCTGAGTGGACAGACTTCAGAAGAAGTCCTCTACAGCTTCTACGCCATATGTATGTTCCTACCATCAAGCAATATGTTGGCATTCAAAGAGGCATTTTATATAGGATTCTTCACGTGGTGGACAAAGATCTTTGGGCCAGTGAAATTTAACATCAAGGTTTGTTGGCTATTCTGCCATCGAACTTAAAAACAAAGTCACCATTTAGTTTTTGCAAGTCCTTGACAAAGAAAGATGCATCAGATATGAAAAGCTCTACATGCGCTTAAAGACCGCCTTGCCAACCGTCAACCCAAAGACTACTTCAGTCCATGAAACTGTGTCAAGGGATGACACGATCGAGGAGGGGGGTAATGTTAGTAGCAAGCTAACCCATGTAACATTTGCTGGGAGCTTTTATTGTAAAAACACTTATTCTTTTGATATATTGGGAATATTGTAACTTCTATTTTCTAGATGGATATTGTAATCGATGAGCCGGGGCTATAAGCTTCCAAATTGTATCAACTTGTTCTTAGTTAGAGCTCCCAAATTATTAGTTTTTGACCAAAGAAACCTTGGCTAAGGTATAAAAGCGAATTTTTGTAGGTTATTTTCAAGTTTTGGCTAATAAAAACACAGCGTGAGCTAACGAACCTCACTTCTCCCCTTCTCGTGCTTCCTACTCCCTTCCCGGTTGTCACATTGTAGTGCCGTTTATTGCGTTGCAATCGCAAGTAAAGGCTCTACACATTGATGTAAGCATTTCATGATAAACTATAGCTTTTGACGCTGCCAACCCGTGGCCTAATTTCATCATAAGTAGGAAATTAAGCTAGGAAATCACAAAATAAGCATAGGGGGGTATTGGGGCATCATTGCTAAGCATTTAGATGCATTCGGGGTAAAAAACGACTAGGTCAAAAACTCACTGCTATTAATAATCACAATTTTTTCCCTTGACCTAAACTGAGAGTTGAGACCATAAGCGTGCATGCTTAGGTCTTATATACATATCCTAGAAGTTTCATAACATTCGGATGTTGTTTGATGCTATAACGGTTATGATTTACTTGCCAATTAGCGACTAGCTTTTGGTGACTTTGTTCATTTGAGTGTAGCTTGTACTAGATGCAAGTTGTCTGTTGTTTTCCAAGAGATTGACATCCTCTTGTAGCCTCTATGCACTAGTCAAGTCAGCTTCGTCCCATGGATTGACAATTATGTTCGTGGTTCTCGCTATGTTTGTAATAAGATAGGAGTGAGGTAAGAAACCTATCCCACATGGTTGAAAGAAGATGTTCCTCCAGCTTTCTATTAGGATCAGACTCTCTTTGATATGATGGGATTAGCCTAGCATCATAGGCCTTCAAAATTGCATTTAAGGGTTCAAAGACTTTGTTGACCAAGACTGAACCACCCGAGTCAGTCTTTGACTCTTTAGGTCCCTTTGCGTTTTTGTTCCTTTCTTGCTCTTGTCTAAGCTGTTCTCTTGTTTGATTCAGTTTAGTTTCCAAAGAAACTTTCTCTTGTAGCCTTTTTGCTTTCATTTTGTCCCTTTTGGTTTTCCATGATTTTCTCCCTGTTCTCACCGATATGTTCTCAATTTCTTGTTTGAATAGGCAATGTGGTTTCTTCAGCTGGTTTGTTTTTGACAGCTTCTTGAGCTTGAGCTTGAGTAATCATCTTTATAGGAATTGTGGGTTCTATCGCAGATCCATTTGAAGAAGGCATTATGCCTACAACATTTATTGTTGCTTTCCCTTTGTAGTCTGGATTCTTAGCACAATGTTGGCATAGATGTCTCTTCCACAACGTTCACAGAATACAAATAATTATATTTGTGGACCCTTGTTTGGACAACTTCGTGCCCAATGATCACCTCCCCATTCATAGCATGGACCTTCTTGTTTCATAGTTGGTCATCCAACCAATGGTTGTTCTTACCTTGTGAGGATGTTCTCTGAACCATACTCTTGATTGGCTATGAACATGAGCATATTTGTATCCATGGAGTACTGATTTCTTGTAGGCCGTGTCACATGTGTTGGATGAGTGTAGCTGACTAAAAATAGTGATTTAAGCACTCAGATATGCAATTAAGGCTCATAGACACTGACAAGCGCAAAGCGCAACACGGACCCTGATGGCCTCTATGCCAGGACCTTGCATGACTAGCTGGTCACAGGGAATGAACAGGGGGCACCATCTAGCTTTGAGCGGCTAGGATGTGGACAACGGTGATTTAAAATAGCACAAACACTGCACACCAAGAGAGAGAGAGAGAGAGAGAGAGAGAGAGAGAGAGAGAGAGAGATGTAGGTGATGAAAACCCCTCGGGATGCGAGGGAAATTTGATTCAATGCAATATTTACAGAAACCTTACCTTCGGCGAGATGGCAACTATGGTGATAGAGAGATAGAGAGAGGTAGTGAGTCTATAGTGCATTCCCTAGAGGTGATTTCATCAGCACGGAGATTCTACTCTTGTGTGTGTGCGGAAACCCTTGGAGTCAGGGTGTGGACATGTCTTCCTTCTCATAGTGCTAACTTCCCAAACCCAGTACTCAAGTGCCGCCCAAATGCTACGTCACTCTCCTAGAGTGCTCTCCCAAATCGCTGCCCTAAAATGCTTCTCCTAAAATTTCCGCCCCCAATAGTGGCCTCTCAGTGCTCTTTTATAGGTGCAGGATGCATTAGTTTAGGTTAATCTGATTAGGTTAGGGCCCTAATCAGGAGAGACAAAGCAAGGATTTGGGTCCCAGATGGTTGACCCTTGCTTTGTCTTAGGAGAATTTAAAATGATATCTCCTAGGTGGGCCTTTGTGACCATCACCTAGAGAGAGGTGGCAATATACAATGGGTTTTTTTACAAGAGTTTGGCTTGAAATCGGAAAATAATAATACCCTTCAGATGTTACTACGGAGATGTGTTGACAAGATGCCGGTGAATGGCGGGCCTCGCTGGTGCGTCGGTGTAGCACATTCGCAAGTTTTGGGGTTGGTCAGGGCATGCCTTTGACGTCAATCTTTGAATCGGTGTCGCTACCGCGTAATTTGGCCATCCTTCTCCTTTTGTGTTGGGAATTGATGTCGAATTCTTTTGGTTTTTTTTTTACTTCTTGTGTGTGCGTATGGCATGCGTGTACTATGTGTGTATGTGCATGTGTGTACGGAAAGAGGGCGGGAGATGGGTGAGATAGACGTGAGTGAGAGGCCGAGTGAGGGGTTGTGTGTGTGTGTAGAGGTAATGTGTGAGAGTGTGTGTGTGTGTGTGTGTAAGTAACGAGAGTGTGTATGTGGGAACGAGGCCGAGTGAGGGGTTGTGTGTGTGTGTGTAGAGGTAATGTGTGAGAGTGTGTATGTGGGAACGAGGGAGAGAGAAATACACTTTATTTTATTTTATTTAAATTTCACGCACTGCCTGCTCGGCTACATAGAGGGCGTGAGTGAGAGTGAGAGAGAGTATATGAGGGTGTGGTGGGGAGAGAGGGGCTGGTAGGTGTGTGTGTGTGTTGAAAATGAGCGAGAGAGAGGAGGAGATTCTGTGTTGCTGCTCGCATGGAGGCCCGCCATGTATGCAGGAGAACGCGCGCGAGAGAGAGAGAGAGAGAGAGAGAGAGAGAGAGAGAGAGAGAGAGAGAGAGAGAGAGAGAGAGAGAGAGAGAGAGAGAGAGAGAGAGAGAGAGAGAGAGAGAGAGAGAGAGAGAGAGAGAGAGAGAGAGAGAGAGAGAGGCAGGATGAATGAAGCGGGGGGGAAAAGAGGGAGTGAGAGAGGGTGTGGGGAGTGTGTGGTGGGGGGTTAAGAGAGAGAGATATTTTTGTGATGCTGCACCTGGGATGAATGAGGGGAGAGAGAGAGAGAGAGAGAGAGAGAGAGAGAGAGAGAGAGAGAGAGAGAGAGAGGGCGGGAGAGAGAGAGATGGAGAGAGTGCGAGAGGCTGAGGGGGTGGGGGGGTGTATGAAGATGGGGTAGGTGTGTATGTGTTCAGAGAGAGAGAGAGAGAGAGAGAGAGAGAGAGAGAGAGAGAGAGAGAGAGAGAGAGAGAAATTGTTTGCTTGCGCCATGGCTACCTAGCGAGATAGGAAACAAGAGGGGGGGCGAGAGTCAACCGGGGTGGGGAAGAGAGATGGAGAGTAGCGAGTGGATGTGAGGTGGGGGGGGAAGATGGGGTATGCGTGTGTGTAGGAGAGAGAGGGAGGGGGATGCGATGTTCCACTGCGCCCGCATGGGCTGTTTCACTGGCGGGAGAGAGAGAGAGAGAGAGAGAGAGAGAGAGAGAGAGAGAGAGAGAGAGAGAGAGAGAGAGAGAGAGAGAGAGAGAGAGAGAGAGAGAGAGAGAGAGAGAGAGAGAGAGAGAGAGAGAGAGAGAGAGAGAGAGAGAGGGAAGGGGTGAGAGGAATCGAGGAGGGGGTGTGTGGGTGGGTGTGATGAGAGAGAGAGAGAGAGAGAGAGAGAGAGAGAGAGAGGGAAGGGGTGAGAGGAATCGGGGAGGGGGTGTGTGGGTGGGTGTGATGAGAGAGAGAGAGAGAGAGAGAGAAGTATTCAGTCCGCTAGCTGCTGAATATGAGAGAGAGAGAGAGAGAGAGAGAGAGAGAGAGATAGAGAGGGAGGGAAGGGGTGAGAGGAATCGGGGAGGGGGTGTGTGGGTGGGTGTGACGAGAGAGAGAGAGAGATAGATAGATAGATAGATTTTATTATCGTCCTCGGAGGTCAAATATGACCTATGGGACCAAAGTTACATGTGATGTAGTATGTGTATGGCTGATGAGTGACTCTCGATGCTCCAAAATTGTAGTGATGAGAGTCGCAATGGAGAGCCCACACTTTGGCTGGGAGAGGAAAGTGTGTAGGTCTAAGTTATGGCTGAAAATGTGAGAGAAGCAAGTTCGGATGTGATCAAAAGCTGAGCACTCTAGTAGTGTGTGGTACTCAGACTCTCGAACTTGCAGTGAGCATAATGTGCACAATCGATTTGACTCTTCTCCATTGCCCCAACGCCCTATCTCGCATCGAAGGAAATGGGAGCTAAGCCGAATTGCTGCGATAGTGCGTATCGCGGACAAGGGAATAGGCTCAAGAATGTAAGTGTGAGTACGGTTTCCTCTCTCAGCGAAGAACATGGTTTTGTAGTTGGGGGCAATATAGGTGGTGTAATGTATGAAGCGTGACCCACCGGATTTCTCCCAAGCCGTAATACATTGGCGTTGTAGAAAAGCTTCATTCACTTGAGAGTCAATTGAAGCATCATGTAGCAAATGTAATGCATCCCATCTCCCAAACCACTTCTTTATGTCTTGCATCCATCCCGTGCTCAAGATCTTGCTTTTATGCGTCTTTTGAACTTTTTTGCTTGCTTCCCATGCAATTGTAGGAAGTCAATGTGAGGGGTTTTGACGCATCTTTATCATGTACTCCACAACCCTTTCCATGCCCATAACCTCAATTGGAAGAGATCCCGACTCAAGAAGTAAGAGCATATATGGTGTTTGTGTCTTAACTTGGAGAAAGTTTGTAAGAAAACGCTTTTGGACATTCTCAAACTCTTTCCAAGTAGACTTTGAGATGCTCCCGCCCCACACTTCAACTCCATAAAGAAGAACCGGTGTCACCAATGCATCAAAAAGATACTTCTTGAGAACCCAACACTTGATGTTTCCTGCATTACACATGTTCTCAAATGCATAATATGCTCTCTTTCCCGCTTCCAAACGACGCATAGCACATTCATGCCACTTGTGATTGGATGGAACCTCAAGGCCAAGGTACTTAAAGCTCTCAACAACTTCAAGTGTCTCGTTGTTGTACACAATGCATGGCTTCTCCTTATGGTTGGTTTTCACAAGCATAACCTTTGTTTTGGATTCATTTACAATCAGCCCACTATGCAAGCAAAAGTTCTCAAGGACAACCATAAGCTTTTGTGCATCTTCTAAAGTGTGTGCTAGAACCACTACATCATCCGCATACAACAAAAGCATGATTACCGCATTGCAAATAGTGACCTCTTCAATGCCTTCTTCTTGCATAAAGTCAAGTACCATTTGTTCCAATGATCGATGCATAGACCAAAGAGAGTTGGTGACAATGGACATCCTTGTTTAACCCCAATAGTGCTTACAAAAATTTCTGAAATTTCTCTTCCCATGCGCAATTGACAAATCACCTTCTCATAGATTCGAGAAACCGCAAGCATAAACTCACTTGGCACTTGGAGTTCTTCCATCCTTCTCCACAAATTGTTACGTGGAATCATATCAAAGGCTTTCTTAAAGTCCACAAAACAACAATACAATCGCTTGCCTTTCAACCGACTTTCCTCCATGAGAACACGAAGAGTGACAAGATGATCAATGGTGCTATGGCATCGACGAAAACCCGCTTGTCCCTTTGCACGCTTGTCATTCTCTTCAGCCCAATCACTCAATTTCATTTCCATTATGCACCCAAACAACTTTGCCATAAGAGACCCAATCATTATAGTCCGGTAGTTGCTTACATTCTTTACATCCCCTCCTTTATGCAAAGGCTTAACCCAATTAGTACTCCAATCATAAGGCATACCATGTTGAAGTGCAAGGTTGAACATATCACACATCCACTCATGGGTAAAATCTCCCGTCCATTTGATCATCTCCGGCTTGATACCTTGAAGATCTCCCGCTTTGCGAGTGGCCAACTTTTCAAGCCCACCGCATACATCCTCAATAGTAAAAAAAGACGGCATACATGGGAGTGAACCATAAAATGGCATTTTTTCAGTATTTTCTTGCTCATATAATTGAATTGCCTACAATGTGTGTACATATCCACTAGACTCAAGTTACCAAAATTCTCAATCCGCTTGCCTCTCAAGTTTCTCCAAAATCTTCCACATGCATGTGCCTTTTCTTGGACTTGAAATTCTTGTTGCTTTACTTCCCATCTTCTTCTCTTCTTTTGAATCAATGCCTTGTATGTATGCAAATGACTTTGATAGTTGTCTTTGTCCATAGTTGCATCAAGATTTATCAAGGACTTTCGAGCATCTTGACATTCTTTATCAAACCACCTTTTGCGTGATCTATCTTTGTTGATACCATGGAGATGCTTTATGGAAAAGCATTCTTCCGCACAAGAACAAATAGCTTTTTTGAAAGCTTTCCATTTAGTTTCCAATGGTGCATCACATTGAAGCTTTGTCATCCATAATTTTTGCTCAACCATTTCAATGTACATTGGTGCCCGTTTGAAATCCATACATAGTGATAACTTCTCTTTCCTTTGGCTGAGATTATCATGCTTAGTTGCTTCTCCACATGAAAGGTCAATACATAAGGTGCGATGGTCGGATTCCGGGGTCCATTGACCAAACATAAAACTCTTTATGCGATACATGATGGCTTCAGAGAGTAGCATATAGTCAATCACACTATCCCCATTATGTCTTCTACATGTAAATCCATTGGTTCCACTCCACAAAGATACACCATTGGCAATGAGCATACCCGTGCTATTACACATGTGTAAAAGTAACTTTCCATAGTGATCCGGCTCTTTCTCATCCATTGAAGTACGATCATACAAGTGAACTTCCTCCAACTTCCTTGAAATGTATGGCATATCAAATTGTTGAGTATCATGTTGCAATGTTTTTGTGCGAGCATTCATATCCCCAAATACAATAACATCACCTTCACCTTTGAAATAAGCAATGTCCTCTTCCAAATCAGAAAATGATTGATCTCTATCCATGCAAGCATAAAAGGGAGAATCATGATGAGGAATGTAGCAACCGGCTACAAAAATGGGTACTCTTTTTGGTGTCATAATTTTCAGCCATACATAACGTTTGTACTTGTCATCTTTCACAATTGATACAAAATCTTCCAATCCTTTCTTAACCATACATGCTAACCCTCCTTGTCCTCTTCGTTGCTTGAGATTCTTTGACCACATCAATGAATGTACATTGTAATCCTCCAAGCCGTCAATCCTTTGTGTATCATGCTCCCAAGTTTCAACAAGAAGTACAACATCGGCTTTGCTTGTTAGTTCATCAATGCCAACCCCCGCATTCCATGGGTATCCATTACAATTCCAAAAGCATATTTTCAATTGTAACTCGGTCTCATAGGTCACGCATCCCTATTTGCTTGAGAGACTTGCCTCCTCCTTGGGCACATTTTCTTCATGAGAGATCTCCTTGTTTTTATTATTCTTTTCCTCATATGCCTTGCGACGCATATTTTGTTGCTTAATAGTGCGATCTTCACATACAAAACATTTTGTATCCCTCAAATAGATCCAACTATTATCAAGGATAATCTTTCGCTTGGTCTCATCCGGCATGGTGCATACAATTGGCCGTTCTCCCGAGCGAGGAGCTCCTTGCTTCCCCACTCTATGTGCTCCATAGACCATAACTCCGGACATGCCAAAGTGGGTTTTGAAGAAATCTTCAATAACAATGGCAAGAGAAGGAGGTGTCTCTGACTTCTCTTCGCGAATTCCACGAATAACAATGTTCTTGGAACGTCGCTCCCGTTCTTTCAACTCCTCCACATCCACATTCTCAACATTCTTTGTTTGAACCATAGCTTGCATGAGTGAGGAATTAGAAACCACATTGCTACCACATACATCAGCCCAAGACTTGTTTGTGCATACATTTTTCATGTCGCATACATCCCGGCTCATAGTGTCAAATTTCTCCTCTTTCAATACATGGTCATGCTCTACTTTGCTCATCCGCTCCTTCAAAGCATTCAAGTCCACAAGAGAGCGTTTACATTCCTTGACTTCCTCTTCAAGTTGCATCAAACGTGTTGTTTGCATCTCAAGTGTCCTCTTGAGATTTTCATTCTCAACCACGAGTACCCTTAGTGTGCCATTCTCCATTGCAAGTGCTCGTAAGTCTTCGCCTTGTTTGTTTACGGTCTCTTGCAATGATACCAAGTACGCCATGATCATGGTTTCCGATGTCGTTGGTTGGGGGGTTGTGTTGCTATCTCCACACTTAGGAGATTTTGGATCACTTTCCACAATGGTTGTGGATCTTGTTGAAGAAGAAGAACCCTTGCGAGTGCCGGAAGACATTGTATGTAAAATAGGAGATGAGAATCAATTTTGTTGAACCTGTTCACTTCGGAAATGCTGCTACAGAAACGCCTTCCATAACTCTGAAAATTTCTGTCTTTACATCAATGCGTAGAGGACTTCGTGCTCTTTGATTGAGGCTATAGATCACCCAAATCGGGGAGAGAGAGAGAGAGAGAGAGAGAGAGAGAGAGAGAGAGAGAGAGAGAGAGAGAGAGAGAGAGAGAGAGAGAGAGAGAGAGAGAGAGAGAGAAGTATTCAGTCCGCTAGCTGCTGAATATGAGAGAGAGAGAGAGAGAGAGAGAGAGAGAGGGAGGGAAGGGGTGAGAGGAATCGGGGAGGGGGTGTGTGGGTGGGTGTGAGGAGAGAGAGAGAGAGAGAGAGAAGTATTCAGCCCGCTAGCTGCTGAATATGAGAGAGAGAGAGAGAGAGAGAGAGAGAGAGAGAGAGAGAGAGAGAGAGAGAGAGAGAGAGAGAGAGAGAGAGAGAGAATTTTGCCGATAATGGATGAGAGGGAGAGAAAGAAAGGGAGGTGGGCTGAATGAGGGAGAGAGAGAGGTTTTGAATGAGAGAGAGAGAGAGAGAGAGAGAGAGAGAGAGAGAGAGAGAGAGAGAGAGAGAGGTTTTGGATGAGAGAGAGAGTTGGCGGAGCCAAGCAGGAGAGGGAGTGTGGTGTGACAGACTAAGTATGCATGGCGGCCCGCCTTGGTTGACAAACAAGAGGGAGAGTATGGATGAGGGGGAAGAGAGAGAGCTGGTGGAGCCAAGTAGGAGAGAGACAAAAGCTGTCCTTTAGTGATAATAGAGGAGGGATGGAGCGAATGTGGCCAAGCTGAGAGGCGGGGTGGCCCCTGTGGCTGCCAGGTCAAGGGAAAAGCGGGGTTAGCAGTAATAGAGCCAGAAACAAACATTTCTTTTCATTTTTCATGCTTCACGAATAAGATTAGTTCTCGCGGCCATGGCTCTGAAAGCCGGGGCTAATGAATGGACAGTGATGGGCCATGGCCAGTGGAATTGGAGCTGATCTCTTCACATTGCTAATTCTAGTGTTAGAGTTTAGAGCTATTGGTAAGTCATCAGTTCAGTCAGTGAAACTGGAATAGAGACCAACACTAGACTGAAATGGTTATAGATACTGAAATAGAAAACTGAAAATGAAAGACAGACTAGACAACTGGAAAAGTGGTTGCAGTTTCAGATTCACATTCAAGATAATCAGTACAAGATGTAATGGTTTGAAGCTCAAATGATTATAGTAGTAATGATTACAAGATTCCAGGAGAAGAAATTGTAGCTAGGAAAATACTCAAAATCTATGCCAAGGGAAACTCCACAAATAAGTAGGAAGCAAGAAGCCCAATTACAATGTAATGGGTCCTATTTATAGCCTTCTAGAAGTTACTGTGGTAACTTTTGTGGTAATTATTGACTGCACCACTGTTCGACTTCCAAGAGACAGTTCCCGCCTGTTGAGACTGTCTCCGCCTTCTACATCCTTCCCTCATTTCGTGAATTTTGGTATTACTCCAAAATTTCTAAAAATTCCACCAGCTGATTCTGAATTGGTGCTGAGGAACCCATCTGGATTTATGGTTGAGGTCCAAATCTTAAACCCTAAACCCATATGTCTGTTGCTGAGTTGGCCAATGTTCCTTTTGAGTTGGCCTATGTTCCTCATGATAGTACTCCTCTAGAGTTGCTAGCTCTCCTGGTATTGCTAGATTTATACCATATTTCATGCTTGTTGAGTGCTTGACACCCCTATAATTGTAATTCCAAGGGTGTCCAGCCAAAGAAATTCCAGCGCCTTACTGGGAAAATACACCGTCTAATTCTGAGATGAAACTACCTAGTATCCTTCCACTGAACCCGATTCCTCTTACCCTTCTTCTGAGCTGGTGCTTCAGAAGTTCCAGTGCCAGCATTGTCCTTCTGGATATGTCGATAAATGGCCTCTTGCTCAAGCTGATCCCGCCTTGCCGTGGACATCTCCAATTCATAAGGCGTGAGAGGATTATATGTTTTGGTGTCGGGATCATATAGTGTACGTCTACCCTTTGTCAGACGGCATTTGGCTAGCTTATGACAATGCAAACCCATATGGATCCATCCTTCAGGGAGAGGCTGATTTTTTGTAATCCTAGCTTCAAAGAGTATCTCAGCCATTTTCCTATGTTGTGGTCCCAAACTTGGTTTAGCTGTAATATCCTTCTCAGGGATCTTAGAGGACTCCACAGTAAGTTGAAGTAGTTGATTTGTGATCTTGGTGAGATCTTTGAGCTAGATCTTCCATTGGCCCATACATAACTTGATTCTCTGCATTTCTCCTTGCAGTTCTAATACATCATTCAATTGCAAAGCATCATCGATCAGTCTCTGCCAGTTTTTCCATTCTATAGTGAATCGCTCATACCAATCCTGAAGATCACCAGTGATATTATAGTATGTGAGCCGATCCACGGTTATGGATGTTGAGGATATAATGCTGGGAAAAACCTAGCCTATTCTCCTACTATCATTTGAGTTTGAGGTCCCTTACTGCTCGAAGTCTGATCTTCAATAATAGCTTGTACCCTTTGATCAAGAACTTCCTTGGAAATTTGCATTTGTAGACTTCTTTCGATTGACTTCTGACCTGTTTCATACATTTATATGTCGGCATTGTTGGGGTGTAGGCCAGGTGGCCGTGGGAAACCACCCTTGTACACTCGATTTTCCCTATTCAATATAGGGAGAGAAAGAGGAAGAGTTGACTCTTCTCTTTCTTCTCCACTAACCCACACAGTGGCTGCTTGTGCATCTTCCCCTTCTCCATTTCTCTTCTTCCCCTCTCTTACACACACTCCGTACACGCACACGCGCACTCATCAATTGGTATCAGAGCCATAGTGGTGAACCGCGTGCACGACTGCTTTTCGACGACCGCCGACTCGGAAGCGACGGAGCTCACCTTCTATGGCAGAGCTCGGAGCTCAAGCTTGAGCTTCGTGGTGGTAGCAAATCGGACACGGATCGGGGCTTGAATGGAGAAGATTGGAGGGAGATATCAACAGTTCCCGGCTACCCAACACGTGCAACCCTCCTTTGGAGAAGGTGGAATCAAGGTGGATCTCAAAGCGGCATTGCAAACAGGAAAATGAGCTACAAAATTTGGCATGTGAGCTCGAGCTCTCGAGCAAGGCAGCTGCTGAGAGAATCAAGCAAAGCTTGCGACCTGGAGCTGAATCGGCAGCAAAGTAAATTGAGTAGCAAGTCGCAGTCAAAAACCGAGCAGGGAGGCAGAATTGGCATTGAGGTCTCAGAGAGTAGGAGATTGGAGGTCGAGCAGTTGAAGCCAATGTGGGCAGTGCAAATCAAGCAAAACAGAGTCTTGACACAGAGATTCAAGGCAAATCTCTAGCAACACACACACTCAAGCGGGAGCAGCAGGCCTGTAAGGCAACAAGTGGAAGAACTTGGCGAGCTTGTGTGTGTTTACACACACACACACACACAGAGTAGGTAGGGAGAGGATTGCTACTCAATCGGGCAGAGTCGAACTCATCAAGAGACATGCAGCACCATTCAGGACCGTGAGCAGTTGCTTGGCAGCGTTGGAATCCACACACAACTCGAGCATTGAAGAGCATTGCAATTTGAAAATATTGCAAGCTTGATATTGTGTACAGCCTTACAGCAGTAGGGCCGAGAAGTATCGAGTAGCTTATCATAGAGAGAGAAGATCATTGAGGAATTGATGCAGCAGATTCGGGCAACATCAAATCACAGACTTGGGGGATTGAGCCAACGGGCAGTCCGAGCATGGTATCACAGACACACTGTGTGTGTGCTTGCCATTAAATGAGATGCAGCAGCAGACAAGAACGAGCACGAGCAAAGCCAGACCATACACACACACACACAGTCTCATCCTCTGGTTCGTCAGGGCTGGCACAGGAAATACTCAGTAAATTTTTTTTATTTAAAGGCTTAAAACTCTTTTGTGTGCAAGGGCTCATTCCCACAGAGCCCTCGACAACCTCACTGCCAAAGAGCTTGAGAGAGAGAGAGAGAGAGAGAGAGAGAGAGAGAGAGAGAGAGAGAGAGAGAGCTTGAGATAGAGCGGACACATTGTGTTCGGCTACAGGCGGCGACTAAGCCCGGACATCCCCCGACATCGGCCCATTTTCTCGGTATTTCTCAACACCAGAGACTCTCGTCCGACAACAGGAGGCGACATCGGCATCAGTTTTTTCGACACTGATTTGACGATTTCCTAGCATTTCTCCTCCACGGCTTCGAGCACCGGCTATTGGCATCATTTTATGACACCATTTCTAGCACATCGGCTCCGCATTACTTACTCATTGCGGCGGATCTCCGACATCCGACCTAGACACCGGGCGCTTCCCCACACAAGCGTGTTCTCGCGATCGACGACTGTGCTTGCGACATATGCGGGTGAGGTACCTCTATCATAGAGGAGTGACACCTGGCATCAGCACCGAGCGCACCGATCGCCTTGTACAACACAGTTTACGGATACGACACCTTTGGCGGCTATTTGACTAGCATATTTCTGTCCGGTGGCAGAAATCGGCACATAGTGACACCGACATGCAGGTTACAGGTTACAGGGGGGGTTTTTCAGCCCATTCACTCACAGATTCTCCAGGTTACCAGACATAGCGCTTTCACAAGCGATTTGGCAGTCATTTCGACAACAGATATCCCCGCAGGGATCACTTTCAATGCATGCAGCAGTTCTTGGCACCTGTTTGAGCGCAATTTTACTCATGTACGTTGAGTTGTGGACACTGCCCACTGTACTACGTGTGGAACCATTTTTGGCTATTTTGGCAGTTTTTCCTGGCCGTTTCTGAGACTCGGACCAGAAGAGCCCTTTCTGAGACTGTGGCTAGTCCATTTGTGTCTGCATTAGCTTTTTGGAGGGTCGATAGCGTGAGGTTTTCTTTGAGCTGGGGTGTGCTCGAATGTTGAGACACCTTCGGTGATACAGGTAGCTGGAGTTCCCCTTTACGGTACCCTCGCCATAGGATATGTATCTGGACTGTTATTTATGCTTTTGACGCCGAGTTGGCACTCACATAGCAGTGGTTTTGTGCAACAGATGCCTAGTTAGTGCAGTTGGCACATAGGATATGTATCTGGACTGTTATTTATGCTTTTGACGCCGAGTTGGCACTCACATAGCAGTGGTTTTGTGCAGCAGATGCCCAGTTAGTGCATTTTGAGTTGAGTTTTGACTCCTCATACAAAGGAAACTCTGTCGGATTTACTTCCCGCGAGTCGTGACTTCCATAGTTGGAACTTTTGAGTCTATTTTGGTTGAGATTTTACTCCCGATACAAAGGTTTCTCTGCCCAAATTTCTACAGCTTCTCGCCATAGTTTGGCACCTCTCAAACCCTCTTATCAGCGATGGCTTCTTCTTCAGAAAATGAGGAGTATTTCATTCGGAATTTCGATGGCAGCAACTTCACCATGTGGAAAGAGTGCATGAAAGATGTTTTGATAAACAAAGGACTCTCAGAACCGTTGAAAGAGCATGTAGAGGATGATGATTATACACAAGCTCAATGGGAGCTTTTGGATGCAAAAGCCATGGCTATGATACGTCTACATCTAGCCGAGTCAGTCTTCTTCACTATCATAGGGAAGAAAACAACCAAGGAACTTTGGGATAGCTTATGTTCAGCATGGGAGAGCAAAAGTGCATCCAACAAAGTTTTTCTCATGAAAAAGCTTATGAAGCTCAACATGAAAGAAGGTAGCACAGTTTCCAGTCATTTAAATGAGTTCAACTCCTTGTTCAGTCAGCTGACATCTCAGGGCTTTAAGAAGTTTGATGATGAACTCAAGTCTATCTTCTTATTATGCTCTCTACCCAGTTCATGGGATATTTTTTGCACAGCCATTAGCAATTCGGCTCCGAATGGCAAGTTAGAATTCAATGCTGTCACAGATGCGTTGCTCACTGAAGAGATTCGTCGTAAATCTCTCGATAATGCCAGTCATGGAGATGCATATATGGCAGTCAGTTCAACAAAGGCAAGAGGCCGTGACAGGAACAAATACAAAAGCAAAAGTAGAGAGCGGAATCCTCGTAGTCCTAGCAGACACAGGAACCAAAGTAGAGACCGCAATACCAGAAATGTCGAGTGTTACTATTGCCACAAGAAGGGTCATTACAAAAAGGATTGTCGCAGTTTCCTAAGAGATCAAAAAAATATGCAAAAGGATAATTCTGGCAAAGGCAAAAGTACAGTAAAGATTGAGGAGCTCAATATTGTTGAGTCTCCCATGCCTACCACTGCAGTAGAGGATGCTCCTCCTCCAGTGATGCTCATTATGCCCACAGAGATTCATGCCGAGGTAACAACAGATGCCTCAGATGTTCTCATTTTCACTTCAAATCTCACTCTTGATGCTTTGGTTGCACAGGATGAGGGTTATGCACATAATTGGATCCTTGATTCTGGTGCAAGTTTTCATGTCACACCGCATAGAGAGTGGTTTTCTTCTTATGCATCCATGCATGGAATAGTCAAGCTTGGTGATTCCTATGAGCTTGACATTATTGGCATTGGTGATGTGAAACTTTAGATGCATAATGGCACTACTTTTGTGCTACAGAATGTCAGACATGTGCCCAAGCTTACGAAAAGCTTGCTTTCTATAGGGCAATTGGATGATCTTGGCTACACTACAGTTTTTGGTAATCGTTCTTGGATGATCCACAAGAACAACCTTATCATGATGAAAGGCAATAAAAACAGATCCCTGTACTCTTTGTTTGTTTCGAGTGTCGACGAACACTCTATCTATGTTGCCGAGCTGCCGTCTCCTGAGTTGTGGCATAGCCGGCTAGGGCACATTAGCCAAAAGGGAATGAAAACACTTCAGCGTTTTGGCTACTTACCTATGTTAGATTACATGGACTTTCCATTGTGTGAGCATTGTCTGTATGGCAAACAGACTAGATTGACATCTTCGCCATTGAATAAGAAACTAGGTGAACCTCTAGACTTGGTGCACAGTGATTTGTGTGGTCCAATGCCACATAAAACTCTAGGGGGGGCGAACTACTTTCTCACGTTCATAGATGATTCTACCAGAAAGGTGTGGGTGTATCTCCTTAAGCGTAAGGAAGAAGTTTTTTCGACATTCCAAAAATTCCTCGCCATGGTTGAGAACCAATCAGGAACAAAGCTCAAAGCTTTTCGCACGGACAATGGTGGAGAATACGTCTCCACAGAGTTCAAGGATTTTTGCAATAGAAGAGGCATTCGGCGGCAGTTTACTGCTCCATACACACCTGCACAAAATGGGATAGCTGAAAGAATGAATCGTACGATTCAAGAGCGAGTTGTCTCTATGATGTCTATGGCGAAGCTTACTCCCGAATTTTGGGGGGAAGCTGTTCTGACAGTAGTGCACATCATCAACAGGTCACCTAGTTCTCCTTTGAATTTCAAAATTCCAGAGGAATTATGGACTGGAAAAAGGCCAAGCTATGAGAATCTACGTGTATTTGGATGCGAGGCATATGCACATGTGCCCAAAGAACTTCGTCGAAAGTTAGATCCCAGATCACACAAATGCATCTTTATTGGCTATGGTGCAAACAGAGAGATGGGATATCGTCTCTGGCACCCAGAATCAAACAAAGTCATTCGTAGCTCACATGTGATTTTCAATGAATAAAAAATGGACAAGAAGCCCATCAAATATGTTGAGTACAGACGTGTTCGTTTTGAGGATGTAGCCTTCGAACCAACTCAGTTCAATAGTGTTGCACCCACTCCTCAAGTGCAAGATACTACTATTTCTCCGGAGAGAGCGGAGTCCAGCAGTCAGGCACTGAGACGCTCTGAGAGAGTATCACGTGCGCTCGAGCAGTTTGAGCCGGGTATACACCACATTTTGGTCACTGACAGTGGAGAGCCAACCTGCTACAAAGAAGCTATACAAATGGAGGATAGCGTTAAGTGGGAGCAGGCTATGCAATCAGAATACAATTCGATTGTGGCTAATGAGACATGGGATTTGGTTGAATTACCAAAAGGCAAAAATGCTTTACCTTGCAAGTGGGTATAAAAGAAAAAGTATACAGCGGAAGATCCCGAGCCTAGATACAAGGCTCGTCTAGTTGCCAAGGGTTTCAAGCAGCAAAAAGGTGTGGATTTTGATGAGATTTTCTCTCCAGTAGTCAAGATGACTACACTTCGCACCGTGCTTGGCTTGGTTGCTATCCAGGACATGGAACTTGTCCAAATGGATGTGAACACAGCATTTCTTCACGGGGATCTAGATGAAGATATCTACATGAAACAACCAGAGGGATTCGTATGTGAAACCCAAAAACCAGCGAGGACAGAATTGGTTTGTAGACTGAAAAGGGCACTCTATGGCCTCAAGCAAGGTTCAAGACAATGGTATCAAAAATTCGACAAATTCATGCAGTCTCAGGGTTACATTAGAAGTCAAGAGGATCACTGCTTATACACAAAAAGGTTGAACGATGGTTCTTTAATCATCTTGATCTTGTATGTAGATGATATGCTTATCGCAGGCAAATCAATGGATGAAATCAATCAGTTGAAAAAGATGCTAAGCACTCAGTTTTCCATGAAGGATTTGGGAGATGCCAATCACTTTCTTGGTATGCACATCAAGAGAGACAGGCAACGTGGAATTCTTGAATTATCTCAAGAAAAGTACATTCACAAAGTCTTGCAACGTTTTAGTATGCAGGGGGGGAAGTCATTGAGTACCCCAATGCAAGCATACTCCAAACTTAGCAAGGAAGACTCTCCCAAGACAGTGGCTGAGAAAGAGGAAATGGCAAAAGTACCATATTCTTCAGCAGTTGGCAGTTTGATGTACGCTATGGTAGCCACAAGACCAAACATTGCACATGCAGTGGGAGTGGTTAGTAGGTACATGGAAAACCCTGGCAATAAGCATTGGGAAGCAGTGAAGAAAATCCTCAGATATTTGAAAGGTACAGCTAGCAAGTGTTTACGCTTCGGAAACAGTGATGCATTTATTGTAGGTTACACGGATGCAGATTATGCGGGTTGCGTGGATCATAGAAGATCCACATCTGGCTATGT
Source organism: Adiantum capillus-veneris (assembly GCF_014529385.1). Lineage (NCBI taxonomy): Eukaryota > Viridiplantae > Streptophyta > Polypodiopsida > Polypodiales > Pteridaceae > Adiantum > Adiantum capillus-veneris. Next base: position 143,334,125 of record NC_140948.1, read on the forward strand.
GTTCATGTTTGCTGGAGTAGCTATCTCTTGGAGATCGTGTCTCCAAGATTGTACGTCTTCATCTACCACTGAGGCAGAATATGTTGCTGCGTCTGACGCCAGCAAGGAAGCCATATGGTTGGCTCGTCTAGTGGGAGATTTGGGCATTCACGAGGTTCCAGTACTACATCGTGATAGTCAGAGTGCCATTGCTTTGGCAAAGAATCCAGTGTTTCACTCAAAGTCGAAACACATAGAGGTCAGATACCATGTCATACGAGATGCATTGGCTGGCAAGCGTATCGAGCTTGTCAAGGTTCAAAGTGATGACAACCCCGCAGATGCTCTCACAAAGAGCCTAGCCTCGGAGCGATTTACACATTGTATAAAACTTATGGGTGTAGGATGAAGCCTCGGAAATGCTTCATCAATTTTGTATAGACTAACTATACTAATGCCACTATTGGCCACCATGACCTTCAAGTGGGAGGTTGTTGGGGTGTAGGCCAGGTGGCCGTGGGAAACCACCCTTGTACACTTGATTTTCCCTATTCAATATAGGGAGAGAAAGAGGAAGGGTTGACTCTTCTCTTTCTTCTCCACTAACCCACACAGTGGCTGCCTGTGCATCTTCCCCTTCCCCATTTCTCTTCTTCCCCTCTCTTGCACACACTCCGTACACGCGCACTCATCAGGCATGTTCCCCAACAGGATCTCTAATTCAATGGCTAGGGAATGACAATCTGCAGTAGACTGCTGCTGCCAGTGTGGATTAACTAGATTGTCATCAACAATTAGTGCTCATTCAGGTACTCTCTATAGCAGCCGAGTTCTACTAGGATGTTCAGGTAGCTGGCACAATTCTTGATCATGAAAAGCGGTTGATTTCCAATGTTGGATCATTTCTGTGGCACCGACATATAGTCGCTGAAATCGTTCAAGATCATAAAGAACAACATCATCCTCCAAATATATCCTAGTTATAGGAGCTTGTTGATGTCTTAGCCTCTTGTTCAGTGTGATGAGCTGTAATGAATGTTGCTCATCACCTTTTAGAATCTCAATCACAATTTTACCTTTCCCCTTCACATTCGAACTGTGTTGTGACTGGTGTACTAGTGAATCTTCACTGTTTCTTGGTTGTTGATCTCCAGCCTGCTAATCTCTCGATTGATGACCCTAGTACTAGTCTGTGTTGGGCTGATTGCCCCGTGGTAGCTGATCCACCAACACCAGATCCTGAAGGTGAAGATGGAGGAGAGTCATTATCATCATCATTCCTATCTATCGGTTCATCCTCCTCTATTGCTTTATTATAATCCTCATCGACGTTATTCTGCTTTTCAATATAGTCCATAATAGCTTGATTTACCAAAGCATTGTTGTATTTAGAAAGTTTATCTTGCAAATTACTCTGCATTGTTTCCATGAGCGCCCTCAGATTATCTATATTGAAAACAGCATTTCCCTCTGGATTCAGTATATCAGCCAAATTATTGTAGATGTATCTTTCAGTTAAAATGGATTTCAATATAGTGTGGCTAGTTAACAATGCGTTGAAATCAACTCTCTTCATTCGCAGCATGGTTTTGAATCTATCAGCAGCTCTCTCAGCCTCTACCTTTTCTTCTTTTAGCAGCCTCATCTCAGACTCCAGCTTTAACAACTTATTTTCTAATGTCTGAATGGTCCTAGCTGATTGATTTTCAAGGATACTGTGCCACAACGACTGTGCCCCTATATCCTGCTTCAACTTCTCAACTTGCTTCTCATTATCCCTTACTTCAACCTTTAACTTGGTCACTTCATCACTAGGTGTTGAGGCATCCAACATTTATTTTATAGCATTAATAATTGTGTTCCAAGACGGCTGGATAAGTACTGAGAAGCCATCATTCACCGTCACTGGGTCAAAGGAAACTGGCTCATAAACTATAATAGGAGCCATATAGGGTAATGTGGTATATGTGTCAAACTCAATTCTTGAAGCTTGCACCACCACATGAAAATCCCACAATCGGAGTAATGCCTCGGCTTGATTGGTAAACGCATGCCCCTGTATCTTACTGTGAGGGATAAGTGGAAGAGAAGCTTTTGCAGAAGCAATAAGTGCTTTGGTTTCCTCTATGGTTTCCTGCATCTTTTTCGACAATTTCTTCCTACCCATACATCATGAAGATGCTGAGTCAATAGAAGAAGAGGAAGACTTACTTGAATCCTCAAACCCGTATCCTGGTGTGGCTGGTAAAGATAGACAACAGTCAACGGTTCCCTCACACAAAGAAGTTTGTGGTTGCAGTGACGAAGCTTTGGAGCTCGGCGATGGCGAATGGGCAACAGTAGGTAGGCATCGTGTAGGAGACTTACAAGGAAAAATGCCTACTCACCTTACTGTTATACGCATTTACACCATAAAAGCTCCACTATTTACCGTTCCTAGAGTTTTGTGCACCGGTAATGATGTGGCATACATGCATTGGCTAATACTTCCCATGTTCTTTGAAATGATTATCACAGATAGTCCGACTGACCCTTTTTCCCATATAAACTGATAGTGGCTCTGACACTTTACTGATTCCGGTACTGACATGGTTTTGTCATATTGAGACTTTTCTGACCCTTTGACCGGCTCTGGAACTGGCTGTACATGAAAAAGGCTTAAAATAGCTGATTCTGGATTTTCTTGGTCTTTAGTTCTTAGACTACCAGTACCATTATTCCTAGAAGTCTCTCTGACTTCTTAATAATATAGCTTGATTTTAGCCCCATTATATACCCTTGGCAGCAATAATCCAGATAAATATTTCAGCCTTACTATGCCATTAGAAAACACCCAATCGACCTCATATGGACCTTCCCAAGCTATCTTTAAGTTTGTTTTTTTAGGACCTAGTTTAGATTGATAGAGCAAAACCAAATCTCCTTTCTAAAATTCCCTAACTTTGATTCTTCTATCGTGCCAGTGTTTCCTTCTTTGCTGAATAGTTTCTTGTTCTAGCATAGCTCTTTGTCTCAACTCATCCAACTGCGTTAACTCCTCCAGTCTCTATTTAAGATTGTGATTAAAGTCCAATCCATACTCTACTGCCATTCTGAGGTTGGGAATAACAAATTACATAGGCACGATAGCATTAGGAAATTTTGGAGGTCATTTGGAGGGCCATATGAAGAGAGAGAAAAATAGAGCGCGTCCAATGAGCATGAAGGCTACGTTACATAGAAAAGTACCTGGAAAAACTCAAAAAATAGGAAAATAGCATAAAACTTTCACAAAACTAGGATTGTAGCATAGTAATTTCCTTACTTTTACCGAGCTTTTAGGTGCTTGCGTGTGGTCCCACTTCTGATATTCTCTCATGGTCATTAACGTACTGGAGGGTGACCATTAAGCCCGCACAAGATATTGGAATTTTAAAACACTTTCCCTCCATTAGAATGCTTTCAAAGTGAATCTCCCTCCACTAAAGCTTTTCTCTGAGAGTTATGGCATCCACGTCTTCTCGCCCAAGAGCCTCAAGGTGTTTACTGTCTCTCACACCAACAAACAACAACGGCACTTTGCCTAGAAGGCCAAGTAGTAGCATATCCTCAATTACAATACCAGCTTCAATAAGTGCAGACAACCAATGGGTTGGACAAAGGATAAACAAAGGTTCATGGGTCCTCATGCAACCAAGAAGACCCAAGAGGTTTAGTGGTATCAACGTTTACCGCTCAGCATGGAAGGCCAGGGTGTTGGATTTCAAGGTTGAGATCGGCAAAAGATCTGTAAAGGAAGTTCTTGTTCAGCATGTGTTTACCCATCCAGAGGTGATAGCAAACGGTGGAAATGTATCAAATATACATCAACCACGTTGCAATTGTAAGTACTCTTGACATGTGAACTTACTGATACTCTCATTATAACTTTTCTTATATATTTTGCAATGTTTCTCCCGCTTGTTATGAGTAATGTGTCTACTCTTCACAACTCAATTACATTAGATTTGTCATTTGTACTTATTGATACTCTTAGTTTAACTCTTCTTATATATATTGCAGATGTTTATCCCTCTTCTTATGAGCAATGGGAGCCTGTGGAGTGCATAATAGGCCTCTTCCATGTTGTACATGCCCATATTGGTTCTCTACAGTATTCAGAGAGGAGCAGCAAAAGATTGGCTGATGAGGGAATCTTTTTTTATGACCACTTTTACCAACTCAGCTCAGGCAATAAGAATGGCATGTTGGTGAAACTACCTCTACCGACCGATTGGAACACTGTGGACTGGCCAGTTCCCGAGGAAACAATGGTGGAGGCAATGCGAAGTAAGCTCTACAAGGATATACAAAGGTCTCTGCGTAGCTCTGTTCCTACCAAACTGGTTCGAATTGCAAACTTTTGTCCTGTTGCACTCTTCATAGAGCTGTTTCATAGCTACAACATCAGAGTTACAAAAACTATGTTCATGTGCAAGTCATTCCAGCAGTCATCCTGTGACAAACTTCTTGACAAAGGATGGTATGCAAAAGAAGAGATTGGTTTACGGTGCGAGGTCGCGCTTGATACTCTAGTTGTCAAGTACATGATTGCAAGCCAATCACTATTACTCTCATTTTGGTATATGCGATCACAAATGCTAAACGGTAAGTACATTCCTATGGACCAAGTTTCTGCAGGTTTGGAAGATAATCCTACTGTGGATGTGGAAGTGATTGATAAAGAGAATGGCCTACTATTGGTGGTTACAATAAGGGAGCAATGCAGTCTTCAGCATTTGCGAAATGACATCATTGAAGAGTCAATGGACAAGGAACTATCAGATTTTTCCTTTTTCTTAGCTGGCCGTAAGGTGATGCGGCGAAGAGAAAAAGATATTTTGTGCAAAGAGTTGGATGGTCGGGTTGAAGTAGTGTCAATGTAACAGATATTCTTGTAAACCCAAGTGTATACAAATGACTTTCAAGAAATGAAGTTTATTGATCTCATTTTTCAATTGTGCCCTGTGAAAAAGTGTGCTTGAAATACATTTGTTTACCACGTCAAATCTCTCTCTCTCTCTCTCTCTCTCTCTGTCTATATATTATATATATATATATATATATATATATATATATATATATATATATATATATATATATATATATGTTAGACAAGACAAAGACAGATAGAAGAATCATCTTAATTCATTAGAAAGTACAAACTCGTCCGTGAACAATGGACTGAGATACAATTTCTGTAAGTATGGAATCAGAATGTCTTCAAGGTAAAAATCGAAGGAATGCCCCTCGAAAGAAGGTGGTGAGATAGTTGTTCCCGGCGGATTTAGTTCTCCCTTTTCGGGAGTATCATCAATTAGTAGTGTATTAGTTGCATCAAAGGGTACACCGATTTGGCTAAACGGTTTGTACAAAAGAGGTAATCCTGGTTTTTTAGGGTGGTAGTGGCCCTCAACAGTAACGCATTTTCTTTGATCATACAAAAAGGCAAAATCTGACGTGTGAGCTTGGCATACACTGCAAACTATTGCAACTAGTGGCGATAAGTTTTGCCTTTGCATTGAAGACCATATGCCAACTCTGAAGCGCGGAAGAAGAAACTCAATAAACTCCTTGGTTCCTTGACGAACCACGACTCGACAAGTTCCCATCCGAAACGTTTGCAAATCATCAAAGGGTCCTCTGTCACCGAGAGGCACCCGCATCAGCAGCAATCCATTGACGTCCAAGATAATCAACCTCTGTAAAAGTTGACAAGTACATATAAGTAGTTAGAAGCTGAACATATTTTGCCATACTTGAATAGACATTACCGGAACAACCGTATCTACAGGTAGCAAGGGTCCATACTGGGTCTCTGTAGTGTTCATGTCATTGTTGCTCTCCTCCGCTTTATCTTCATAGTCATCATTCAAATCTTCATCAGGGGTCTCCCCCATGGCCCTTTCTGCCTGATTCAAGGTTGATCGGCTTGCCTCATACATCCTTTCCTGATCCATATCATT
>NC_140948.1:144783513-144788513 GCF_014529385.1 Adiantum capillus-veneris
ATAAAAATAATGAAGGAAAAGGGTTATGGTATGGAAAGATATTGTAATCATATGATATGGTCCCTCCTTGAATTTATTTTGGTGTGGGTGAAAAGAGGAGGAAAAGCTATGCAAGTAAATAATATAATAAAAGTAACCAATGAGTAGAAATCAATTTTTTGTTTTCACTGTGGCGTGGGCGGGTGGAAAATGTGGGATGGACGAGTGATTTGTATAAAGGAAAAAAAATTATGAGGTTAGAGTTACGTACAATATTGGCAAAAATTAGAATATGGTTGTATGGTAATAAGAGGATGAAAGAAGGTTGTACATAGGTTTTAAATTAAACACAAACCTATAAGGGTAGAAATATTTAAATAAAAATACCAAAATTAATTTTTAAAAAATCCCTATATTTAGGCCATTGATACAATGAAAATATTTACAACACAAAGAGGCCATTAATATACTTTTTTTTATCTGTTTTTTTTGGCACCCCTCAACTAGCCCCAGTGACTCTAGCTAGCTGAGGGTTTTTTTTTTTCTTTTTTTAAGAAGATATGGGTAAAAGCCCCTAACTCTAACTCACACACGCTATGTACACTTGAAATGGTAGGGATTAGCCATACCATAGCGTTTGGTGGTGAATTGGTAGGGTGGATGGTGGAGGTTGTAACTTACTATGGCATTAATTATTGGTAGAGCCGAAGAAAAACGGTTATTCACTGCCAACACCCCCAACCCTATCCCCCTCTCCTCATCACAATCTCCCCCCCCCCTCTCTCCTTCTCTTCTCTCTCTCTCTCTCTCTCTCTCTCTCTCTCTCTCTACTCTCTCTCTCTCTCTCTCTACCACAGACCACAACCGGGCTCCACACCGCCGCTCGCGCTCCCTATGCACACACAGCCCATGCTGCGTTGCCTGACACACACAACACACACCACCGTGCGCACGCACCCCCCCCCCCCCTTCTTCCCCCATTCACCACCCTCACCCCAAGTCTTTGCATTGCCCACTGCACTACCAAAAACCAAAAATTAGAAAAAAAATAATATATATATACATTATATATACACACCACACCCCCCGTTCCCATGCATGCTCGCGCACACACATTCACTTACATATATACACACACTCACGCGTATGCACACACCTATATTCATACATATACATGCACCCATATACACACACACGCATAAAAGCACGCACCACACATACCACATTCAAATAAATACAAAAAAGAAGGAAAAACGGCCATCGACATCGACAAAAAGAAGAAGGAACCCAAAGCATGCACAACCAACAACAAAAAGAAGAAATGCGCCGAAGGCATGCCCCAGTCGACCCCGAAAAGACGCACGCGCTACACCGATGCACCGGCAACACACCATTCACCAACATCATGCAACCATGATGCCATTTTCAGTAATTTGTAGGTTATGTTCATCATTTCTTCAGTCTTCACCCAAGCCTTTAAAATTCCCCAATTTGTAAATTCCCCCTCTCTAGGTGATGGTCATAAAGACCCCCTTAGAGATTCTCATTTTTAATAAGCTCCCAAGACAAAGAAAGGGTCAACCACACCGGGCCCACCACTTGCTTTGTCTCCCCGATTAGCTTACCCTAATCAAACCGTGATTACCCTAATCCAAGCAGCCAACACCTATAAATTGGCACTGAGAGGTCACTATCGGGGGGGGGGGCAGTTCATTAGAGGTTAGAGTGTAGTGGGAAGAATTGAAATTCATTGGCATCACGGGGAAGGGGGGGGGGGGGGGGGGGGGGGGCTTGTGTGGATGGTTTGCCTTGAGAATTGCACTATGCGAAGGTAGCCATGTCCACCTCTCGACTCCAATGGTCGATGCACACACACATACATGCTCTTGGTACATTAGGAAATTTCGGAGGTCATTTGGAGGGCCTTCTAAGAAAATGTATTTTTTGCACTCTCTCTCTAGAAAAAATGACAAATAAAAGAGCTGGGTCTTTCATAGTAAAACTTCAAAAAGTGTACTTTAAGTAGATTCCTTACCCCTCTGAACATTCGTTCGTAGTGATTGAGGGATAATCCTCTTTTTAGTTGCATTGAATGAACAACGTCAATACGGAGGGAATGAGGCTAACATGGAGGGACGAATCCGCAGCCGCTATTCACTTTCCATTAAACCTGCACATTTGGCTGATGGCGCACTCCTCAAATGGCACAAATGTTACCCACAAACGAGCCAAATATCACCTTCACATTGATTTGGACAATGAGTACCAACCATTGATTAAGCGCAGTAAAACAAACACACATATACCTCCCACCTCCATAGACACGCTCAGAGCTCAAGGAGCTAAACACATAGATATCTGGATGAGAGGCTCTCTCTACCCTAAGAATCCAATAACTAATGTGTCTCCACCGTTTGTCAATCCTACAAGCTTATTGACCTTTGCTGGTGATGGAGAAAACGGCCTTCTGGGTTATTGTAAATCACTTACAAGAGAAGCTGGAACTTACAAGAGCATTCTCCAAGCTCAACAATGTGAGATTGTTCGCCTTTCACATTTACATTCTACAGATCAGGTTACCATTTTGCAACATAAAACAGAGGTACAAGAACTGAAAGGAAAGGTGCGAAGTTGTCAAATGAAGGACACCATCTTGGGTGGTCGTATCCGAAAGAAGAAATTGCGCAATCTTGAAACATTGCAGGTTGCATCCGGAGGTCTCAAGAAAAGAATCCGAGCATTAAGGTGATGCTTCTTGGTTGGCTACATTGTCTTAGTTAAGTAATCTCTTTGTTTTTTCTTGTTATGCATTGTTTTCATGTGCCTAAATAGTGTTAGTGAAGCAAATTTTCTGTTATTTACTTATGCATTGTCTTCATGTAGAGACTCAATCTATCCTGACAAGGAAAACATTGACCCCAAAGCCAATATAGGAAAGAGATTGAAGCCACTTATAAGTAGAAGCCTGGCAGCAGATATAGTACATGACAAGAAGTTTAAGGTTCTACAAAGAAATGTAGTGGACCGCTTTATTTCAGAGAACTCAGTGCCTGCAAAAGAGATACAAGGCACACTTGATTCACTTGGTGTAAGCAAAAGAGGATATTCGGCTATCCAAAAGTCTGTCTCATCCATCTTTGTTAGGAAGGGTATAAAATCCAAACTTCTACCATCAGCCTCAAGTGTTTGGAAAGAGAGGCTTCAGCTTAACGAGGCACAGGGAGACTATCTTGGACAGCCCTTTCATATTAAAGCAACTTACAGTGGCCATGGAGCGAACATGGCATATGATGAGTTCAACAATATTTTTATGGACCTGCGGATACTACAGAAGAGAATGGTGGAGTTTTACAACATCACATTTGAAGAGTCACGTGGACTATTACATTTTGTGTTAAAACTGGATGAGTGTGAGCTTGTTAAAGAGAAAAAGCTAGAGTGTGTTACTATTACTTTAATGAATAGAGCCCTCTCAAAGTGTCCCAGTGATGATCCTTTATATTTTAGTGTTCAATCAGAATCTAACATATGGTGGCTTGGTGCGTTTGAGGTAAGTGATATTCTCAAGTAAGCTCAAATGTTCAGATCTACTTAAGTCTCATTTATTTTGTGTTGCAGGTAAAGAAAGAAGATCATGAGATTCTATATTGGGTGTTTCATCGAACTAATATTCCGGAGCTGATTGATCGATAGACTAACCAGGGAGAGGTACTACGTCTAGATGGAAGGGGAGACTTTCAAGTTCAGTATCATCTTGCAGGTGACCTTAAAACATTAAAGTGCATGTATAATTGTGGAATGGGTGCAATGGCAAAGTCACCGTGTTTGTTCTGCATGGAGCCTGCAAAGGTCATAGACCCAAAGTGGTGGAGAAAAGCTCCAACACGTCACATTGAGGATCCTGCTTTTCGACCAGTTTTGAAAATACCACTTGTGAATGTCCACATTTGTACAATGCATGCCCTTTGTAGAATTGTAGAGAAATTGGTCTACTTATACATCGGGTTTGCTTGGAAGATTAAGAACTCTGCAGAACGACAAGTAGCCTTGCAGTGCTTAGAAATGGTACTGTCGGATATGGGGCTTCATGGTGGCAATGTGAAAATCCAGCGGGATGAAAAGAGATCAACTGCTGAGAAGGATGTCCCATGCAAACCATCCATCGGTGGGGTGAAGGCACGGAGGTTTTTATCTAAGCCCCAAGGTACAAGAGATCCAAAGCTAACAAAACATGGAAAAATATATAACACATCTTATGTTAGCAAGGTAGAGTATCAGAGCTGGAAAAAGCTACATATTGCAGTCAAAGACCACGAACCAACTACTCGTAACGCGAAGGCTGAGGTTTGGCGATCAATAGACATCCTATTTTTGATGTGCGACAAAGATGACTGGTCACAAGGTGATATGAACAAGTTCAAGGAAAATCTCAACCTTCTGAAAAAATCATTCAAGACAGCATGGACAGACACCCAGATTACTCACTACATGGTATTATCATGTATTTCTTTCTCTCTTATGTGCAAATATGTGAGTGTAAAACATTCTAACTAATCTGTTTTCATATCCAGCACATCATCTTCAATCATTTGCCATATTTTATACAGAAGTATGGGAACCCGGCAATATGGAATACCCAAGGGATGGAAAAGTCTCATTACATGGCGAGAAATGCTTATTTCAGGCACACACGACATGGTGGCTCTCGAATCAAGGCTAACAGTTTGAGAGAACTATTTGAATGGTTCTATCGTAGAATCATTCATCGAATGCAGGCAAAAGAAGTCTTGGCAAATTCAGCAACAGCACAAGCCATCAGACATTTACAACAACAAAAAGCTAAAAGATCAATGGCATACAACAACTCGGGAGCTCGTGAAAGTCAACGAAGGTGGAGAGAGACAATGGTGTATGTGAATCACAAGTGGAGAAAGATACTCTGAGTGGATGACATTGTACAAAATTTATGTAATACATGATCTTATACAATTGCTACTTGAAGTGTATCAAGATTTTGCAGG
>NC_140948.1:147651013-147998513 GCF_014529385.1 Adiantum capillus-veneris
TGACTAAAATAGGAATAAAATTGAGTTGTATTTTCAAGTATTTTTTGATAGACTTAAAATGTTGATTGGTTGAAATAAGATAGTGGGCACTCATTGAAATGAAGAGTGTGTAAATCTAATGATGGATATGTCTTGAGTTTTGAAAAATGAAATGAACGCTCATATATCAAAGAAAAGATTTTGTGTTGTCCAATGCCTTAGAAAGCATGAAACGTTGACACCTTTAGCTTTATCTGTTAAATGATAAAGCTTAGAGGCTCCACAAATCCCAAGAGTCACTTTTTCATTTTGAAATTTGAGAAGTTCTTTTACCCATCTTTTCATTTTGAGAATTTCATTCACGGTTGAAACTTGAGGTAATAACTAAAGTTGTCAATTTTGTTGGTTAAAACTTCATGGAAGGAATTTATCCTTTAGAGCTTTAATCTTTAAAGTTTTTTTTTATAAAGATTTTAAATTTAATCCAATGAGGAACTAAAAAAAAAAAATTATTAGAAAGTAAAAATTTGAATTAAAGAAAGTGAAAATGTTACATGGATCCACAGGTAGGGGGAGGGTCACCCCGAGACGTTAGAGTTTTAAGACTTACTAACTTAGAACTTTAAAGCTTTTGAAGTGGGATTTACAACTTAACGATCTACAATTTTTATTTGTAAAAGGCGCTCTAAAGCTTAAAAATGTAGAATTTTTAAAGTGGGGTGTAGAGCATAGGGATCTAAAGCTTATAGTGTAAAACTTAAGGGTGCTTTTTAATTCAATTCACTATGCTTATGTTTTTTTTTAAAGCTTAGAGATGTAGAGATTTTAAAGTGGGATCTAGCCTCAGATCAAGGCCTAAAATTGACGTTTTTTTTTTTGTCAAGGGTTAGGTAATAACTAAAGTTGTCATTTTTTGTTGGTTAAAACTATATGAAAGGAATTTATCCTTTAGAGCTTTAATCTTTAAAGATTTTTTTTTTGAGATTTTAAAGCTAATCCAATGAGGAACTAGAATTTTTTTTATTTAGAAGGTAAAAATTTGAATTAAAAAAAGTGAAAATGTTACATGGATCCACAGGAAGGGGGAGGGTCACACCGAGACGTTAGAGTTTTAGGGCTTACTAACTTAGAACTTTAAAGCTTTTAAAGTGGGATTTACAACTTAGGGATCTATAGTTTTAATTTGTAAAAGGCGCTCTAGAGCTTAAAAATGTAAAATTTTTAAAGTGGGGTGTAGAGCACAGGGATCTAAAGCTTAGGGTGCTTTTTTAATTCAATTCACTATGCTTATGTTTTTTTTTAAAGCTTAGAGTCGTAGAGATTTTAAAGTGGGATTTAGCCTTAGATCAAGGCCTAAAATTGACGCTTTCTTTGTCAAGGGCTATTTTGCCTATCAAAACATGTGCTTTAAAAAAAACTCATGTCATTTGACATGCTAGAATTTCAAAATTACCTATCATTTTTTGTGTTTATATCTTTAAGTTAGCGATATATGTGGAAAATTATATAAATTGATTGCATTACACAAAGCATATGAAAGGGTACTTCAAAAATTGCATCTCAAGAAGAAAATTTTATCAGTCCTTGCATGATTCCATACATTATGTTTGTGTTTATCCTATCAAAACACCACTTTGATACTCTTCAATCCTTCATCGGGGTCAACATTTATGGTGTAATCTGTAAATCACTTTCTCTATGGATCAATATGATTACCATCCTAGTAGTTTTTTGTTTCACTTTCATATTCTTTATTAGATTCCTTAATTTGATAGCCTTGTGATTTTATCACTTGTTTTTCTCTTGTTTTTGTAAGAATAAAATATGGTTTTTCTCTTGGAGCACCTCAAAAGAAACATCCTCACTAGACCTCTTCTCCAAGTGTGGAAACTAATCTTTCAAGCATCATTAAGAGCCTTGAAACACAACATTAGTGGGTTTAGTGGTATTAAGTCAGAATTACAAAATTGTGGTCATGCCATGTTAAAGTGAATCGAAGAGTGCTAAGGAGATCCCACTGAAGTAGTACTATTCATATTGAGTTTTTCTGTGTATTGAGAGCTTCTCCAATGGATTAATCAATGAGTATTCAAAAGGGAGATCACTTTTCTATATTCAATATATTCAAGGTTCTAAGTTGGACTTTCACACAAGTTTACTAAAATGAAGTGTGTCTAATGCCATCAACTGCTTATTCGCTCAACTTTATTCTATAAGGTCTACCGGATGATTTCTCAAGACTACTACTTGCTCTACTTTCACTTTTCAATACATAGTATCTCGAATTAGCTTCAAAAGCACCCCTTAATCCCTAAGATTTGACCTCAGCACGTAGACACTAAAAAGACAAGCTTAACCACTAAGCTATTCGCCTTGGCTACCCTTAGGGCTCCCTTAAGCACTACCCCCCTCACCCTTCCCTTTTCCTTTCCCCCCCCCCCCTCCAAAAAACTAATTAATTAATGGTTTGCAAAAAATTCGTTTTGGCTACTTACTTGCTCAACTTTAATTCTTTAGTTGGAATCTTCGAAGATTCCTCAAGTCACGCTAGGAGAAGCCTAAGTTATTTATTGTTGGCTTGGATCTTGTTGCTTTTCTGGCTCGCCACAACCCTTGTCCCCCCCCCCCCCCCCCCCCCTCCCCCACCCCCGAGATCCCCTCCTGCCTGTCTCTACCTGCTCGCACCGGACCCATCCTCTGCTTCCTGTGTGCGGGCTCTACATCCTCTATCGCCGTTGAGGAGGAAAACACACACACACACACACACACACACACACAACCTATCGTGTGCTCATGGATATCTCCAGGTGCCAGGCTCATTCCTCTACTTGCCATACCATCCCCTCATCTCTCTCCTGGAGATGCTGCGATGCCTCGATTGTGTGTGTGTGAGTGTGAGTGTGTGTGTGTGTGTGTGTGTGTGTGAGAGAGAGAGAGAGAGAGAGAGAGAGAGACTACAGTCGGGCCATTCGCAGCATCAACTTCCACTTGCATGGAGCCATTGCGCTGCTACTATTGCCTACGCAGGTCTAGTCTTGCAGCTTCTCGCGATCAATCACTCAGCCTCTATTCATCTTTGGCACCTCTCGTCATCTCGCCACCCATAACCTCCACTTGGCTAGCTGGCTGACCTCCCATCTGGCTGCTGTCCCATACATCCCCCTCAAATTTCAAAAATCCCCAAATGTACTCGCAATATAAATTCCTAAAAATATCTCTGGTTGTGAAAAATGATAGTATTTCACAAGAAGACTGATTGTCTATCAATAGAAGATGATAAAACTAAAATTTGCAAGGTAATTCGTGACAAATTACATGCTAGGCACTCAAAAACGGATGTCAATTGTCAAAAAAGGAATAAAGATTAAAAAATCTTAGATAAATAGTAGTTTGGGAATTTTCACAAATTAGAGGGGTGTCTTTTTCTCTCTCCTTCCCTCTCTCTCCTCCCCAAAATACGGAGGAAACGACAGTTTAAAACCATTTGGCTTTCTTTCCTTGTCTTAAACTGTTTAGTCTTACATGGTATCTTGTAAGATATCGCTTAATGAAGACGTTGGCACCACCTATTTCAGCTTTGAACGTGCACAATCTCCCTTTCTTCAAATTTAATATGCAATAAAAAGGTTTGTTCTCTCCCTTTGTTTTAGTGTGACCATTATTTTATTATATCACATCTACTAACACAATATAGCACTAGTAGTAACCCTTTACACATGTCTTTATCTGCGAGATGAAGGCTAAATGACAAAAGTGATCCTTCCATCAGCTAGCCGTTTCTCTCTCCTTTAAAATTTCAAGACCCTTACTGTCTCCGTCTCCATTTTTTTGCACACACACACGCATGTTGGCAGAAGAGAGCTTCTTCATCTGTGTACCCTACTCTTGTCTGTGTTCTCTCTTGAAATGTGAGGCACATTCCGCTTCACACTGCTGTGGCTATCTCTCTCTCTCTCTCTCTCTCTCTCTCTCTCTCTCTCTCTCTCTCTCTTTCTTTTGGGGACGACAGTTTTGCACCCACAGGAATGCTTGGCGCGCCACCATTGCAGAGTCACTCAAGTAGCGGCTCCTTGGTCTCATTAACGTACGTTGCAGCAACAGAGGCCTGTGAAAGGCATAGTTCGTTCGACACTGCAATGCGCAACCCAGAAGCTTTCGGCAATGCGGAGCCTAGAAGGCCGCACAATATGGCGGGAGGAATATCTGCACATCCCCGCCCATACCAAAATTACATTTTTCTCCAATTCCTAATGATGCCATGCTGAAATGCTCCGAGCATGAGGCTAATTTCCAACCGGTTTCTCACCGTAGCAGCTCTGCTACAACGAACACAAAACAGCTCTTCACTAAAGTTGTGTTCATGTGAACACAGTCATTAGTTGCGTGTATAGCTTTAAATCTTTTACTGGAAGCCAGGGAGGAAGGAAACAACTGAATTATACTTCGTCTCACAAGTTTGAAGGGAAAGGGAGGAACTGATCTAGCAATGTCTGGGAACCAGCAAATCAAAGTCGGAGGAAAGCTTTTAACAAGCCTTTCCAACATTTCTATGCTTGCTCAGAAAGGTGACGGAGTCATGATTGGATGCCTTGCTTCATATATGGAGAAAGAGACATCGTAAGGGTTTTCTCAATCTTGTACAAAGTCCTGGTCTTTTCCTCAGCCCGGTGTACCATTTCCATCGTCACAATTTGATGCAAGGATTGGAGGTGTTCTTGCTAAGAAACAACCTCTCAAAGCCATGGAATTGAGAGAGAGAAAGAAGCCATCAATGCTCACCTAAACGGTATTTAGTTAATGTAGCTGGGTTAAGCGATAGTAGGTCGCCAGTAGAGGCAACACTTAGGGCTAAGGATTTATTTGATTGTCTTGATTCTTCGTATGATTAGACCAACATTTGGTTGTCTATGGTAGATGAGAAATGGGCAGGGCCGTCTTTTTTCCACCCGTCTAACACATGGCAGAAGCACGTTGCTCCGACGTGTGTGCCTTGCGCCTCTCGGTCGCACACTAGAGTCTGGTTTGAGAGAGAGAGAGAGAGAGAGAGAGATCAGAGCAGAAGAGACGACCGAAGGCCACCGGCCATACTAGTCTTAATAATGGTAATCTTTTAAGAGCTTTGAGGGCTCGACTCTAAGCACCTAAAGGATTACCAAAGCTGCGATGTTATAGAATCATGGTCACACAAAAATAGAGGAATAGAAGAATGCATTTTTCTACATACTAAAATTGAAGAAAGGGTGATATTGCACATTCAAAGTTGAAAAAGGAATAGAAGAATCATGGTCACATTAATGCATTTTGCTACATATTAAACTTGAAGAAAAGGTGATAGTGCACGTTCAAAGCTAAAAAAAAGAGCTCCTCACTTTAATAAACTTGCGCAAAAGGCCAGGTTTATGGGCGAAAGTTCAACTTGGAGCGTAGAATAGAGAAAAGTGATCCCCCCTTTTAAATTCTCATTGGTTAGTCCATTTGGAGATACATGGTAAAAACTCAATATTAATAGCACTACAATTTTGATAAGCTCTTGTCACTTTAATATCCTTTATTTTCATTGTATCATGGCATTATTAAGGATTTGTAACTTTAACGTAGTACCACTTAACCCACTAATCCTATGTGGGACTTTGCTCTTAGGGGGGCCGGTTGTATGCAAGGCGCCTCCTTGCATCTCTAGTTTGGGTGTTATCCAAGGCATCATCTTTGGGATAAAAAATAACTCAAATGCTCTAAGTTCACTTCTTTCAAATCTGGTAGGCCTAGAAGCTTCTTTGATTGAGAGATTTGCATTCGTTTGGCACTCATATGCTCAAGTCGTTAGTGCCACACTGCATTGTCGACTTTTGTAGCTGCTACAAAAGTTGAAGATTGCATGCATGTGGCTGGAGAAGCTAATCATAGTCTAAGAATAAGCTAAATTGAGCATGCATGATAAGTATGATAATGCGTACATATGAGATGACCATAGTCTAAGAAAATGGTAAGCTCACCCCAGCATAGATTTCATTAGCCTTACAAAGGGAACCCTATATATGCATATTGCTAAAGGTCAAAGATATGCACTCGACATAAAGTATAATATGCTCATGCAATTAATCGCTTTGAAAGCCTAGAAGGTAATTATAGCACCGTGAGAAGAACCGTTTCATTAGCATGCGTGGAATCTTGAACGGATAAAATATTTGAAATGGTTAGACCTTGATCTAAGAATTGTTAATCGATAAAAAGGTTTGGACTAATAGCAATGAATAGCAACCTTTTGGTGCCTGTGCTACACATGGACAAGTACTCCTAAATATGACATGTACAATGAAACATGGTATGGTTAGTAGCCTGCTTGTTTAAACTGGGGAAACGATCATGCGAAGTTTTAAAGCTATTGCAAGCATATATGTGTGAAGGAAGGTAGTTGTTCTTGCAGAGCAATATGGAGAAGTACTTGGTCGTATTAGATCCTTCTATGGACAATGAAGGAGGTTGCTAGGGTGAAAAGAGTGTGCTTACTCACAATCATAAAAAAAACATCAATAGAATTTTGTGTGTTGATGGCAATGTCCTAGGCTAGTAGTGAAATGTGAGTGTACATGTGAACCATCTCGTGTAATTTGTGTGATAATATACAAATCCTCACAATAATTCCCACATTGTAACTTATCTCAACATCATGAGCTTCCGCTCGACAGGCACCGCATACCTAGCTAGGTACGATTGGGGCCAGGGGACCGCCGGCCACCGCCGGCGGTCCCCTGGCCCCAATCGTACCTAGCTAGGTATGCGGTGCCTGTCGAGCGGAAGCTCATGATGTTATTCATTGTACGAAAAACACTGTCCGGTTTCCTACATGAGAAAATTTGTAAATCTTCTTGTGGGGCCACTTTGGCCTATCTCATATGTTGGGTGTAAACGGGGTCGTCAATCAGCTGTACAACCCGTTTCGAATCATCGAAGTGGTTGTTGGATATGAGGAAGGCGTGCAGCCCCTGCAGCTGACTATGGAGGTTTTGAGCTTCCGAGTGCAGCATTCGGTTTTCTTCTGCAATTTGACCATATTTCCTAAAGGCTGCACTAAAGTCGGAAAGGATCTGCCGATTCTGAGCTCTGAGATGGGTGACATGTGCTCGTAGCTCATCCAGATGCTGCTGCTTCCGAAGGCGTGACCTGCGTGCAGATTCTCGATTGGAGAGCATTCGTCTCTGCCTCCTCCTGTGGATGTCAATTTGTTGGTCTTCTGCATCAGAAGCAGAATTGGTGAGAAAGGGAGGGGCACAAGCTGTAGTCATGTCGCTTCCGCTGGGAGAGCTTTTGCTGTTTGAAAGGGGAATGGTGAAGTAGAAGAGGGCATTGTGGTTTGTGTCATGGTGACAGAAACCGGGTAGTATATTCATGGTCGATGAGGTGCTAATTATGGTATCTAATGAGATGAGAACTAATGACTAGTACTCTTGGTTTTTTGGGCGCGGGTGGGGCGGGGCGGCGCGGCGCTTATATAGCAGCAATGGCAGTGGCAGACAACAAGCTGCAAGTGTCATGAGGCAAAGGCTGATAATAAAGTACACCATGCCTGCCTGCCCCTCAGAGGAAATTGGTAGGTAGCTTGATAGAAAACCTCCATTTCTTTATTAGAGTACCTTCTCGTTTCCCTTTTATTTCCCAAAGTGCTGTGCTCTTTGTTGCACTAGAGACTCGATCGAGGTTGCCCACATTCGGCAAAGCCTAATGTTAACCATAGATCCCCTCTCAACCACCCCGGGCCCTGCTATTTTAAGAGACTAGCATAGCCGGGTGCCTTCGGCGGCCTCTCTCTCTCTCTCTCTCTCTCTCTCTCTCTCTCTCTCGCATGCACAGGGGCTTCTCTCAGTTTTGGAGTTTAGCCTTCATGTCACAGATTTCGACATGTGTAAAGGGCTACCCCTTCCGCCATATTATGTTAGTTTAGATGTGCCTCTCTAATTGTTCAATTCCACAGAATATGAAGCTTACAACATGGCATTGAGCATACCAATATTGCATTTTCAGATTTCTTTCTATACTTTACACCACAAAAAATAAAATAAAAAATTTGAGCCCAATGACTAACTTGTTGATAGCCAAGATATAAGAGACACATTAAAAGATTGGACTATCCACTGTCTTTCCAAGAATAAGGTCCACTTTTTAAATTCGATTTTTTCTTAAACAATTCTCAGCTTTAAGGTACCATCAGGAAAGGTGTTTACAAAAGTATAACCATAGATTCTGCCTTCAATTCTCCACCTTTTAACCTTGATGGAAAGACTTGTCAAAATAGTAAAGTAGAAAGAGCCAGTCTTGGCTTTAGAATTTAGTAAAGTTGTGGTTATATAAGTGAAGGTGATTGACAATGAGCTCTCGGGGACCTTGAGAGGAATCCTTTATCAAATCTAATCCTGCCACCCATAGAGTCTGTCTCTGTCTCTGTCTATGAGATGAACTCATGCTCTAACTCATAGAATTCATACACTCACTCAAAGCATGTATGTGTCTTTTGTTTTATCCTAAGCTTGGGTCCCTAATAATAATGCAAAGCCTTTTCCCTATCAACATGGTTGTAAAGGGACATTTAGTTGACAACATAAATTAAAGATTGACCATTCGAAAGTGACCTAAACTTTACCTACCATTTTGGACTTTCCACTAAAGATAGTCTAGTTGGCAAATTCATTAGTTGGACAGCATGTTGTGGTTTTTAAATGAGGAATTCCTTCTAGGAGAACAATGCATAAAATGAAACTTTCTCGACTCTTTAAAATACATTTGAAGAGAGAGAGAGAGAGACAGAGGGGGGGATATTCCATCAATGGAATAAAGGATGAAAAGTAGAGCATTCACACTCATGTTCATTGAACCCACCAATTGTAAAAACGGAGTTCCTTGGGTGCCCATATGTATAGTTGATTAAAATGTTCAAAGCAACTGTGAACACAACTAGGTTTTGCCAAAAGATATCAAATATTTGTACAATCATGAAGGATGCACCAGAGCTTTAGCCAAAAAGCATCTGCTTCTAGCTGAGCCTTTTAAAGAGTGCACATAACTTGAGGATTCCAATCGAATATCCAATGAATGAAGGTGTTACTTCCTAGCTAAATTCAACTCTAGTTTTAACTAGCTAAACTTGCGCTACATGCCAAGCTTGCCTTGAAGAACATCGGAAAATTTCAAGTTTTAGTGTAAGTATCGGCTATTGCGTCAAATTTTGACTTGAAAATGGAAAGAATTTTAAGTTTCCCGTTATTTCTTTTGATTAGGAAAAACCCTTTTAGCAAGCCCTGCCAGGGCGACTGCAAGCTCCCATGCGTCTTAGTTGTCTGTTATCTGGATTGAGTTCTACTTTATGCCGTCTATTTATTTTTGTGAAATCTCTTTTGTGTGACATAACTTGCATTTCTGTTTCCATCTATATTGGATGGATGTGTATGAACACACTTACAACTGCTTAGGCACTTTTTATTTCGTTAGCGTAGCAGTCCCATTCAAAAATTTGGCTTCTCGTCCTCCCACGGCACATGATCGTTCCATTGCTCATCCTTTTTATTGACGCCTCGCTTTCACGCAGTAATTTTAGAGCGACGGCACGTAGCGAAGCGAAGGGCTCTCTCCAAATGCAATCACCTACGCATGCATCTTTTTTTATCGACGCCTTGCTTTTCACGTAGTGACTTCAGAGCAGCGTGGACTCTTGGAATGCACTGATTGCAGCAGGGCAGAAAACTCTACTCCAACTACAATCACCTGTGCAGCATGGTGAAGGCATGTGGCTCTACACATGCATCTTGAAGGCATGTGTAGACAAAACAGTGACGGCCATTAATTGTTCAAGAGCTGGTCGACATGTATGGCAAATGTGGTCTGCCTCAGAAAGAAAACATGCTTGAGGAGCTTATTGTTCGAAATGTCGTTTCTTGGAGTGTATTGATTGCGAGATATGTCCAATAGGACAGGGCCAGGAAGCTCCATACTATTTTGAGCAGATGCAAAGAGATGGCATCTCTCCAGATGCAATCACTTACGTACACTAGCATCTAAAAATCATGCGGCATTGCCCAAGATGCAAGGAATCCATGATTATATTTTTAGTCAAAGGTTGTTGCTTGGTGGACATGTATGCCAAATACTTAAGATGACTCAGAAAAGTGCGTGTTTGGAATATCAGCACTGATTGTGGGAAGTGCGCAATGAAAGCTGGGCTCAAAAGCTCTAGGCTGTTTTCAGCAGATGCGAAGCGAGTGCCTCACACACAACAGGAGCAGGGTCAGAAAGCTCTCGGCTGTTTTTTTCAGCGGACTCAAAGCGACGGCCTCTCTCCAGCTGCAATCACATACGCATGCATCTTGAAGGCATGTGGCTATATGCAAGATGCCAATATGGGCTTCAAAATTCACTCTGATATTAATAGTCAAGGGCTGTTGTTGCAAAAAATTGTCTTGCTTGGCAATGCCTTGGTCGATACGTATGCTAAATGTGGTGCACTTCAAAAAGCACAAAACGTGCCTGAGGAGCTTCCAGTCTCGAATGCCTCTCTTGGAGTCCATTGACTGCAGGATATACGCGACAAGAGCAAGATAGAAAGCTCTCGATTGTTTTCAGTGGATGCAAAAAGCTCTGGGGTGTTTTAACCAAACACGAAGGGAAATCCCACCCCGCCTCCAGTATGCACCTACTGTGCTCAAAACCAGTATGCACCTACGCACTCAAAATGGTCCTCGACCACTGTAAAAAAGAGCCCTCTTGGTGCTTCCATACCAAAGCTTGGTAACGCAACTTCAGACTTTGCAATGTCCACTCCGCCTCAACTATCATGTTTGTTTCGAGCAGTGCTGTTATACGGAAGCTTAAATGCAACCTGCGTGCCCCGACGATAATCAATCTATCGTACGGTGAGTAACCATTACTATTTCTTGATTTTTGACACTGAGAACGCGGTTAATGAACTCACTGAAAATGGTGTGCTGCCATGGGAATGGCATGTTCCCTTGTATTATAAAAATTGAGAAGGACTGTGCAAACTCTCCCATGCAAGGACACTTGCATGTTTTCTGTTTTTTTGAATCATAGAAATGGGACAACAAATTAACAGATAAAACTCTAACCCTCCTTGTGGTTTTTTGCGAGGTAAACCTCTGAAAGACAAGGTGGATTTGCTCTAGATTATCTTTGAGCAGATACAATGTGAGTGTGTTCCGCCAAATGCAGTGACATACGTTTACGCATTGAAGCTTGTGCCACAATCAAAGCTATGAAGCTGATTCATGATGAGATTCTAAGGCAGCGGCTTTTGCAAAGCCATGTCGTGCTGGGTGGTGCGCTCATGGACATGTAAATTTGAAATGTCATCTCTTGGACAATGTCACTCATGGATGGGAAGGGAAGAGCTGTCTTCAAATCCAAATCGCCTATACTTGCATCTTCTAACCTTGTTGCCTTACGCAAGAAATCAACATGGTTGAGAGAATTCATGATGAGATCACCATATGAAGCAGCTTTGTGTGGAGTCTGCAAAAACTATTATCCACAAATTAATCAAGAACCATTGCATGCCAAACTTGCATGTGTGAAAGGTATCAAGCTCTCTCTCTCTCTCTCTCTCTCTCTCTCTCTCTCCACATCCATCCATTTTCTTTTTCAGGGATATATACTCTTGTTGAATCTTCAATTGACACAATCACACTTACACAAGAAGATTCAAGATCATCGCGTTGTAAACACAAGACCATGTCTAACTTCGGGTCATAGGATTTATAGAAAACAAAGCATAATCTCTCTCTCTCTCTCTCTCTCTCTCTCTCTCTCTCTCTCTCTCTCTCTCTCTCTCTCTCTCTCTCTCTCTCTCTCTCTCTCCTCCCCATTGTCTCTCTCTCCCTCATAGCTTTTCCCTTCTAGGTTCTAATTACTTCGTTAGTACATAGCGAGATTCAAAAAAATTTGTTTTCTCTTACCCTCGGACTCACTTCAATTCAATACAAATGCAGCTAATGAAGCACTCTAGTTTCCCTCACTAGGAGGTTTTTGTCCCCGTGCCTTGTATATATGCCCACCACTCTAGGGCTATCTTATCTTGTGTTTGCACACCAAGTAACACACTCGCTGATGTTTCCCTTGAGCTTCTTCTCCATCTCCAAGTTGTGTGTGAAGTCCTGCAACCCTAACTTCAATAATTAGTATCATAATAGATTGCATCCTCTCGAGCATAGTCGCTAGCGTTGTTAGTATCCTCCTAGTCACTTTCTCTGATTTAGGTGAACTTTGGTGTTCTCAAAATTTTGATTCAGGCTTGTTTTGGCCCCCATTTTCGCTATTGCAAGTACTTCACATTCAACTTTACTATTTTCTGTAGAATTTCATCCACTGTAATTTTCTGCATAATAGGTCCTCGACATTGTACTATGGCTTGTGCTAGCTATATAGCACGCATAGTTTCCATTTAGTTCCTACTCAATTTGTACATTTTCTACATGAGGTTCAATCTTTCACTATGACTGAGAGTAATGATATTTTCAAGATATAGTTTGATGATGAAAAATGGATGGAAACAACTATACATTGTGGGCTTACATGATGTAGCATGTACTTGTTACCAATGGCATATGGAACATTGTTAAAGGTTTTGATATACACCCAGGTTCCATGGATCCATGTTTCGTGGAGGATGGTGCAAGTTCTAGAAGTTATGCTCTTGTCGCTTGTATTGTTTTACTTATAGTTGAACACGCTCATTGGGATAGTAAAGATGTGCATGTGCATGCATTTTCTATCAAGCACACCATTACTCCTCACATTTATTGAGACAAAGAAAAAAAAAGGCTTATGATATTCTACCTGGATTACAGAAGTTGTAATGAGGCAAAAATAGCATATTTGTGCATACAGCTAGAATGAAAGATCATGCATGAGTAAGATGAGCTGAAATAAAAAAACATCAATGAGAAACTTATTGTTACAGGTGAAGTCAATTTTTTACCATTCACTTGTGAAAACTATCTTGGAGGCATTACTTGATACATATAAGACTCCTGCTTCTACTTTGAGGCTTGTAAGTTGTCATAGGGCAATGATAATGCAATCAGTTTGACGGCTTGTCACTTTATTGTCACAAGAGGATATGCCAAGAAAAAACAGATAAAAACAACGTATTGTTGAGCAAGATTTTATTATTGCATAAAGAAGAGGTAGCAATAACAATGCTGCTACTTCTAATCTTCCTTCTTCATGGAGCATACCATCTGTGAAAAATGTCTCCCTATAACAACAATGCATCTAGTGTATATGTTGAGAGACGAAAGAAAAGGTTATGATGTAGTAGCTATTTCAAAGATGATGATCATCTGATAAGGTAATTCCTAAGCTAGAATCTAAAGGGGAACGTAATAAAGAAAGAAAATTCTCTTCAAACTTGGCCATTGCAGAATCTACAAATTTTGTTGTTGACGCAGAATAGGCTTTTAGTATGCAATGTGAGTATGACTCTTCTATCCATGATGCATGCATGATTAAAGCTACATATTCATATGTATGGTATATTGGCAATGGTACTACAAATCACATCGCATCTTATCTTGACTTATTTCTCTTGATGTTGTCCCTAATGGGAATACTGACGCTTGTGCAGACATTGCCTCTTATCTGAGTGACGGAGTAAAAAAGAACAGCTATACTCACTACATTTAATGGTAGCCTCTTCACACTTTCTAATGTAATTTTTGTGCCTGGTATCAAGAAGATTTTTTAATCTATTTCTACATTAGCAAGACTTGGTCTTGTTGTGAATTTTGTGGATGATAGATTCATTTTTTATATCTCTAGGCATGTCACCCCTATATCTCAAAAAATTTCTTCTTTTATAGTCCCCCAAGAAGGTTGACATTTGTCTCCTCAGCTGTTGCTGCATAGCTAGAGTAGCAAAGAAAGTATCCTGCTCTTAAGGCATTGAATCCTGCAGCATATCCAAACATTTGAAGTGTTGCTGCTCTCTCAAGTAGCATGATCTTATTTGCATTGATTTGAAGGGGAGTGTACCCTAGAAACCGTGATAATATCTTCAGTGCAAACATTGGCAACTCAGGATCTTCAGAATAGTGCATGTGGAAAGCACAGAAGGTGGCACTATCCAATGTAGGCATGTAGTGCATGAGAGAGGAGGCATCCCTTCTTGAAGAGCCCTCTATTGCTTTCCCTCTCGAGCCTTTAGCTCTCCCAAGAAAATTGTCTTTGTCAAGGAGTTCAATCTGCAAAACAAGACAATAAGTAATTAAAACAAACTTGAAAAAAAAAGAAAGATTTCAGAAGGGAGATTACCTTTTGCAACTCATCTTCGCCAATGACTTTTTCTTGAAGGAGATTGCATGATCCGGTCATCTGTCTTATGTCAACTTCCTTTCCAAATTTTTTCAGCTTAAAGTCTCTACCAAAAGATTGGATGCCAAGCTCAACAAGCCTCTTCTCAAAATCCTCATCTTTGAGGGAAGGTTTTTCCTCTTCCACTCTTCTCATGCATAGAGCAAGTGCATCAGGAGCAAGCAAAAAATCTTTATTGGATGTCTAAAGATCAAGTGCCAAAAACTCCTCTTTTGACTCTTCTTCTGTGTCAATAAAATCTTTGGCCACCTCAGAAGCTTTAGAAATGGTTGCAATACAGTAGTCCTCCCTCATATTAAGCAGACACTGGGTATGATGGAGAGGGATATACTCTTTCCCATTCATATAGAAGTAGGGAAGGTTTGGAATAGTAAGGGAAGCTTCAGATACCTCTACCTCATCTGTTGGCTCATCAATGACAGTACTAGCTCTAAATTGATCCACATCAAAATTTGCACTCTCCTTCTCCTCAGCTGCAACATCAACTTCCTCCTCTTCTAGAATTTCACTTTTCTCAAGCTGCAAAACTGTGGAAACATTTTTATTTGTTGCCTCATCTGTATCTTTCACTTCATCAGCTTTTCCTTGCATGTCAACTTTAAGGAACAAAAAGAAAAGAAA
The DNA here is from genome assembly GCF_014529385.1 of Adiantum capillus-veneris. NCBI lineage: Eukaryota > Viridiplantae > Streptophyta > Polypodiopsida > Polypodiales > Pteridaceae > Adiantum > Adiantum capillus-veneris. The sequence goes on from NC_140948.1 coordinate 147,665,987, forward strand.
AGAAAATTCTTTTGGAACAAGGTTACAAGGCTTTTAAATGTAATTGACAAGAAATGGTAGGTGGAAAAACAAAGGAAGTCTTCTTAGAAAATCTTCCAAACCTCCTTGTTACTTTGCTTTTCTCAATTGATTTTGTAGGATATTCGGTTAGATGACAATAAGTCTTGCCATCTGAAACCAAACACATGCCTTCAAGTGCCTCTTCAAACTCTTTGAATTCTTCTGCCAAGAAGTCCTTCAAATGATCTAACAAAGCTGCAAGATCAAACACAGGGTTGAATATTTCATATGCTTTGGTGTACACCTCCATGTCACCACCATCCATCACAGCCACCAATAGTTTCTCACTTGGACTCTCCTCCAAAATCTCCTCCCGGCCTTCATTCATGGTAGAGGAAAAGTCGACAAGTGAAGCTAGGTACAAGGTCGGGAAATACGCCCAAAGCGATATAGAGCGATGAGGGGTAGGGATAAACTAAGAATAGAGCGCCGACATTGGGTCACTAGCACGAAGCGATAGCGGTGGGTTCCAAGACTAGCAACTTGCTCGTATCGTGTCATGTCGGTGCCAATGAGTACCAGTGCCAATGAAAAACCCGAACCACGCGATATGTGTTGGACCCAGGCTATGCAACTGCCTACCTGCGCGTTGTGCGGGACGAGCCACACCAAAGCGGACAACAAGAACCCGAAACGACGCGATAGAGGACGGACCACAGATGTGCAAATGCAAACAGGCGCGTCGTGCGGGACGAGAGGGGATTAGTACACAAAAACTAGTAATAACTCGCGTCGTATGGGACAAGTAAACGTGCAACATTAATAACATTCGAGATCAAGCTTTATATAGGATCCGAAATATGACCGTTATTGACACGTGTCAGCCATTCATACATGCCACATGGCCTGTGTACAACGGTTGTCGTATGGATGGTCGTATGTATATAAAGCCTTATCATGTGCTCATTTTTTGATTTCTCCCATACTCCACATTCACGTCGTGTCGTCCTCAACTACCCGCACTTTGACTCATCCGCACTTTTTGCATTCTTCCGCGCTGTGCGTAAACGTCCACTAAGCCAAGCTAAGCTGTGCGTTTGTCCACTAAGCCAAGCTTCTTCTCAAACGACGCGACCCGGATGCGTCCAAGCTTGTGGGTGCACCTTCTATCGCTTCGTGAAGGTCTTATTTTTTGATTTATTGAAAAAGTCTAAGCATCCCATACTTCGCGATACGGGCATGTTGCAAAGTCTGGGTGAGCCTCTTATTGCGCCGTGCAGGTCTTTTTGCTCGTCTTACTAAAAATTTCCAAAGCTCGCATACGACGCTATACGGTGATGTTTTAGGGTGTGGGTGTGCCCTCTATCGCGTCGTATAGGACGTTTTGTTTGTTTTCTTTGGAAGTTTTGGTGCTCACATACGACGCGATAAGGACATACTCCAGAGCGTGGGTCACCCTTCTATCGCATCGTGTTGGTGTCTCTCCCCAATACCATTCTCCTCACACACGGCGCGATAGGGGTTGTGATGTTTTACCCAAATGGCGAGGATTAAGTAGACTGCAAGGAAGGTCTACCAAGCCCCAACTGATCCAGAAAAAGATGATGTTGAGAAAGATGAAGAGAAAGCACCCCCTCCACTACCTCGTCAGAGGCCCAATGCTAGAAAAAGATTGGATTATCAGGTGAAATCCCTGAGAGAAATAAAAAAAGCACAGAAGTCTACTTGTCTATTGATTCCAAAGCTCTCTTTCATGAGAGTTGTCAAAGAGATATCAGATAGACTTGTAAGCATGATGAATATCACAAATTTTGTCTCAGTGAGGTGGCAATCTCAAGCTGTGATGTGCCTTCAGGAAGATGCTGAGGATTTTCTCACAGACTTTATGAATGATAGCTACATTGCAGCTGCATTTGCTCATAGGGTCACACTTATGAGCAAAGATTTTGTGCTTCTGTCAAGGCTAAGGTACAAGTTTGATAAGGCTCTTGAGATCATTCCTAGTGAGGATCTTAGAGCCTTCCAAATTTTAAACATCCCTCCTTCCAGGCAGCAGAAAGATTCTGGGGTTGTCATTGTGGATGTTACACATGAGTACGAGACAAGAAAGGCCCAAGATATCAAAGCAGGAAAGGAAGTTGAGAGGGAGCAAGACATGATATCAGAGGATGCTATCCTTAAAGAGCAAGCTGAAATTTTAAGATCATCCAACTCTCTTCTTTATGAAAAAGTCACAGGCCAAATGGTGGTGGATGTCTCCTTGTTTGGAGATACTGAGGCGTATTTGGACATATTTCCTCAAGACACAAGTATGCTTATAAATCCCAACATTGAGCTTGGTGACACTGTGCTCTATATCTGTCTCAGGTATGTGTTGCTCCTTTGCTAATTATTAGTGTATGTACAAGGCGTCTAGGCACAAGGGGCTCATTGGGGCTTGTGTTTTCTTTTCCAGGTGTCTTACAAGGGATCTTCCAGAGGCTCTAGCTATGCAAATTTCCATACTTGACCCTCTAGTGAAACAGTGCCTTTTTAACAAGCAAGGAACCCTTTCAAGTTTTTTTGATGATTTTAACATGCTGACCTGCAATTACATATTATACCCCTATGTTAAATGGATCAGAAGAAGAAAAGTCCTGCAAAGAAGATCCATACAAAGAAAAGGGTAACAAGAAGAGTCCTGCCAAGGGGAAGAGTCCCACGAAGAAGAAGATTCCTGCCAAGGGGAAGAGTCCTACCAAAAAGAAGATCCCTGCCAAGGGGAAGAGTCCCACCAAGAAGACTGCTAAGGGGAAGAGTCCCACTAAGAGCCCTACAAAAAAAAGAGCAGATACAAAGGGCCATCCATTCCACTCACCATTGAAATTCAAGGTTCAAAAGCGCCGTACACTTAAGAACAGTAAGGGGGAGGCACCTAGCTCACCTTTCAAGCTACCATTCATGTTGTCAAAGAATGTTGCCAAATCACCCAAGCCATCCAGTCCTCAGGAGCCCAAAGCACCAACCCCTGCCAAGTCACCCGTGCCAAGCCGTGAGGGGCCCAAAGCACCAACCCCTACCAAGTCACCACCACCACCCACTCCTAAACTTTCACCCCCTTCTGAACACAAAAGGAAAAGGGTCTCTGAGGATGCAGAATCCTCTCAGGCAAAAAGAAAAGTGGAATTTCATGATTGATTAGTCCACAAAAGCTATGTACACTTTTGTTCATTTTGTCCATATGAACATATATATATATACCCTTTGGTGATTCATAATTTTGTACTTTAAATACTTAATACCAACTGTCGATTCTTAAATGTGTATCATGATGTCATGGAAGTTTAAAACAACATAAGTAATGTTCACAATAAGGTAGAGAAAAGATAAATATATTTGCAAAATGATTACAATATTGAACTTGTTTTGCAAGTCCTTGCAAGTGGCTCAAATACAACTCTTTTTGGGGGAAGGCATGTGATGCAAGAGGTTGAATTCTCCATCCTTGTGCTCACCACAATTTCATCCACTTTGAATCTATACTCGGGAGATGTTTCATCAAGAAACTCAAGAGATTATCTAACATCATTTAGTCTCCAATTTTTTGTTACTATCAAGTTTCTATACTCGGTGTGTGGATGGACTGTGACCTTTAGTTCAAACTCTGGACAATTTCACTCAGAGTCGAGAGGAACCCATCTACCTAATTTGCTTCTCCATATCCTATAGTCGTAGCCCAGAACTAATGATTGACGACATAGTCGATACGAGATAGACATAGAATTTGGGCTTACTCTACAACTAATATTGTCACCAATATGGAAAGTTTCTTTGGTGCTTCATCCGTCTCCAAGAACATTATCCAGTTCAATCATAGAAAGTCTTCTATTAAGCCACATCGTCTGTGTCCTCTGCAAGTCCATTGTTTTGAAACATGCCACAAAGACATGTATAGGCAAGAACCATTGAAATTTAATCCTTCTTGATATTCTGCCCGGAGACATAGCTTTAAGGATGTCTTCTTTGATCTTGGATTTGAAGCTTGATAAAGTACATGCATCAGGAGCTTCCCAGTCAAGTGAACTTATGGTGGGAACGGGTAACTGATGTAGTTCTCTATATGCACCTTCTCGTGATGAAACTTTTTATTCTGCAAAATAGACAAACAAATCCATTGTTTTGTAAAAGGAAGGTGGCTTGTCAGCATACATAGCATTTTCAATCCCTTTATGCATTGCTTTGAACATCCCACTTAGACTCTCCACAGGCTGCCATTCCACAGCTGTTGAAGGAAATATATCTGGAATGGAATCAAAAAATAAGAAAAACAATGGGATAATGAAAAAAATTCACTGTATCAAATAGTTCTTTTTGTACTTACAGTAAGAATGCAGTGTGGGATGTTCTTCCCAGTCTAACACCATATCCTTGGCCATGTACACATGTTGAACTTTAGCTAGCCAGCCATTGTCAGTCACTTTGAAAGAAAGAACACGACCTTTCCAATGGTTTTTTACTTTATCACGTTTAGTTCTCTTCACTCTGTGTACACCTTTGCATGAAGGAAGCATTGTTACCTAGTCATTCACACGAAAAGATATGGGCTTCCAAAGACCATCCTCTCTAACGTTATGAAAGTCATAAGAAGTTATGTTATGTGAAGGGCAACGTGCAAAAGACGCCATGGAAACTCAAAGATTAGAGAAGAAGAAAGAAAGTATAGACGGAAAGACTTAAAACCTCTCACAAACTAGAGAGCGAGAAAGGTATACGTTTGAAAAAAGTAGATGATTTGTCATTAATGCCCTTGTTTTGAGAGCCTTCTGACATAGATTTTGTATCTTTTGACAACGCTTTTGTGAAATATAAAATAGAATAAAAGACGAGACTTCATTACTTTGAGCCGCAAATTTAATGAGCTCTCTCGCTGAAAGCACCCAAATATAGCAGTTTCAGCCTTATGATCAAGACATTTAGCGCTTCTCCCACAATAGAGGAGACAAGAGTGCCATACTTTTGTATACGTGTCAAATAACTATTGGACTATGCCTTAATCCTTAGATTAACAAACAACCGTTTTTGAGTCTTTTTTGGCCCTAATGAGGTTGATGAGCAGGCTGAAGCATCTATGGCACTCATCCGCGTGCAAGATCCCAGCTCCAGTAGGGAGGAAGATCGGACGATAGAGGGAGATGAGGTGTTGGAGGAAGTTTTTGACCTCCAAATTCTCACTTTGCATGCAGTGGTTGTGGATGGTCGTCACTTATTGTTCCTTGATGATAGTGCAAAGACACTAGGACTCAGAGAAGACGAGTCGCTCTCATTGCTTGCTATCTATGTGGGCATGAATGATCCCAGTGGAAAGCAAGAGAAGGTCAACTTTCAAATTGACTTTGAAACCAAGGCCTCCCACCAAGCCTCTCATTGCTCCCTAGTGAAAAAAAATAGAATATGGCACAAACTGTGGCAAATACACTTATGGAAATCAAATCATGTGCCTCCTTTTCTGAAAGAATCCTAGAAAGTGCTTTTCATCCACACAAACCGCTAATCATTATGGGTGGAGAAGATCGCTCTCACATCGACCTTACAAGGAAAACTCTTGAAGAGATGGATGAAGAAGCCGAGGTAGCCACTTTTTGACCTTATCGATAGTCTATTGTACCCTATAGCAAGTGTTGAAGTTGTTTAAAATGTTTTGGAGACCGCATACCATGTTGATAAGTTTGCAATGCGTACTAGAGGTACGCGCAACGTTCCTATGGATAGAGATAGCTCCCTATTGGCTGTGGTACTACCTTGACCATCTGGGGCCATCCGTTCTTTGAGTTGCTCACACAGAGTTCTCTAAGCATGGTTCAACGGAGCTGCTCAAGTGAAAATCATTAAGTGCCATCCTTGTTGAAGAATAAAAAAATGTCCCTAGGAGCTCATATATGGCTTTTGTCTCTGTAGCCCTTTTGTAAAGCTATTATGACGGCATATACTTAGAATTTTGTGTCAAAAAATTATCACAATCAAATAAAAAAATTTAATGCAATGCCTCATAAAACATTGTCCTCTAATATTCATAATATTAGGTCTGCATTTAGAATTCCTCCCTCCCTCCTATCTGGAGTCCTCATGAAGGATAGGGTATCTGAAAGGGCGGTGGTAATGTGTGTGCTAGTCTCCCCCCAATTGTGCTATCTTATAGTGAAGGGAGCAAAGAGAACCCCGAACCTCCACAGCCTCTAAAACGTTGGGGGCCGAATGGCGCGCCTCGAGCCTGTCACTATAAAGCGAACAGGGGGGCACCACCTAGATTTGAGCAGCTAGGACGTAGACCGCGATGATATGAACACCGCGAACTTCCACACAGTGAGAGAGAGAGAGAGAGAGAGAGAGAGAGAGAGAGAGAGAGAGAGAGAGATTGACAAATGATGAAAACCCTCGGGGGTGTGAGGGAGAATTATTCCTGTAGTATTTACAAATGACCTTATTTCCAACGAGGCGGCACACCGTGGTGATAGAGAAGTAGGGAGAGAATGGTGAAAACTACTTGGTGCGTTCTCTAAGACGACTTAATGATTGTGAAGCTTGCTACCAAGAGTGTGTATACGTGTGTGCATCGACCATTGGAGTCGAGAGGTGGACGTGGCTCCCTTCGCATGGTGCAAATCCCAAGGCAAACCAACACACAAGCCCCCTCCCCGTGATGCCAATAGTGTCGACTCTTCCCACTACACTCTACCAAGTGCTAACCTCTCATGAATTGTGCCCCCCCGATAGTGACCTCTCAGTGCCAATTTATAGGTGTTGACTGCTTGGATCATGGTAATCCCGGTGTGATTAGGGTAAGCTAATCGGGGAGACAAAGCAAATGGTGGGCCCGGTGTGGTTGACCCTTGCTTTGTTTTGGGAGGTTATTAAAAGATGAGAATCTCTAGGTGGGCCTTTGTAACCATCACCTAGAGAGAGGGAATTTACAAATTGGAGAATTTTACAATGGCTTGGGTGAAAACTGAAGAAATGATGAACATAACCTACAAATTACTGAAAATGGCATCGTGGTTGCGTGATGAGGGCGAATGGTGTGTTGCCGGTGCGTCGATGTAGCGCGTACTTCTTTTCGGGGTCGCCCAGGTCATGCCTTCGGTGCATTTCTCCTTTTTGTTGTTGGCGGTGCGTGATTTGGGTCCTCCTTCTTTTTCGTTGTCGTCGTAGTCATGGAATCCTTTGGTTTTTTTGTATTTGTGGTGCGTATATGCGTGTGTGTGTGTGTGTACGTATGTGCATGTGGGTAGACGTGTGTGTGTATGTGTGAGTGCGTAAGCGTGAGTGTATGTATGTATGTGTGTGCGCAAGTGTGCATGGGAACGGGCTTATTATGTATAATATATATATTAATTTTTTTATTTTTTGCTTTTTCCGGTTGGCGGCCTGCTTCAGGCTACGGGAGGGTCTGTGACTTTGTTTCCTTGATTGGCACTTGTAGAGTTTCTTTCTTTCCCTTCTTTGGCTCGGGCGGCTCTTCCGGCACTGTCTCTAAACGGCACTTCAACCTTGTGTCTACTCTGGCCGCCTTAGGAGGTTATTTTTCTTTGTCTTGCTTCTTTTCTTGTGTACTTCTGGTGACCCTTTCCAGCCTACATCCTCCAATGGTGTTAGTAGAGGGAGGTACTCGCCTTTGTGGTCTGTCTTCAATATCCTCTCGTAGTACCAGCCAGTTGTTCTGTTGAGGAGTAGGTGGTACTGATCTGTCGCTTCTATGGCATGGTATATCATTCTGGTGAGTACTTCTCCTCCTGCAATATGATTTGGTTTGTCTTGCTATAGCTTTGTCACTTCCTCAAATAGATATGATGCATGATCTATATAGAAATCACATGTGTCATTCCCATAGCCTAGGTCATTGTTGTTGAGATGACCCCGTGTGGTGTAGGTATCTAGGCGGTATCTTGTTGTAGCTCAACAAACATTGACTGTATACCTGTGTCAGTACCCTCACTTCTGGGTTTGCTATGATTTCAAAAGATGGCAGTTTAGATCTTTGCAGGTAGACTGTGAGATTCTTCCTTCTTTCTCTCATGTTGGCTTCCTGACTAGACACTTTTAAAGCTTCTTTGATGATTTACTTGGTGATCTGAATCTCCATTATCTCATTATCCATGCCTACAACCCTACAAGTTCCCATGTGGTGTAGTGTATCTAGGCGGTATCTTGTTGTAGCTCAACAAACATTGATTGTATACCTGTGTCAGTACGCTCACTTCTGGGTTTGCTATGATTTCAAAAGATGGCAGTTTGGATCTTTGCAGGTAGACTGTGAGATTCTTCCTTCTTTCTCTCATGTTGGCTCCCTGACTAGACACTTTTAAAGCTTCTTTGATGATTTACTTGGTGATCTGAATCTCCATTATCTCATTATCCATGCCTGCAACCCTGCAAGTTCTGTCTTCTTGGACAATCTCAACTAGTTGTTGTACTCTCTTGAAATTTATCCCCACTGGTGGTAGTGAAACAAAGTCCCATAAGCCAACTTTCTTCAGCCGTGATCTTTGTGGCGATCTTTTTAGGTATTTTTCTACCTCCTTAGGGATCATTACTGTATCCACTAAATTTCCTTTGCCATCCATATAGGAACCTTGGTAGATTTGGAAAGCTATTGCCTGTTGCACTTCTGCAGGTATCCATGTGGCTGTTGGCTTTAATGAATTTTGTAGAAGTGTATAGGGTGTTGCATCCTCCGTTGCCACGTTCTTGCCTTTTATTTTTCCCGGAGAAGCGTCCATGGATCCTGTATCCACAAGTAATGGTTAATGTATAAACATAGTACCTCTTTTCTAAATTGATTATCACTTAAGCATGCATCTAGTTGAGCCCTCTTAGTCCCAAGATGAGTTAGTGAAAAATGTTAGCAGCAGATAAACAAGTTCTTTCAGTGTCTGACTCTGATGGCTTCAAATTAATGCTATTGATGCAGGAGAAGGTGTCCAAATGATTTGAAACTTTGTGTGGTACATGTGCATAGGGTATCTAAGCTCTCCATATGGTCACAATTTCAAAATCATGCCAATTTCAAACTCTTCTGAGTCTATCGTGATAGACTCACTATCTTCTCATAGGGGAGGTATTTTTCACATGTGACTTCACACTCAGGTTTCCCATGGCTTGTATATGATCTGACTTCATTTTCATCTCAAATGGATGTCAAGTGACCTCCCTTTGGCTCAACTTTCATTTTCCCAAAAATCCTCCAAGGAGATGCTGGTCTATCCCCCTCATCTTTTGTTGTTTTGGGTCCAAACCTTGTGGGTAGCCTCCTTATGCCATGCTCAAGGAAACTGTAGGCTCCAGTTTTTGATCACAAGCCCCAGATGTATTCTGTTGAGTCTATCGTGATAGACTGGGAGTTATGCTCAAATTACCCTCTTTTTGATCTGTATCCCATTGTTTGCCTTCTTCTAGTTGATATAAGGTCCCTTGGCCTCTCACATGTGCATCAAGACTTTATCTGTCCTTGATATTGTCATGTTCTAACTCTGAGCCTTCTGTCAAGTCTATCTCCTCTTACTTTAAGAGTCCATCTTGTCCCAAACTTGGTGTAGTGCCTTCATATGCTGTCATAAGCCTGACCCTGAGCGGATTTTTGAAAAGGGCCTCCCCAAGATAGATTAATGAGTCTATCGTGATAGACTAATAAGTTTGTCAAGGTGGAGCAATATTTGCAATTTTAATTGATATATGGGGTTAATAGGCCTAGTTAGTCCCATTGGCAACGGCGGCAATGTTTTGGGGCATACTACTCCCCTGTTCATGCTCACAAGCATGACACAGACAACATACTTGTTATCCGGTGACACGACTAACCCGTAGGTGCACGGAGGCAATCTTGTTAGCTTGTCAGGATGAGACCAACCTACACATACACACTTCTATGATGCATCAATCACTAATCCTTGTTAACTCTAACCCACTCTATCCCTAATCACTCATAACACCGTTTACACATCAAATGAACTCGGAATCGCTTCAACCTTGCTAGGCACCATCCCCTCACTAGGATACACTTACCTAAAAGTCCAACCTCACCAGATTATAACCCTAACTATCTCGAATACAGTCGCGATAGACTCACAGGTTATAACCTAAAAGTATGCAAAACCTAAGTCTATGAACATCTATGCATAGCTAATCTCGCCCTCGTTCCATAAAGTACTTGATTGTTGAAAACAGACACCGTTTGTGCTACTTACAAGAAAAACAAGCTCGTGGGAAGATCGCTCAGTTGTGAGCAGCTCAAAGATGCAAATGCGTGGCGTGGGCGCGTAGCTCTCGGAGAGGCTACCGCGATGGTGTGGTCGCTTCATGAATCCAGTGAGGGAGATACACGTAGTGAAGAGGATAAGATCACACACACTCTCTCTCTCAGACTCGTATGACACAGAATAAATGATTCAAATGTTATTCAAAAATGGTTCTAAGGTGACCTTTATACTTTAGTCCCCTTAGCTCAAAATGTACATGGGGTTTTCATTGAGTTATAATCGTCATAATTACAAATGGAAACGCATTGCATCCCGGCCAACTAATAAATCTATACATAATCCAGACAATTGGATAAAGACGGTAGACATCATTGGCATTACAAAGGGAATTTGATAGTCATTACAAAGGGAATTTATACACACCTCAAGGAAATCAAAACAAGTTCAAAAAGGGACAAAGGATTACTTACTAGGCCAATAGGACAAGTGTGTATCATCAAAAGTCCATTTTGTCACATATTTGCAAGCTGGGATAATAATTGCGCTTCTTATTACGAAGCCCCAAAACAATCCACTTTTACATAATTGCTTCATGGATACCTTATACTTGTTGTATCCAACCCCTACACTTACAAAAGGTGCAAAGTTATTTTCACTTTGTGTCACACTTCAAAATAAAGGGACACTTTGTAGACGGCTGGCGCGTCACCATGTGGGAACGTGTTCTTAGAAGATGGGCAATGAATCACTTAGTAATTACTAAAGTAATTACTACGGTAAACCCGAAGCATATAAATAGGGCCCATTACTTTCACTTGTATTAGCGCTTTGAGCTATAATTGCATTTGAGCATCAGTGACAGTATTATCGGCTACATTTTCCCTCTCTGTAATCATATTCACTGTAATCTCAATCATGATATATATATATTCCAGTGATACTGACTTCTCAACAGTCTTCTGAATCTGAATCTGAACTTTACTCCAGTCTTGAAGTCTGATTCTCATTCCAGTATCCATATTTCAGTCTAGTCACTGATTTCTGTCTAGTCTGCTGTCTGAACTCTTCCTTTTCTAAGTAGCTGAAATCCTTCAACACTGGAATTAGCTGTCTCAAGAGATCATCTCAAATTCCATTTTGGCGATCACGGTGGCTAGAGCTGAATCTCGTTGACTGAAAGACTCTTCTCCCAGTTGAAGTTTTCAGCAATGGCACCAAAATCTAATCGTGGTCGGAAAACTACCAATTGTGTGGACCCCATTCCTGAGGAGTCACAAAGAGAGTCTGATCCCAAGCCAGAGAAAATGACTGACACTGAGGCTCAGGAGGAGCATAGTCAGGCTGATGAGGCACAGGACTCACAGCATTCCAGTCATTCTCGACGCAAACGGGCAGAACGGGAAGCACGAAAGGCAAAGAGTTCCAAGAGTTCTCAGTCTCGCCAGAACGATGAGCATATCAAAGGCAGAAAGGGAAGTCACCGAACTTTTAGCAGACAAAATAGAGAGGATACTGAGACTGAGATAGAAACAGAGATTGATTGGGATGCTGACACTGACAGCTGCAAGAAGACTCCCAAGCGTTAGTCTGAAGCCAACAAGCGAACTGGTGGAATTAGCAGCAATCGACATGATTACTCCGCTTCCCTGAATATTTCCTTTCCCATGTTCAAATGAGGGAAAAAGGATGATCCTGATGTTCACATACAAGCTTTTGAGCAATATGCTGAACTAAAAAACATTGATGAAGATGATTGGGGGGAATACTTTCCACAAACCTTGAAGGAAGCAGCAAGGAAATGGTATTGCCATTACCCTGCATGCCAACTAAGATCATATAATAAATTACTTAAGGCCTTCAGGTTGGAATATTCCGACAATCGAGGAGATGAGGATATTCTCTATGAATTGGATCAGATCAAATAGCGGAATTTGTCAGTCCGCAGCTATGTAGAAAAGATCAAAGAACTAACTAGACAACTGCAAGAACCACCGTCTGAGAAAAGATTAAGGGCATGGTTTCTGAATGGGTTCAAAAGCAAGAAGCTGAGAGAACAGGAAGTACCAACACCTACAAAGAAATTCAATGACCTGGTCCAGTGAGCGTTAAAACTGGAACAGCAAGCTAAGAAAGAAAAAAGCCACAAGAAGCGAAGGACCAGTAGCAGTAGTTCGGCTATTGAATCTTCTGATTCCAGTGCAATGTCCAGCAGTTCCGAGAGCAGTTCCAATGAACGGACAAAGGAAAAATCAAAGAAAGGATCATGGACCAAGAAAATTGAACAAATGACTAGGCAGATTGCGGAGATTAGCCACACAAGACAGCCGGTCCGAAAGATGGAGACTTGGTGTTCAAGATGTAAATCCAAGGACCATATCTCCACGGAATGCCCACAATGTACCTACTGCAAGGCCTTCGGTCACCTATGGAATAATTGTGGCATCCGAATTCACCATTTTAAGAAAGGAAAGGATCTATCAGTGGTTGCCTACACTGAACCAATGAAGACAAAGCCAATCAAAGTAGCACAAGAAGAAGGACCAGGTACCAGTGGTACTGGTCAAGGACGGGGTAGATACCAACCAAGAATTGGCAGAGGAAGAGGAAGAGGCAACTTCCAGACCAGAAGCATGAATTGCTATACCTGTGGAAAGTATGGTCATTTTGCAGCCCAATGTCCAGATGCACCGGTAACAACTGCTACTGAGGCTAAGGCACCAGAGCCAATCCCAGTCAGAGTAGTTACCAAGAGCAAAGGAGTGATCATTGAAGAGATTCCAAACATTTCAGAAGTACCAGCCAACTCTAACAGCAGCAAGTGGGCCCAGCAAAGGGAAGTTTGTAAGGAAAAGGTGGTAGATGAGTGGCAAGAGCAACGGGAACTAGCAGCTAAAATCACAGAGGATTTAGCTAAGAAGCTTCCAGAGCAGCCAGAAAGTTCTGAGGCTAGAGTCATTCAGAAGATACCAGCCCAATTGACTGATAAAGATCAGTCAGTACCGGCCATGACAGAGACCATGCTAGCTGTGGTACATGGACTAGTTGGTGAGATGGAAGAGGAAGGAAAGAGTAGAAGTTCTGCTAAAGAAGAATGGCAGTATGAGAACACTAGCTCTTCAAGCTTTGACAATCAGTCGGACCAGGAGCAAGAGGAAATTCAGGTGAAAATTTGTGATAGAATCCAAAAGCTGACCGTCGAGCTGGAGGATATAAGAAAGACCTTACTTGAAGTGGCCAACTTTATCAGGCAGCGTAGGAAGACTGAGGAAGAGGCCAGAATAGTAGACCTGACGGCTGTCCAGGATGATGAAGTTCCACTTATTCAGGTAGATTACAAGGTCAGAAAGCAGTGGGAACCTCTCTCAAGCGTCATACTGGATGGAGGAGCAGGAGTCAATATAATGGGAGCTCATCTTCAGCAAAGAATGGGTATCACCAACATGAAACCAACACCATTCAAAGTAAGGATGGCATATCATCGAGTCGTACAAGCGACGGGCATGATTGAAAACACACAGATAAGAGTGGGGAAGGAAAAATTCAAAACTAGTTTCCTAGTTTTGGATGTACAGGGCGCATATGCAATGCTATTAGGCCGCCCATGTTTAAGAACAGCACATGTTTTTCATGACTACGCAAACCAGACTTTAACCATAGAAGGGGCCAATGGCAGAATCAAAATCCAGACCAATAATACCAGGAGCTGGAAAAAGGAACTGAGGCCGAAGGAGTTGTGTCAGAAATACCGAGCTAAGAAAATTGAGCGAATGCTGGCAGCAATGAACATCTTTCCTTTGGCAGAAATTGATTTGAATGCAGTCCTACTAAACAAAGAGCAAGCTGACAAGCAGAAGAAACAATTCCTTGACCAATTCACTGAAGTCAATACAGGGGAAAGAACTGTTCAGCTAACTGGAAGAATGGAGGAACCAGCTGATACTGATATAATGGAAGAATCATCATGTCCATAAGAATATCCACATGATCAGAATAATGATTCAAAAATGAATGGACCTTCTTGGAACTACGCTGAAGAGTCGACCAAACGAAAAGGAGGAGGACCCAACTGGTTGCTTCCAGATGATCAGGAAGTAGAGGAATGGAACCTGGGATCAGAGGAAAATCCCAGAATGATCAAAGTCAACAAGCACTTGAAACCGGCAATGAAGGAAAAAGCACGGATAATGTTCTAGAAATATAGAGATGTATTTTCCTGGGAACATACAGATTTGAAGGGAGTAGATCCTGAAGTTTGTCAGCACCGAATCCCACTAAAACCGAACGCTAGGGCAGTCCGATTACAAAGATACGAGATGAACCCTAACTATGCAAAGAAGGTCAAGGAGGAGATTGATAATCTTCTCAAGGATGGGTTCATTACGGAAGTAGCAAGCAGTGATTGGTTATTTCCAATAGTTGTCGTTCCTAAGAAGAATGGGAAATTAAGGGTTTGTGTCGACTATAGGAAACTAAATGCCCAGACCATTAAGTATCCATTTCCCTTACCTTTTACTGATATGTTGCTTAATGAGATCGCAGGATATGAGATGTATAGCTTCATGGATGGTTATAGCGGCTATAACCAGTTACAGATTGCTCCAGAAGATAGGACCAAGACCACTTTCACCACTGAGTGGGGAGCATTCATGTATCTGGTGATGCCTTTTGGCCTGTGCAATGCACCGGCTACTTTTCAGCGGTGTATGATGGAGATGTTTAATGAATTTCTTCATCGGTTCCTCGCCATTTTCATGGATGACTTCACTGTCTATTCAGCTGAGGAACAACATCTTCTATTCCTAGAGATGGTTTTTAAACGCTGTCAGGAGAAAAGGATTTGCTTGAATCCATTTAAATCAGTATTTTTGGTTTGGAAGGGACAGCTACTGGGACATGTGGTTTCCTGCAATGGAATAGAAATGGCCAATGACAAAATACAGTGTGTCCAGCAAGCTAAAGCACCTAAAACTGCTTCTGAGTTGAGTTCTTTTTTGGGGTATGTAAATTTTTATAGAAGATTTGTACACAAATTTGCTTCTCAAGCAGTGCCACTATATGAGCTTACAAAGAAGACCGGTAAGTTCAATTGGACTGCTGAGTGTGAGGAGAGTTTCCAGAATTTGAAAAAAGACATTACCAGTAAACCAGTCCTCAGGCAGCCGAATTGGGATATCATTTTTCATGTACACGTCGATGCTTCAGGATTGGCAATGGGGGCAATATTAGCTCAGCCAAATTGCAGAACAGACTATCCGGTCTATTTTGCTAGTCGGAGATTCAGTCAGGCTGAACAAGGCTATACGACTACTGAAAGAGAAGCCCTCGGAATGGTTTTTAGCGCTACAAAGTTCAGGCATTACCTATTGGGGAAGTTATTCCATTTTTATGTGGATCATCAAGCTCTTCTGTTTCTGATTAACAAAGTCATTATTCAAGGCAGACTGATAAGATGGATGATGTTCCTTATGGAATTTGAGTTCAGAATTTTCCATAAGCCTGGCCGAAACCACTGTGGAGCTGACTTTCTTTCCAGAAGTACAAAAGGATTTTCAGAATCACCTTTGAGAGATGAACCAGTGGATGCTGATTTATTTCAGCTAGAAGCAGAAGAATCAGTGGATCCTGAATGGTATGATATTTATCAGTTCCTTTCCCAAGGTGCCTTTCCAAAAGATTGGAAACAGAATCAGAAGAAGGCTCTGATCATAAAAAGCCTGAAATTTACCATCATTGGGGGAGTAATTTATCGATTGGGTGTGGATGGTATACTTCGGAGATGTGTTCCAATGGAGGGAAGAATGCAAGTTATCTCAGAGGCACATAATGGAGAGTCTGGTGGACACTTTTCCAACGAAGTAACCTACAAGAAGATTTTGCAAGCAGGTCTGTGGTGGCAAACAATGATTGCTGATGTCAGAAGCTTTTGTAAAATTTGTGATATATGCCAGAGAATGGGCCGACCAACAGCTGCAGAAATGACTCCCTTAATGCCAATACAACCATTGGGAGTATTCATGAAATGGGGATTGGATTTTATGGGACCTTTTAAGAAGGTGACTCCCAGAAAGAACAAGTACATCGTGATGGCTACTTGTTATGTTACCAAGTGGGTTGAAGCTAAAGCTCTTCCTGACAACACAGCCAAGTCAACTGCACGGTTTCTGTTTGAGAATATTGTCTGTCGATATGGATGTCCAGTGGAAATTGTGATCGATCAAGGGACACACTTTATCAATGATACTATGGAAATCCTATTAGATATGCTTTCAGTCAAGCATTGGAAATCTACTCCTTACTATCCCAGATGCAATGGACAGGCTGAAAGTAGCAATAAGACAATTAAGAATATTCTCACTAAGGTGGTGCAAAAGAAACCAGACCAGTGGGATTTGAAGCTTCAGACTGCTCTATGGGCTTATAGAACAGCTTATAAGGTAACTATTGGAATGAAACCATTCAGAATGGTGTATGGTACTGAAGCAGTGGTTCCTATGGAGTTTGTAATCCCCAGTCTGAGAATGGTTGTAAAGTATGGATTAGACTTCAACCATAACCTCAAGAAAAGACTGGATGAACTGATGCAGTTAGATGAACTCACGCAAAGGGCTATATTAGAATAGGAAATTGTTCAACAAAGAAGGAAGCACTGGCATGATAGCCGAATTAAAGTCCGAGAATTCCAGAAAGGAGACTTACTGCTTCTATATCAGCCAAGAATGGGTCCAAAGAAGCCGAATTTGAAGATTGCCTGGGTCGGACCTTTTGAGGTTGATTGGGTCTTTTCCAATGGCACAGTCAGATTAAAAGACTTATCTGGACTAATGTTGCCAGGAGTATATAATGGAGCAAAGATCAAACTTTATTACTCAGAGACAAGAGAAACTAGATTAGAAGAAGTCACTAAGGAACTGGAGGTTGTTGATCAAGAGATACCAGAATCAGATATTTTTGGTCTTTTCCATGTGCAACCAGTTCCAGCTTCAGAACCAGTACCTGAAGAATCAGATCAGGCTGATTTAAGAACCAGTACCAGTATGATCTAGCCACAGTGGGAATCAGTTCAGAACCAGTATGAACACACTTTCCAAATTTTAAGTGGCCAACGGTCAAATGGTATGCCAGTGATAATTATTACAAGGATGGGTTGCAGTCTTGTCCAATGCATGTTTGCCACGTCAGCGACGACGCACACAAGTCTAGGAGCGGCGAGTAGTGGAGATTTTATGGCCCGAACACGTATAATAGTCAGGAGAGTTAACATTTTTCCTCATAAATCTCCTGCGTGACTCTTTCCTCTTGTCAACCATTCGCCATCGCCGAGCTCTGAGGTCTCTTCACTACAATCGCAAACTTTGACCTCCAATGAGACAGTTGACTGTCAGACAACCTTACCAGCGACACCAGGCAACGGCTTTAACACAAGTAAGTCCTCTTTGCCTTCGCTTGTTTCATCGTTGTCGACCTCACAGTGTATGGGTAGAAGGAAACGATCAGAGAAGATGGAGGAAACTTTTGCAGAAACCCAGGCTATAATTACTGAGACAAAGGAAATCCTTCTTGTTGTTCCATATAGTAAAATCCAACGATATGTCTTTACTGATCATGCAATGACTCTGCTACAACTTTGGGATCTGCGAGTTGTATTGTAGACGACAAGGATTGCTTTTGATGCAGGGATCATCAAGCAAGTTCTTGATTCCTTTGATGCAGAAAACAGCAGTGCTATGATAAATAATAGGAGGGTGTCAGTGACACCAGAAGCCATTGCATTTTCATTTTGGATGCCTAATGAACCTAAACCATCGGTGGCAACTGCGCAGCAAATAAGTATTGCACTTAAGGAGGATGAAGCAGCTCAAAAGAAGCGCAAAGCAAGTGCTCAAGGAGTTCCAGTAGCAGGACTGGAAGCCTTCGCGGCTTACAGGTTTGTAGCCGAAGCAGTCAGTCTTAAGAATAACCCAACTTATGTGTCAGAAAAATTATTTGCTATGCTGTTGGACAAGATACTGGATCCACAAGTCCATATCAACCTGTGCCAAATACTCTCGCATAATGTACTTCAACAGATTGCCAAGTTGAAATCTCAAACTATTTTCAAGGCATGGTATGTCTGGCAATTTCTGTATTGGGCTACTGCTGTAGACATTAATGAGCAGGTGAAGCTGGCATGGAATGAGCAGCCCATTTCTGAACCGAAGAAAATTGAACTGTCCTCAAACGACGAGGAAACGGACAGTCAAACAACTTCCAAGGACCTGGAAAGGAAAGCTACTGCAGAGGAAGCTAGTAGTTCAAAGAAACCAAGAATTACACTGACCAAAAGCAGTGAATTCTTGAAGCACATCGAAAGCCAGGTAAAGTCAGCGAGCACTGAGACAACTGTACCTAATCAGACAATTGTTACTGGATCTGGGAAGGATCAGGTAAAGCCAGTCACTGAGGCGAAGGTACCAGACCAGCCAGGAGACAAAGGCAGGAATCAATTGGATAAAGGGAAAGGTCCAACGTCCTCAACTATGACTGAAACAGTTCCTGTCATTTCTCAAAACCCTCTGCAACTGGTTAAAAAGGATAAGCTAAAGCAAATGCAAACTCAGAAATTGAGAGGGCATCTCTCACTCACCAAAACTGATTATGCATCTCTACCTTATGTGGCTCCTGTGGCAATATATGAACCAGTTGATTCTGATCCCACAACGGTCAAAGACAGATGTTCAGTACTGATACAGTCCTCTTGGAATACCATTGTCAGGTGTATGGGACAATTGGTGGAAGCTACTGGATCAGAAGATGAAGTTAAAAAGCTTAAAGCTGAATTGGCACAAGCACAACATCAGATTGTCACACTCCAGAAAGCCCAGGAAGCACAGAACATACAACACAGGGTATTGCAAGCTCAGTCAGAGAGAGCTCATGAGTTGTTGAACAAAAAGTTAGCTAAAACTGAGTCTGAAATTATGATCATAAAGAGTCAAAGGAATGAAGCATCGAGAGGTGTAGAGCGAGCTGAAATGGGGCTCAGAACGAAGCGGACAGAATTTAGGAAGCTGCTATTACACCATATAGCTCTGAAGTGTTCGCTAACGGACAGATACATCTACAAGAGCTTGTCTAAAATTTTGAAACCCGCAGGCAATGCTGTTTTTGATTTAGAAAATTTAAAATCCTTGATGGAAAGTCTGTAAAGTGATTTGCAGGACAAGGTGAGTGAATTCAACAATGCTCTGATGAACCAAGCCATCATGAATTATATTGAGCAGCAGACATCCCCAGAGGAGGCTGAAGAAGAAGAAGAAGATGAAGCTGATAAGGAGGAGGATGATCAAGAAGCCGGGAATACACAGGATGATGATGATGCCCCACCACCATCTCCACCTCCAGGACCAGGCAATGATGGGACAAGGCCAGATGAAGGAGGTCAGTCACAGCAAGACCAACCTGAACAGACTGAGGAACAACAGGAAAGACAGGAAACAGAACAACAGTTGGGTCATCAGCAGACTAAAGAACGGCAGACCAACAACACTGGAAATGATCCACCTGATCAGTCCCATCACAACAGAGAGGCTAAAGGGAAAATGAAGGCTCAGGATGAAGGACCAGTGAAGGATCATCAGCATTCACTGCAACTCATTACCCTAAATAAGCAGCTGAGACATCAAGAGGCCTCCATCACCAGACAGTATCTGGAGGATGATACTCTGTGGACTGATTTAGAAAGGTTCCAAAGGCTATATGTAGGAGCCAGGGAAATGGTAGAACATTGGAAATCTACTGCTTTTCATGATAAGGAAGCTTGTATACTACTGGCGCATCCCAATACAGTTCAGCTGTTGGAATGAGTTCCAGAATGGATACTCAATGCTGATGAGAAAGTGGTAAACCCGCACTGGCAAAGATAGTCCACTGCAGATTGTCAGTCTTTGGCTTTAGAACTGGAACTTCTGCTGGGTAACAAACCAACTTACCGCTGTATGAAGGACGTTAGGGTCCAACTTAAGGATGTTCCGGTTCAACTGCAAATTGCCAGAGGTGTTTTGGACCAGAGAATGAAAGCCATCCTGGAGGACCAGACATCCACTAGCAGAGGACCTCAAACTCGCATGTCAGTCGGAGCACAAGCAATTTCTCTCCGCACACTATTCCAGCTAGTCAGAATTACTAGGAAGATGATGCAACAAGAGAACCAGGCAGTTCTGAATTTCCTGGAATTTGTGCCTGATTCTCCAGTTCTCTTGTATGCTGTTCCAGCAAGAGAAACTGAGTTGCCAAGATTCTTTCGAGCACTGTATCCTCAATATCAAGAGCCAGTTGATCGACTCACATATTTCAAAATAATTGATGAGCTTCAGAATTGGTATGAGCGATCAACTGTAGAATGGAAGACTTGGCAGACATTATTCAATGATGTTCTTCAAATCAATGATATCTAGGCTATAAAGGAAGAGCTACAGAGGATTCAGTTGTGTATGGGCCAGTGGAAGATTCAGGTCAGAGGATTGACTAGGATTACTAATCAGTTACTGCAGCTTATAGTCGAATCTTCCAAACTGCCTGAGAAAGACATTGCAGCAAAGCCGGGTCTAGCACCGCAGTACAGGGAGATGGCTGAGATTTTGTTAGAAGCACGCGTCAAAACAAATCAGCCTCTTCCACAAGGATGGATCCATACTGCTTCGCACTGTCATAAACTGGCCAGAACCAGACTGACCAAGGGCAGGCGTACACTCTATGATCCTGACACCAAAACCTATCATTCTCTCACACCTTATGAGGTAGAGATGACCACAGAACGGCGGGATCAGCTGGAGCAGGAGGCCATTTACCGACTGATTCAGAAGGAGAATGCTGATGCTGGAACTTCTCAGGCACCAACATGGTCAAAGAGCAAGGGCAAAAGGAAGACGATCCAATGGAAGGATACTGGGTAGTTCTATCTCAGAATTCGGGGGCGACTTTTCTTCTCAGCACGCAGGGAGAGATGACCTTGGCCTTTTCAGCTGCCTCTCGCAATATGTGAGCTTTCTAGAGCTCTGCATCCTTCACCATCTTCTGGTGGATTGTCAGAGTTTGACATTGAGAAGATGGATTGTCAACATCAGAACCAGACGATGGATTTTTCAGCTCAACATTAGAACCAGACAATGGATTTTTCAGAAATTTTGGAATCTTGCCAAAATTCAAGAAAGAAGGGAAGGATGTAGACGGCTGGCGCGTCACCATGTGGGAACATGCTCTTAGAATATGGGCAGTGAATCACTTAGTAATTACTAAAGTAAACCCGAAGCATATAAATAGGGCCCATTACTTTGATATCGGGTTGGCAATTGTTATCACTTGTATTAGCGCTTTGAGCTATAATTGCATTTGAGCATCAGTGGCAGTATTATCGGCTACATTTTCCCTCTCTGTAATCATATTCACTGTAATCTCAATCATGATATATATATATATTCCAGTGATACTGACTTCTCAACAGTCTTCTGAATCTGAATCTGAACTTTACTCCAGTCTTTAAGTCTGATTCTCATTCCAGTATTCATATTTCAGTCTAGTCACTGATTTCTGTCTAGTCTGCTATCTGAACTCTTCCTACTCTAAGTAGTTGAAATCCTTCAACACTGGAATTAGCTGTCTAAAGAGATCAGCTCCAATTCCACACTTCACTAATCCAAATTGCTTCAAAATCACATTAAAGGCCTTATTACATCATGTTCAAAACCCTATCAAGTCAAAGTTCTAAAAAAGTTACAAAAAAAACATCGTGAATAATAAGCACAATTATTATCTATGATGCAAATTTGAGTTCATTTTATCATTTTTTATCACCGTAAACTTTAGCATACTATCAAAATCCTACACCTCAATTTTGAAAGAATTTGGACATCCAAAGTGTTTCCACAATAGATAGCCATTTTAAGAAGTTTTTAGGCAAAAAATGACCCTAACCTAGCATTTTCCCAATCAAATTTCTCAAAAGCCCAAATGGTAACTATTATCAATGCCTACTAAACCCATGTGCATAGCCAAAACCCACTTTCCATGATATAATCATGCCCAATGTAATAATCGTGCTTATTATGTTGGATTTTTTTTTTCAAATTTGGTTTTGGGTGATTGCATTCTGTTTTTATGGCTTTTACTAATAATTTTTCTACTTTAAACTTGAATTTTGACATATCTTAGCTCAAATAGGGCTTCAAAAGATTTTCCACTCTCAAATGTACATGACTTGTCAAATCCTATACGTTGGCTACAACCTCCATGCTTAGCTCACCAGCCAAAAACAAAGAAGAAGACCATGAAGCTGAAAATTCAAGAGCTCCCCCCATACCAACTTGAGGAAGAATCCATCATAGTAGCAAAGAGATCCTATGCAGCAAGAGAGGCCCAGTTGAACAAGCACCATGTGGCAATTTTCCATGGAAGATTTAGAAGTTCAATTAGCCATGTGGTAGATCTCCAACTACTCCATAGAGAAATCTATGAGTTAGCTCAGGCTCTAGAGATCCAAGAATCACATAGAAGGTTGGGATTGCTACCTTTCTATAAGGCAGAACCATGTGACATGAGATCTGTAGAGGGATTTTCTGCAAAGGGCTTATGATATCCTCAGCTCAGTTCAAGAAGATGACATAGCCAGGATCATTGACTGCAATGTCCAAGCTACAAAAAGTCAATATCACTAGAGATATACTAGTAGAGTCTAAAGATACCAACAGAGGTGAGTCTGTGTGCTCTAAAGGAAAGAGAAGAACAAGAGTCTTCATCAAGAACACTACCGCAATGACCTTCACCGACATGATCCACAAGCCAAGAGGATCCCACCAAGCTCTTCCACCAAAAATTTCATTTCTCAATTAGGAGTCCACCAAGGTATACATGTCCAAACCATGATATTGCATCAAAATTTACATTTTCTTTGAAGCCTAGGCTATTGATGCCTATTGATCATGCTTCATACATGCTTAGCACACTAAAGAGCACCAAGAAGAGATGAGGAATTTCCTATCTAGGAACTCTTAAAGTATTGATGTAGATAGCCTACCAGAAAGTTAACATGGCCAAAAATCAACCAGCTACACCAGATCAGAACGCATGGCCCA
This sequence comes from Adiantum capillus-veneris, assembly GCF_014529385.1. NCBI lineage: Eukaryota > Viridiplantae > Streptophyta > Polypodiopsida > Polypodiales > Pteridaceae > Adiantum > Adiantum capillus-veneris. The sequence goes on from NC_140948.1 coordinate 147,689,322, forward strand.
TAGCACGGGTTAGGAAGGAAGAGCAAGAGGAAGAAAACTAGAATCTATAGCCCATCCTACCACAAGCTCAAATACAAATCTATTGCAACCCTCTAAAGCTAAAGACAAAGAAAATGACAAAGGTCCCATGGAGGAGCAAGAAGTCGAACCATTAGCAAAGAGTACTCTAGAACCCTTGGACACAAAGGAAGAGAAAAGAAAGGAGTAAGAGGCAAGCAAAAGGTGGGTGAGAAAAGCTCAAAATGCCTCAAGGTTCCATTGCTAGTGATCATAGAGGAACTTTCTTAAAGAGATGTCAAGTTATAGAGGGAAAAAGAAGCCTTTAAGAGATAAAGATTCCTACAAGGGAATTTTGAAGATTTCTAGCAGCATAACCTACCATGAAGGTCCACACCAAAAACCCGCATGTATCATCAAGTTGAGTATCCCCTTGTAGATTTATAGTTTATGTATGGCAAAAGAAAAAAGGAAAAGGACTAAAAGTGAAGCTATGAAGAGGTAACCCAAGGTAGATCTGACGCAAGTGTTAGGAAATAGGACGTCGCTAAGTAGATATTTGAGTAGCTTATCTAATGGAGAGAGAAACATTTTCACACACAAGAGATTATAGAGTAGAGAGAGTGTTGGGGTTCTTCAACACACACAGAACTTAGGTGTTGACAACATGTCACACACACTAAAGGCAGAGTTAGACAAAGGCAAACATATCCAACTCATCAGCATTTCACCATTCACCAAATTCCGACAGCAGACTGAAGAACAAACATGAATCATAGAGCAAGAGACTACACAGTTTGATTCATCTTGGTCCAAAGATAACTTCCATTTCAGCAAAAATTACATACTCGCGTGAACCAGCATGAACTTTAAATAGGAACTTCTGGCAGTTCTAACAGTTAACATCCGATCGACCAAAATCTGACTTATCAAGACTCCGACTTACTAAGATCAGACTAACTAAGAGTTGATTATTAAACATAAGTACAAGTACTGATCTGGTGCAGGGTCAACACCTGGCACAACCCGGTGGTGGATTTCCTTGAAATTTGACTTGGATCGACAATCCCTTGATCTGCATATTCTGCACCATCAACATTACCATCTACACTGGTTCAACTTCATTCTGAGCCTCCACATCTGGCTCAACCATACCCTGCTCTTCAGCTACTAACTCAGGTGCCACTATCCCAACAGGTGGCGACAAAGGACATGGAGTTCTCAGAGGAGGTTCCTCCTCTTATTTGCCGACAAAGGTGGCGGTTCCTCCTCTGAGAAATCCTCTTCTTCCTCATCACTTACATCCACCCTCAGGTTGATTCCCTTTCTCCTCAGCCTGGTTGCGACAAGCTCTGTCACCTCAGTTTCAGCCTCGAGTCTCATGGCTACTGCAGGCTTTGCTTTAGGGGCCATAGTGCTTGATGAAGGAGTAGATGAAGAAGGGGACTGCAAGAAGTAATCAGCAGATAGGTACTTGCACGGCGAAGAGACAAAAATTTCATAAGAATCGTGCTGCATGCATCCGCAGCTAGTGGCGAATAATTTTCCCACAAATCCAAATATTGTTGAATGTTAAACCCTTTACTTTTAGGTTTAAAAATTCTGATCCAGTTAATTCCAATGCACAAAACTCCGATCAACCAACATCCGATGCACCAAACTAGATGACTGCATACTGGATCATGTTTATCTGAAGTGAATTTCCACCCATCAGAACCTTGCCAAGCACTCCTCCTGCCTTCCTTCATCACCCGTTCTCTATTGAAACCCTTATCAACATTGCTTCTAATACCATGATCACTTGATAGCACTGCTTGCTGACTCTGAAAAGCTGGTAATTCAACTGCCTGACACAAAGCAGCACCTACCACTTTTGGTGTCAACCAGTCAAGGTGAGGTGGTTTACCTTGAAATTTCTTCAACCTGAATCCTAACTGGTTTGTCCACTCTGGTTCCAAATACATCAGCAACTATAAATGTGCCTTGGCCTAAATCTTCAACAATCTGGTAAGGACCCTTGTACCTCAAGGTTAATTTCCCTGGGAATGGACCAAGCCTAGAATTATACAACATCACCCAATCTCCCATTTTGAACAGTTTGAACTTGACATTCATAGCTACCCAGGCTTGTCTTCTCCTCTGGATGATCTCAGTGATGTAAGAACTCACCAGCCTATCCTCTTCTAGCTGCATCAAATACTTACATATGTGCTGTACTGACAATGCAGGAGACATTTTCTCAGCAGATACTCTCAAGATAGGTACCACAAATTCCATAGGTACTACAGCCTCCAACCCATATACCAACCTGAAAGGTGTCATCCCTGTGGTGACTTTGAAAGCAGTGCTGAATGACCACAGAGCTGAATCCAACTTCAGGTCCCAATCCTTAAGATCATCCTGCACAATATTTTTCAGAATTTTAACCAGAATTTCGTTGCTACTTTCTGCCTGTCCATTGGCGTGGGGATGATATGGGGTAGACTTTTTGTGTAATATCATATGAGTTTTAGTTAGCTACCTACTACTGAAAAGGCATCTACAAAAACCCTTATAAAATTCTGAAGATAAGGTTCAAATGTCTTATGAGCCACAAAGCTGAAGGAAGGTGGACCATTCTTCAAACCAAAACTCATCATTGTATACGGAAATGCTCCCCACTCAGTGATGAAGGTTGTCTTGTGTTGGTCTTCTAGAGATACCTTGATCTGATTGTAACCTGAAAAACCATCAAGAAAGCTATACATCTCATGTCCAGCTACTGCATCCAACACAGCATCACAAAATGTCATAGGGAATGAATCCATAATAGTTGCAGCATTTAACTTCCTGTAATCCACACACACCCTCAACTTCCCATTCTTCTTTGGCACAACAATAATTGGTGACAACCATGACACTTCATTAACTGGCTTGATGAATCCTACTGCCAATAACTTATCTATTTCTTGCTTTACCTGCTTTGCAAAATTGGGGTTCATTCTGTATCTCTGTTGTATGATTGGTTTAGCATCCTCTCTGAGATTAATGTGATGTTGATGTAGTTCAGGATCAATGCCCTTTACCTGTGAATAATCCCAAGCAAATACATCTTTATACTCCTACAACAACTGAATCAAACCTTTCAAAAATTCACCTTCAACATGGATGCTGATTCTGACCATCCTGGGATCTTGTTCAGTTCCCAAATTAAACTCTTTGACTTCATCCTCTTTTACCCTGGTGGAGGTACCAAACCTTTTATCATAGATCTTTTCTGCCATTAGTCTTGCTTCCTTCTCCTCTTTATCAATCTGCTCTTTCAGAGGCACCTCTAAATTCTGATCCATCATCTGCAACACTTCAGATCCAGCAATCTCCTGGCTTGGAACTATTTCTACTTCATCCTCACCGTGATCTTCATCCTTCTCTATTATCCCTTCTACATCAACCTCAAAGACATGCACAATAGTGGGATTAGCTCTCAAAAATTCCTCCTCTTCATCATCTTCCACTGCATCTGCCAAGCTTATGGTCTGAGCACATAATGGTTTAGTCTTTGGAGGGATTTGTTTTCTACCCTGCCATGATATGGTTACTGACTGCTTCCCCTTTTTCATCATGACAACATTTTTCACCCAATCCTGCTTAACTCTAGCTTGTCTAAACCAGGGTCTTCCCAACAACATCTTGTAGGAAGAATTTGAATCCTTCATTCTAAGTACCACAAAGTTCACAAAGAAAACCATACCTGCAATTTCAATTGCTTGCTGCTTGAGAATGCCTAAAGGCTGGACTCTACTCTGGTCTGCCATCTTCACTTGAAATGGTGTTGGAGCTAATGTTCCTCATAACTTCAATCTTCTATAAACCTCCTCAGGAAGTATATTCACCCCTGATCCTCCATCCAAAAGGAACCTCTTTGAATAGCATGCCTTGAAACATTACCGCCACAACAGGTACTACAAAATCCACATTTGCTGGATCAATCTGTTGCAGCATTACTTCAGGATATTGGTTTTCCAACACTTGGTCTTGCTGACCCTGAAGCTTCTTCAACAATTTCTCCTTAAAGGCTGGAACTATACATAATAATTGACCCAATGACAATTGGAAGGGAGAGTTCACAAGTACCTCAAACCAATCTTTATCTTCTTTTGTTGGCATCAAACTTGGCTTGTCAAGCTTATGCTGCTTCTTGGATACCTCCAACTCTTCATCCTTCTCCTCTGCATACTGAACCTGCTCCTTCTGCACTTTTTCATGAACCTTATCCCTCACATCTTTCTGCTCTCTCCAATTAATTGGTCCCTTAGCTTTAGCTCTTGTGACTGCCAATGCTTCAGCTTCTTCCACCTGACCACATTGGTAACAATCACAATACCATCCTTCTTCATGTTCCTTATGCTCAGTTTGATGTACTACGACTGGCTCTGGTTCTTGCTGCTCCTGAATGTCCATCAAAATAACATTAGCCTGAGCTTGTTGATTATGATGTGGTTGCTGCTGCACTCCCTATTGGTCTGCCTGACCAGGCCTCACAATGGGCATCCCTCTTTCTCCCCTGTGTCTAACCCATAATTCACAATTGAGACCAACCCAATATTGGTATGGTGATCCACAATAGACACAAGAAATCACTCTGTCTCCTCTTCTCTGATTATTATTTTGCTCTCTCCAAGGAGGTCTTGGAGGTCTTGGTGGTCTATTAAATGGTTGTCTTTTTCGAAATGGAGCTACCTTATTTTCTGCAGCTTCACCTCTACCTCTTCCTGTATTTGGCTGCTCCCTATTCCTGGGATTAAACCAACACCTAGAGGTGGCATGTCCTTCTTTGTCACATATTTCACAATACAACTTAGCTTTGGGTGCCAACACTGAATAAAAAATGCTCTTTAATTTACTCACCAATTCCCCTTACTGAGTTGCTTTATCCTTTTTGGACTTCTTCTTTGTGCTTTTCTTCTTCCTCCTTGACTTTTCTTCAACATCACTTGACTTAGTATCTTCATCTGAATCAGCATATTCATCTGTTTCATGGGCATCAGTGGAGTTTGATTGATCATCAGAATCATTATCTTCTTTGTACCTGCTCTTCATTCTGGGTCTGCCAAGTCTTTTCTCCACTCTGACTGCTGCATCAACTAGTGCAGCAAAACCTGGACCTATATCCACACTTGCCACAGCATTCTTTAAATCTTTCCTCAAACCTGTAAAAAATATCCTACCGACATTTCATCAGTGAGCCTCTCATTGCCCTGAAGTCTCTCAACCAAAACTCTGAACTTTTGAGCAAAATCTTCAACCACCATATCCTTTTGTCTGATCACCCTGAGTTTCTTCAAAATGTCTGTAGGAGTCTTCTCCTTTCTGAATCTCTATAAAAAGGCTGCTTTCAAAGCATTATAGGTAGCGAAATGGGCTATACCATATTGGCTAAACCAACTCATGGCTTTGCCTTCTAATGTAGCAGAAAATTGCTCCATCTTTGTTTGGTCATTATGCAATGCCTGATAACCACTAGCCTGCCACTTTGTTTCAAACTCGGCACCGTGACTGTCTGCATCTTCTTTCAACTTTCCTCTAAATTTGGTTGCTTTTAGTGTAGGGTTTGGATGGGCCATGGGAGGAATTCTGGGTGGTCTCCTAGGTCTTTGCCTGGTAGCCCCCTGTAGTGGGTCAAACTGAAGCCTTCTTCTTGTCCCTGCAGGTCTTCTTGTCAAGGCAAGTGTTCCAACAAATTGCCTCACATGCCTCCCATATGCTCTCTCAGAACCCTCAACCCCTTGGTTCAATAACTCCTGTTCACTATCACCGAACTCCTCCTCTCCATCAGAGGCATCATGATAATGAAAAGGATCAATATCAAGGTTTTCTGCTCGTGCCCGTGCCCTCGTATAATAAACTCTGCCTACTCTCCTCTCTTGTTGTGACATACATGATTCTCCGCAGATTCACAACAATAGGAACGCCAAAGTGTTGGGGTTCTTCAACACACACAGAACTTAGGTGTTGACAAAATATCACACACACTAAAGGTAGAGTTAGAAAAAGGCAAACATATCCAACTCATCAGCATTTCATCATTCACCAAATTTCAACACAGTAGACGAAAGAACAAACATGAATCATAGAGCAAGAGACTACACAATTTGATTCATCTTTGTCCAAAGATAACTTCCATTTCAACCACAATTACATACTTGCGTGAACCAGCATGACCTTTAAATAGGAACTTATGGCAGTTATAACAGTTATATCTGATTGACCAAAATCCGACTTATCAAGACTCCGACTTACTAAGATCCGACTGACTAAGAGTTGATTGATTAAACATAAGTACAAGTACTGATCTAGTGCAGGGTCAGCAAAGAGAGAGAGAGAGAGAGAGAGAGAGAGAGAAGACACGATATACTTGGTTCACCCAATGTGGGCTACATCCACAGGAAAGTAGCCACTCATCAATGGCTTTAGTACTTCAAACAAGAAGTAGGTTACAAAGGGATTATAACCTTAATAGAGCTCATGTCTTGCATCACTCTTGCCACCTCACACCCACCTTATTGCATCAACTTCACACTCCAAAATGTGTGTAGAGATGTCCTCCTTTCATAGTCCAAAAGGACCGTAACCATATCATGGCAGGGAAGAAAACAAATCCCTCCAAAGACTAAACCATTATTTGCTCGGACCATAAGCTTGGTAGATGCAGTGGAAGATGATGAAGAGGAGGAATTTTTGAGAGCTAATCCCACTATTGTGCATGTCTTTGAGGTTGATGTAGAAGGGATAATACAGAAGGATGAAGATCAAGGTGAGGATGAAGTAGAAATAGTTCCAAGCCAGGAGATTGCTGGATCTGAAGTGTTGCAGATGATGGATCAAAATTCAGAGGTGCCTCAGAAAGAGCACATTGATAAAGAGGAGAAGGAAGCAAGAGTAATGGCAGAAAAGATCTATGATAAAAGCTTTGGTACCTCCACCAGGGTAAAAGAGAATGAAGTCAAAGAGTTTAATTTGGGAACTGAACAAGATCCCAGGATGGTCAGAATCAGCATCCATGCTAAAGGTGGATTTTTGAAAGGTTTGATTCAATTGTTGCAAGCGTATAAAGATGTATTTGCTTGGGATTATTCATAGGTAAAGGGCATTGATCCTGAACTACATCAACATCACATTAATCTCAGAGAGGATGCTAAACCAATCATACAACAGAGATACAGAATGAACACCAATTTTGCAAAGCAGGTAAAGCAAGAAATAGATAAGTTATTGGTAGTAGGATTCATCAAGCTAGTTAATGAAGTGTCATGGTTGTCACCAATTATTGTTGTGCCAAAGAAGAATGGGAAGTTGAGGGTGTGTGTGGATTACAGGAAGTTAAATGCTGCAAATATTACGGATCCATTCCCTATGACATTTTGTGATGCTGTGTTGGATGCAGTAGATGGACATGAGATGTATAGCTTTCTTGATGGTTTTGCAGATTACAATCAGATCAAGGTAGCTCTAGAAGACGAACAAAAGATAGCCTTCATCACTGAGTGGGGAGCATTTGCGTATACAATGATGAGTTTTGGTTTGAAGAATGGTCCACCTTCCTTCAACTTTGTGGCTCATAAGACATTTGAACCTTATCTTCAGGATTTTATAAGGGTTTTTGTAGATGCCTTTTCAGTAGTAGGTAGCTAACTAAAACTCATATGATATTACACAAAAAGTCTACCCCATATCATCCCCACGCCAATGGACAGGCAGAAAGTAGCAACGAAATTCTGGTTAAATTCTGTAAAAGATTGTGCAGGATGATCTTAAGGATTGGGACCTGAAGTTGGATTCAGCTCTGTGGTCATTCAGGACTGCTTTCAAAGTTACCACAGGGATGAGACCTTTCAGGTTGGTCTATGGGTTGGAGGCTGTAGTACCTATGGAATTTGTGGTACCTAGCTTGAGAGTATCTGCTGAGAAAATGTCTCCTGCATTGTCAGTAAAGCACAGATGTAAGTATTTGATGCGGCTAGAAGAGGATAGGCTGGTGAGTTCTTAGATCACTGAGATCATCGAGAGGAGAAGACAAGCCTGGGTAGCTATGAATGTCAAGTTCAAACTGTTCAAAATGGGAGATTGGGTGATGCTGTATAATTCTAGGCTTAGTCCATTCCCAGGGAAATTAACCTTAAGGTAAAAGGGTCCTTACCAGATTGTTGAAGATTTAGGCCAAGGCACATTTATAGTTGCTGATGTATTTGGAACCAGAGTGGACAAACCAGTTAATGGATTCTGGTTGAAGAAATTTCAAGGTAAACCACCTCACCTTGACTGGTTGACACCAAAAGTGGTAGGTGTTGCTTTGTGTCAGGCAGTTGAATTACCAGCTTTTCAGAGTCATCAAGCAGTGCTATCAAGTGATCATGGTATTAGAAGCAATGTTGATAAGGGTTTCAACAGAGAACGGGTGATGAAGGAAGGCAGGAGGAGTGCTTGGCAAGGTTCTGATGGGTGGAAATTCACTTCAGATAAACATGATCCAGTATGCAGTCATCTAGTTTGGTGCATCGGATGTTGGTTGATCGGAGTTTTGTGCATTGGAATTAACTGGATCGGAATTTTTAAACCTGAAAGTAAAGGGTTTAACGTTCAAAAATATTTGGATTTGTGGGAAAATTATTCTCCACTAGCTGAAATCATTGGGACACGGGAGCTGTCAAGGAGGTCACTTAGCGGATGAGCACGATTCTTATGAAATTTTTGTCTGTCCGCCGTGCAAGTACCTATCTGTTGATTACTTCTTGCAGTCCCCTTCTTCATCTACTCCTTCATCAAGCACTATGGCCCCTAAAGCAAAGCCTGCAGTAGCCATGAGACCCGAGGATGAAACTGAGTCGGCAGAGCCTGTCGCAACCAGGCTGAGGAGAAAGGGAATCAACCTGAGGGTGGATGTAAGTGATGAGGAAGAAGAGGAGTTCTCAGAGGAGGAACCGCCACCTTTGTCGGCAAATAAGAGGAGGAACTGCTGAATCTGCAACCTATTTAAGTTGCTCCTCCATTTGTACTTGCTGACCCAACACAAATTCTTGCACCAACTTAAGCATCCTTACAGCACTGTCAGCATCTTCACATCTACCTTCAGCTTTAAAAGATGTACTTGGTGTAGGAAATGCAAAATCTAAAGCTTTAGCAACACCCTGCTCACCAGCACTTACTTTTCTCTTCTTGGACAAAGTAAATGTTTTGCCCAACCTTACTGATGCTTGAACATCTGCAGAGACTTTTTGTGAGAAGACAGATAACTCACCAAAGTCTTGGAAGAAATCTGGGCTAGCCATAGCTTCTCAGCCTCCTCCTCTGTGTAACCAGCCTCCATCAAATCTTGAAACTGCTTTCTCTTTTTTGGTTCTCCGTCAAACAGCTTGTCTAGCTCATGAACCTACTCTTTACTTTCGTTCTTTTGAACTTCCGACTCAGCAGCAGTAGCAGAGATATTTGGCACCACTGTTTCTCCTGCTATCTGGAGTAAACACCTCTGCATGAATTTTGTCTGAAGCCTTCTTCTTGTCCCTGCAGGTCTTCCTGTCAAGGCAAGTGTTCCAACAAATTGCCTCACATGCCTCCCATATGCTCTCTCAGAACCCTCAACCCCTTGGTTCAATAACTCCTGTTCACTATCACCGAACTCCTCCTCTCCATCAGAGGCATCATGATAATGAAAAGGATCAATATCAAGGTTTTCTGCTCGTGCCCGTGCCCTCGTATAATAAACTCTGCCTACTCTCCTCTCTTGTTGTGACATACATGATTCTCCGCAGATTCACAACAATAGGAACGCCAAAGTGTTGGGGTTCTTCAACACACACAGAACTTAGGTGTTGACAACATATCACACACACTAAAGGTAGAGTTAGAAAAAGGCAAACATATCCAACTCATCATCATTTCACCATTCACCAAATTTCAACACAGTAGACGGAAGAACAAACATGAATCATAGAGCAAGAGACTACACAGTTTGATTCATCTTGGTCCAAAGATAACTTCCATTTCAACCAAAATTACATACTTGCGTGAACCAGCATGACCTTTAAATAGGAACTTCTGGCAGTTATAACAGTTACATCCGATTGACCAAAATCCGACTTATCAAGACTCTGACTTACTAAGATCCGACTGACTAAGAGTTGATTGATTAAACATAAGTACAAGTACGGATCTGGTGCAGGGTCAGCAAAGAGAGAGAGAGAGAGAAGACACGATATACGTGGTTCACCCAATGTGGGCTACATCCACAGGAAAGTAGCCACTCATCAATGGCTTTAGTACTTCAAACAAGAAGTAGGTTACAAAGGGATTATAACCTTAATAGAGCTCATGTCTTGCTTCACTCTTGCCACCTCACACCCACCTTATTGCATCAACTTCACACTCCAAAATGTGTGTAGAGATGGCCTCCTTTCATAGTCCAAAAGGACCGTTGCCCTCTCTCAAGAGAGGCAGCCATGTGTAACCGCCCTTGTGTGGACACTGTCCGAATTGAACTCTTCAATCTGCCCATCTGTGGTGGCCCTTGAGAAGATAAGTCCGCCTTTGAAATTGGCCAGTGGCCATTGACTTCTGACCACTGACCACCCAAACCAAAGGGCCGGCCGTTTTTCAACCACTTTTCGGCCACTATCCGGAAATAATATTCCAGCGAAGACATTTTCATTGAAAAACTCAAGACTGGCCGTGAAAATTTTGGTTTTTGGCAAGTGATTTTTCTTTGTGCACGATGGCTTCTCCTCATTACGGGGCCTTAAAAATGTGCGTTTTTAATACAAAAATTTACAGGGGTAAACCACGCTCCATACTTAACAATCTCCCACTTGGAGACTCACCTCCAAACCAAACATGTGACTTCTTTCCATCCTGTCTTCTTATCTTTGAATGCCGATTGAAGATGAGCAGAAACTCAACTTCTCCTTGTTGAACACCTTTGTGAACATGTCTACAGTATTTTCACTTGTACATATGTACCTTTCCTAGCTTTAGTTGTCCCTCTTGCAAAAGAGTGTGTATGAAGAGATATCTCACCTTAATGTGCTTTGTCCTTGAATGAAAGGCTGAGTTCTTTGCAAGATGGATAGCACTTTGGATATAAATCTACAGGACGCAATTGTCTTTCTTGAATCCAAGCTCTTCTAAGAATCTGCGAATCCATAGAATCTCTTTGGTTGCCTCTATCATTGCTACATTTTTGGCTTCCGTGTGGTAGAAAGTGAGACCACTTTCTGTAGCTTTGAAGCCCAACTTACTACTATGCCTCCAATTGTGAAGACATAGCCAATAGTGCTCCTTTGAGTGTCTTTTTCACTTGCCATATATGCATCAGCATATGTCATAATAACTAATATCTAATTTCCCTAAATGATTTTCTCATGTTAAACTGATCATTTAACATGGGGAAGTACCAAGGGAGAAAAAGTTAGAATATTGGTTAAGTTGGTAGACCGGTCAAGATAGGAATCCAAAGGAGGAAAAATAGGGATCCAAAGGGGGGGCCATCTGCAAAAGAGTAATGTGCAACAATGGGTGATCTGCAAAAGGGTAATGTGCAACAATGGGCTTCAAAGACCCTAAGGTTGAGTCTATTAAGACTTCCAAAACGCTAAGGTTCCAAAATTCAAAGGTTATGTCGAATGGTCAAGCTTAGGGTAAATTGAATGCTTGTGGGAAGACTCAAAATTCTTCCCACATCCTTATCTTGGAGGGGGCGAGCCCTTTTAGTAGGGGATGAGAGAGAAACACACACACACACACACACACACACACACTCTCTCTCTCTCTCTCTCTAGCAAGCTCCCTTTACACAAAGGTAATAGGGGACACATGTGAGCTCCCTAGCCCAATTGCCCCCAAGGTGCATTCAAATCCTATTGGATGGCCATAGAGGTGGACCAATGAAAACTAGGCTAGAGTACATTTAGTTTAATTAATTAAAAAACACTTGATAAAAGAACCAATAGATATTAAGTTCTCTAGAAGACTATCGGACAGTCTCCCAAGGGTCCAATGAGTATTCAGCAGCCTAATGGCTTGCCAGATTCCTATTTGACAGATGAGTAAGGGGTCCAATGAGAGTTTAATTGCATTAATTAAATACCTAAAGCTCTCACAAAAGGGTAAAGGGGGACACATGTCACAAGGCTATCACTTATTCTTCTTAATTATCATTGGCTAAGCTTTGCATGGGCTAAGAGGATGCTAGCATGAGCATTTAGCAAGAGGGGTCGACCAAGAGAGAGAACAGGCTGATTTTTGCAAGGCATTGATGGGGGCTTTTCACAAGCCAAGCTCCCATACCCCTCTTCTCTCGTCCCCACCCCATGAAAACCCCCTCTTAGGGAGGGAGTGATAAAAAAGCATTGGAAAAAGTAAGAAAAAAAAAAGTATGATTATGTAAATATATAAGAAAGGTAAAATAGGCCAACTCATGCTTGCGGGGTAGCCCATCCCCACCTTGCCTCCTTTTTCTTCACTGTTGCCCCGCCGGGTGTCCCTTTTCCTCTCCTCCACTCAAAAGGTCAACCCCCTCTCTGTTCCCCTTGTCCTTTCTCCTTTCTCTCTCCCCTCAAGCTACCCCACCTCTCACCAATAATGCATTATAACTCACCAATAATGCACCCTAACTCACATGCAACTTACCCTATCTTCCAAAATAGTATACCCCACCCCCTCTTTCTCTCTCCTATCATATCCCATGACCCAAATACCCCCCTCTCTCTCTAAAGGGCGCCATGTCTCTTGTCTTGTAGCTAAATAACCTCCCCACACTCACACACACTCAGTTTCACTGAAAAAAGGTGCCCACAGACCCATCCCCACCCGGTGGTTACCTGATTTTTCTTGTGTTCACACACATCTGCACACAGATTCACCTCTGAACACACTCCCCTCTCTCCCCTCTTGTAATTACTTTATTCTCCATGTCACCTCTCACTTTTTTTTCATCAACCCATCTCTCTCTCTTAGTCTCTCTCTCTCATGAGACTGCTGTTCTGGCACATATACACACAGCCAGACAAGTGGGGCCCACAGTCACATGGCCTATGTAGATACTGATTTCTTCATTTCTAAATTCTAGAATTTCTCCCCCCTCCTCCCCTATATAAAGAGGGGTCACCATCACACTAAGGACACAACATCACCAAAAGAACACACTATGCACTGTGTGTGCCTAGTGCACACACACACACCCACACCATCACCATCACCGCAATCACCATGCTTGTTTTGAGCATGACCTCTACACCCTTGGCTATGGAAGGTGAAGGGCAACTAAATGAAGGATGATGGCCATAATCCTTGTGCGAGTCTTCGCCATCAACTCCCACCTATCCGCCATGTGCTCTACCACTCTCTCCCTTCTCATTCCCCTACCCTATGCTCCCCATTTCATCGCCTAATTCTCTAAATAAAGCTTGAGGTTTTGTGAGTATGTTTTCTTGCAATGTTTTGCCCATGTGAGGTGTGCGGAATGGCCACCTAGTATTGTGTTTTGGAGTGAGCTTGTGTATGTGTGAAGGGTGTGCGGATTCGCCATCCTTTTGTGGTGCCTAAGTACTAAGCCGCTATACCCCCTCCCTCACTCTCTCTCTCTCTCTCACTCTCACTCTCACTTGATCTCATTCCCTTTCCTCTTCATCATTACTCCCAAGCATCCATCTCTCTTGGATGAAAAATTTGTTATGGTGGTGTGTTGTTTGCGTCCTAGCCGCTGAAGCTAGGTGGTGCCCCCTGTTTGCTTTACCATGACAGGCTCGAGGCGCGCCATTCGGTCCCCGGTGTTTTAGAGGCCGTCGGGGTTCGAGGTTTGCTTTGCTCCCGTCATTTGGTGTCCCCACTGAGGATCTTTTCATGAAACCCTTCAGTTTACAAGACTGAAACCCTTAAACTATTGTGAATGGATGAATGGCTAGCAGGATTTGCTAATTGGACGACAGAAGAAGAAGAGCTCCAAGCACAACTAGACGAACTCCGCATCTCCATCGAAGCTCGAGTGCCAGGTGTAACGGTAATCGATTTGCAGTGGGAGAGTCAACCAACACGCCAAACCCAGTGGATATACATAGGCCAAGTGCCAAGAAGAAGAAGGAGAAGGTCGAAACCATGTCCGCAACCTACAACCAACCCACAACAACAAAATGGAAGGAGCTCTACACAATAGAGAATCAACACTATTCTACTTTGAGAATCGGGTAACTCAAGTCACCGAGGTAATTATCACAGTCAGTTTTCAAGTCGCACCTGATGCTGCAACACAGATAACGGAAGCATTGGCTCACACTCTCACTAGAGAAACTAGGGATCTACTGAGTTTGTTTCAGGAAAGAACACCACCCTCTCCCACAAGCTTGGACAATGACTAAGCACCTCTAAGCTTCACATGAATCAGTACAACCTACCTCAAGACAGATCACACATACCAACACGTGTACGCTCAATCAAGCTAATACTGGATTTGAAGGCTCACTACCAGCACGTCATTGACACCATGCCGGGGTGGGGAGCGGTTTTTGGAGGTTCTGGCATCAGATCAACCATTTGTCTTACCTTTGGTACAAGGCAATGTACCGTTTGAAGTTTTAATCTATGTCCTAGTATAAGAGGGTATACACGCCTCCTTGTAAAGAAGAAAAAAAACTTTTGCAAGTTAAGCAGTGTGTCTTTCTAGCTCTCTCTCAGTAATCATGGCAAGTGTAGCATTTCCAACATTTAAAGGAAAGAAGGGGGAGGATTTGGTAACAGACTTCCTAGATGACTTTGAAGTAGCATGTGTAGTGAGCAACAAAGATACGGATGAATCCCGGGTTAGAATCTTTAAGCATCTCATGAATCTAGAAGCTAGATCATGGTACAATGCACTTCCACAAGCAACCAAGGATGACTGGGAACCCTTAAAAACCGCTTTTAAGAGGCACTTTGGGGGAGGTACCACTTCAGAAAAGTTGTGGGACAAGTTGAGAGACTTGAAGCGGGAGGGTCTTTTAGAATATGCCACCTATGAGTCCAAATTTGTGGATTTGTGGGAACGGTGGGTTGAGTCACTGGCTAGGGGGGAAGCTGCACCCTATTTCCTAAAAAAAGATCGGTTCACGCATGGCTTATGGCCGCTTCTTAAGGAGAAGGTGAAAGATAGATTCCCGGCTACGTCCGAGTTAGCCGTTGAGATTGCTCGCCTTAAAGACAAGAAGCTACGAATGAAAGCCAAAGAAACCGAGTCAACAGAATCAGGAACATCGCGTCGACCAGCAACTACGACAACCACCATTCCACCACCACCACCGGCTCTTGGGGTAAGAGATGACCAACAAGATATGTTGGCCCATATTACTGACCAAATGCAGAATTTGTCTGTCCACTTAATACAACAAGGGAGGAGTCAGAAAGAGATCAAGACCTTGGAAGAGCACGACGACAAAACAAGGAGTATCATTGCTACAACTATGGAGAAGACGGTCACGGTATGTACTTCTGTCCCAAACCACGACAAAACTATAATAGAGGAGGTAGGAGGAACCAATTGTCACCCCCTAGAGAAAGAACACCCCCACCCCGAGCACCACCCCCACCAACACAAATTCTACGTCCACCCCAGACACCACTACAAGCATCCATCCCACCTCTTCCACCAGCCCCACCACCTGATCGCTCTGTAAACATCATAAGGCTAGAAGAGAAAGGAAAAGCCATAGTAGTGGATCCACCCAGAGCAAAGGAGAGGGACAAGGGTAAGGAGAAGGTAACCTTTTTAGAACCACTTGAAGCCATGACTGTGAAAAGAGCTAGGAGGGAGAAAGCTACACAATCAGATGATGAGAGAAGCATGAGAGGAGAAACTAGCAAGAGGCCATCCAGGCCACGATGAAAATTGGGCATCACCGACTTCCAGCTAGGGGAAAGTTCTAAGCCTTATGATCTAACATTGGATGTGGCAGAGCAAGGACCGAAGATTACATGGCCACAGCTGCTACATCTTGCACCAAAAGTAAGGCGACAATGGTCTAAAATGGTAAGTACAAGAAGCTCCAAAACAAAGGTAGCCGGAGCAATTTCGGGATGCAACATGGATGACATCCTTCCAATTGTCGACGTAAACATAAAAGGAAAGAGGGTTGGAAACACCTACATTGATGGAGGTGCACAAATCTGTGTAATGAGCGAAGCTATGATGCTTCGATTAGGGCTCGAGGTTGACAGGCCTTCTCCATGCAAGGCAAAGATTGCAAACAACGCAAAAGTAAAGTGTGTGGGTGTGGTAAGTGCCATGAAAATCAAAGCTTTCAACACTGAGGTAGAGGTAGATGTTTTTGTAATGCCTACTAAGGGGGAGGGCTATCCACTAATTTTGGGAAGGCCATGGTTGATGGCCATGAAGGCAAAACAAGACTGGGGTACTGGCCTTCTACGCATGACCAGTAAGAAAGGGGAGACAATCTACTACGACATGAGGATTGGCAAGCAGAAGCAAATGAATCTGGAAACATCGACAGATGAAACCACTAGCGAATCTTCCAGTTCTGAGGAGGAGACCACATCCACCGACGAAAGTGACAGTTCAATTGCTGTGATGGGTATCATTATGAAGGATCCACAAAGGGTAAGCACAACTAGTGATCCATCACCAAAAGGGCAACCCAATGAAGAGGAGAGCAAATCACCTGGCCTAGGAGGAAGTAGGTTGAAGGGTATGTTGTCTACGGAATTAACACTTGAGGAGAAAGATAGTTTTTTGCAAATGTTGATGGGATTTCCTAACCTGTTCATTGACAACTATGAAAGAATCACAGGCATTACAGTGGTGGAACATCATATTAAGCTGAAGGAAGGGGTAAAACCAGTTGTGCAAAAGCTACGACGATTGGGGGTCATACAAGAAAAGGCACTCTTGGCCGAGGTAAGGAAACTGCTGGAGGCGGGATTCATCTATCCTGTAGAAAACTCAGAATGGGTGTCACCCGTAGTGGTGACGCCTAAAAAGAATGGTAAGTGGAGGGTCTGTGTTGACTACAAACCACTAAATGCAGCTACAAATAGAGACCACTTTCCTCTCCCTTTCTTGGATGAAATTCTGAATGAAGTAGCGGGTTTTGAATGCTATACCGTCTGTGATGGTTATTCTGGATACTTTCAAATACGCATAGCCTTGGAAGATCAGCTAAAAACCACTTTTATCACGCCATGGGGTTGTTTTGTATACAGGGTTATGCCATTTGGTCTCACAAATGCACCTGCCACATTCCAAAGATATGTCACATATGTTTTTCAACCGTTCTTTGGAACATCCATAAGAGTGTTCATTGATGATTTTTGTATATATAGCTCCCGTATTTCACATTTAGAAAAGGTAACTGAAGGTTTGGCCAGGTTGCAGAGCCTAGGTGGGCAATTAAATGTGGATAAATGCCACATTGGGGAGAGTAAAGTCATTCTACTAGGCCATGAAATTTCAGCAAAAGGTATCAACGCCGACCCAAGTAAGGTGTCCGCACTCATAGCCCTACCTTCACCAACGACCGCATGCCAACTGGTCTCTTTTCTACAGAAGGTGAGGTACTTAAGTAGATTCATACATCTACTATCACAACTTGTTCTACCACTGCAACAACTCACTCAAAGATCAACTTTCACTTGGGACGAGGAAAGCGAACATCACTACAACAAGGCAAAGGAGGTCTTAGCCACTCTGCCAACTATCTCACCACCTAAGTGGGATGAAAAATTCTATGTCACCTCAAGTGTTGGTGATGACTCATTGGGGGATGTGCTACTCCAAAAGGATACGACGACATCTTTCATGAGTCCAATCTACTTCTCTAGTCGAATGATGACAGAAGGAGAGAAAGGTTTCACCCATGTGGAACACTTAGTCCTAGCTCTTAGATTTGCAACTACAAAGTTTAGGTCATATTTGCTGCCTAAGCAATTTGTGATTCTAACCACGGATGAAATATTTCCCTATGTTGTACAACACATGGATGTGTCTGCTAGAATTACTAAATGGCTAGTTCGTCTGCAAGAGTTTGACTACACGGTACATGTAGAAAGCACGACAAGGGCAAGTTTGGGGGCACTCATGACCTACCAAGTCTTTGAAAGGAAGGAGAAGCAATCTAAGGAAGGAGAAGTCCGATTACCTCCAGTACCACCGATGGTAGAAGGAGCATACTCTCTCTACTTTGATGGAGCCTACAAGCGAGCGTCCGACAAAGCAGCTGCAGGCATAGTGGTCTTTGATGACAAAGGGACAAAGGTATTTTCGTTGGGCCAATTGTTAGATTCACATTCTAACAATGAAGCTAAGTATGCAGCACTAACCAAGGGTCTACAATGGTGCGTCTCGCAAGGTGTACAACGCCTTAATGTATTTGGGGATGCTCTACTTCTGGTAAGGCAAGTAAATGGAGCATGGACATGCAAAAATCCTAGTTTAAGGACTCACTTAAGTGGTGTAAAAACCTTGGTGGGTAAGTTTGAAGAAGTTCAAATACACCATATCCCAAGGGCTCAAAACCAAGAAGTAGATGCCCTAGCAAGTGAAAGACTACAGGAAGTGGTGGTTGGAGCAATAAAACTAAAGCTCCCTCTATTTCAAGGCAGTGATGCCTTGCCTGACATCATGCATTTTTTGGAAACAGGGGAATGCCCATCAGATTTAACAAAGGGACAGAAGCAATGGCTGACGCGGAAGGCCACAAGGTATCGACTCATCAATGATGTTTTGTACTGTAAGGGAAAGGACCAAATACTCAGGAAGGTCCCTCTCTCTCACGAAATCACGGGAGTAATTGCTAGCTGTCACGACGGGGTTTGTGGTGGTCACTTTGCCCTAGACATAACAAGTAGGAAAATCTTGCAGGCAGGCTTCATATGGCCTAGCCTCAACCGTGATGTACACCATTGGTGCAAAACGTGTAAGTTGTGTCAAAAGGTCGGCACTAGGTCACTTATGCCTGAACCACAGACACCTATTCTCTCATATGGCCCATTTGAAAAATGGGGTATCGATGCCATTGGGCCATTACCTAGGGCCAACTCAAGAAAATTCACATTATCATGGGGGTCGACTACATGACTAGATGGGCAGAGGCTACAGCCACCACTAGAATCACAGCGGTAGAGGTAGCTAAATTTATCTACGAGCACATATGCTGTAGGTTTGGCACACCTTTAGAGATCATCTCTGATAGAGGGCCAGGTTTCAGAGCAGACTTGGTAGGAGAATTAATGCAGAAACTGGGCATTACAAGGAGGCACTCTTCACCATATTACCCTC
This sequence comes from Adiantum capillus-veneris, assembly GCF_014529385.1. NCBI lineage: Eukaryota > Viridiplantae > Streptophyta > Polypodiopsida > Polypodiales > Pteridaceae > Adiantum > Adiantum capillus-veneris. The sequence goes on from NC_140948.1 coordinate 147,708,607, forward strand.
AATGTAATGGCCTAGTTGAAAAGGTAAATGGAATGGTTTCTAAAATTATTACCAAGCAGGTAAACAATCATCCTGGAGACTGGGATAAGTATCTACTACCAGCTTTATGGGCCTACAGAACTTCATTTCGTACATCCTTGGGATTCACACCGTATCATCTAGTATTTGGTAAGGAAGCAATCTTGCCCATTGAAGTGCAACTACAAAGTCTCAGAGTAATGGCAAGCCAGCTTCAACAGCCCAACATGCATTTGAGAGATCACATCATCAAATTGGAAAGACTGCAGCTTGACAGAGAAGAAGCAATAAATTATTATGCAGCACAAGTAGAGCATAGACAGCTTAGCTTTAACGAGCATCTCCGGAAAAAAGAATTGAAGAAAGGAATGTTGGTGCTTCACTACGACAATCGCTTCAACACGCGCAAGGATAAGAAACTCCTACTCCGATGGGAAGGTCCTTTCATCGTCAGGAAAAAGTATTTCAATGGAAGCTACCAGCTTATGGAGGCTTATGAAAAACTTCATAAGACCCGGGTAAATGGTTGGCGACTTAAACCTTATTTTCTTCGATTTGACCAGGCTCCACCTATTGACATTCCAGATGAGGACACACCATCAGCCGCCACCTCCGACGATAATGATCAAACAGATGAGCTAGAGACATGAATGCCTCTAGCCAAAAGGGGAGGGCTAATGATGGGAGCTTTTCACAAGCCAAGCTCCCATACCCCTCTTCTCTCGTCCCCACCCCATGAAAACCCCCTCTTAGGGAGGGAGTGATAAAAAAGCATTGGAAAAAGTAAGAAAAAAAAAAGTATGATTATGTAAATATATAAGAAAGGTAAAATAGGCCACCTCATGCCTGCGGGGTAGCCCATCCCCACCTTGCCTCCTTTTTCTTCACTGTTGCCCCGCCGGGTGTCCCTTTTCCTCTCCTCCACTCAAAAGGTCAACCCCCTCTCTGTTCCCCTTGTCCTTTCTCCTTTCTCTCTCCTCTCAAGCTACCCCACCTCTCACCAATAATGCATTATAACTCACCAATAATGCACCCTAACTCACATGCAACTTACCCTATCTTCCAAAATAGTATACCCCACCCCCTCTTTCTCTCTCCTATCATATCCCATGACCCAAATACCCCCCTCTCTCTCTAAAGGGCGCCATGTCTCTTGTCTTGTAGCTAAATAACCTCCCCACACTCACACACACTCAGTTTCACTGAAAAAAGGTGCCCACAGACCCATCCCCACCCGGTGGTTACCTGATTTTTCTTGTGTTCACACACATCTGCACACAGATTCACCTCTGAACACACTCCCCTCTCTCCCCTCTTGTAATTACTTTATTCTCCATGTCACCTCTCACTTTTTTTTCATCAACCCATCTCTCTCTCTTAGTCTCTCTCTCTCATGAGACTGCTGTTCTGGCACATATACACACAGCCAGACAAGTGGGGCCCACAGTTACATGGCCTATGTAGATAATGATTTCTTCATTTCTAAATTCTAGAATTTCTCCCCCCTCCTCCCCTATATAAAGAGGGGTCACCATCACACTAAGGACACAACATCACCAAAAGAACACACTATGCACTGTGTGTGCCTAGTGCACACACACACACCCACACCATCACCATCACCATCACCGCAATCACCATGCTTGTTTTGAGCATGACCTCTACACCCTTGGCTATGGAAGGTGAAGGGCAACTAAATAAAGGATGATGGCCATAATCCTCGTGGGAGTCTTCGCCATCAACTCCCACCTATCCGCCATGTGCTCTACCACTCTCTCCCTTCTCATTCCCCTACCCTATGCTCCCCATTTCATCGCCTAATTCTCTAAATAAAACTTGAGGTTTTGTGAGTATGTTTTCTTGCAATGTTTTGCCCATGTGAGGTGTGCGGAATCACCACCTAGTCTTGTGTTTTGGAGTGAGCTTGTGTATGTGTGAAGGGTGTGCGGATTCGCCATCCTTTTGTGGTGCCTAAGTACTAAGCCGCTATACCCCCTCCCTCACTCTCTCTCTCTCTCTCTCTCTCTCTCTTGATCTCATTCCCTTTCCTCTTCATCATTACTCCCAAGCATCCATCTCTCTTGCATGAAAACTTTGTTATGGTGTTGTGTTGTTTGCGTCTTAGCTGCTGAAGCTACGTGGTGCCCCCTGTTTGCTTTACCATGACAGGCTCGAGGCGCGCCTTTCGGTCCCCGGTGTTTTAGAGGCCGTCGCGGTTCGGGGTTCGCTTTGCTCCCGTCAGCATTATCACACACACACACACACACACACACACACACACACACACACACACTCACACAATCTCATGTGTGAAGTAAAGAAGACTATCTCCTTCTCAAGCTTTAATGGAAAGAGAATCATCCACTCCAAGCTTGTGAGAAGGGAGGCCTACACCAACAACTCTTGGCTTTGTGATGAAAATCCAACCAAGAGCCAAGCTCCAATGCATGCTCATCTCCTCTACCATGCTAATTACTAAACTATGCTAAGTTTTTATGAGTGATTATGTGAGCATATATACTTATTCATCGTAAGAATACTCCTTCTTCCTCTTGATCGACTCTCATAGCCCGCTAGCTCTCACCATCTTCGAAGGTGTGTGAGGTCTTGGGTCTGAGACCATGAGGGAATTGATGTTGTGTTTTATAAGTGTGAGCTTGGTGCTTGAAGCTTCCATCTTCATTGCACCAGCAAGTTATTGAAGAAATAAAAAGTATTGTATTGTAAAATGTCTCCCTTGATGGGGGAAAACTATAATACAAAGCCTTTTGGAGGGGGGACCGGCTCCATGTAAGTCCGGTCCTCAACTATTGTCAATAGCTTAATTTCTGTCTCTTTTTTGAAGTATTGTTCATGCCTATCTAACTAGGTGCTATGATTTTGTTGCTCTCTCCATCCAAGCACTTTTGCTATGCTCATTAGGAATCTATTCTAATGAAATGCTCACTTTATCTATGTTATTTTCCGCTCCACACAAGTTACTAGACCATTAAATGTTACAGTGGTATCAGAGAACAAGGTTTCTCTTTTCTTGGACAAGAAGGTAGTTCCTTAAGCTAACTATAAATGGTTGGTATTATTAATTGCAATTGAGTAAGTAGAATAGGGATTTTTAGGCTTGTAGTGTGCATGCTTCGTGAAAATAACGGGGCATCACTGTCGAGAGCTACGGTGTTTATAGTGGAGTTCTATGGGGCTTGCCTACGGCTTAACGACTATTGAGCTATTAGAAGATTGACAGGAGCCGGTACTGTTTTAGTGTTGAAAGACCCTCTCTTCTACTCCTTGCAATTAATGATATTCGAGCCAGGTACAGGAGATTGACTGCTTTTTCTAAAGGGGTTGAGAGGAGTAGAAACTAGGGCTTGAAGTGCCAAAGTAAACCTATAAAATTTTACACCTAAAAGTTGCTAGAATGGCTGACAATAGTAAAGAGAGTGAAATTAATGTTGATAGCTTTGATTTTGCTAATGAGCAAGCTACTAATGATTCCCCTATGCTTGTTAACTACCTTGTTTCTAGGATTCAACAAGCCATGGGCAATCCATCCCTCCAAAGTGAAGTACAACGGCAGCTATGTGCTTCTTGGATTCTCCAAACTCCCTACCTAGGAAGCCTCCTTGAGAGACTTCCAAAAGATGCCTGTCCGATAAGGGAAGAAGAAGAGGATCCATACGAAGGGCTCAAAAATCTACTACTTGATAATGCATCTCCTTCCCAAATGAGAACTCAAGTTTCAATGGTAGATCCCCCACCGAAAGAACAAGAAAGAAGTGAGTCTCTTCTCACCTTGGCGGAGATGGCTCCACAAAGACGGTAGGCAAAACACTCTCCAACACCCCTTAAATGGAAAAGACCATTGCACACTTCTCCACGCAATAATTCAAAGAGGGATGACAAAAAATAAGAGAAAGTGGTCACCCTCTTCTCCATATTCTTCATCATCTTATGAAGAAAGTGATGCTACAGAGAAGGAGGAACAAGGGAAGAAAAAGGCGAGAAGAGGCCACTCTCTTCTCCCTACTCCTCAAATTCTTCCTCCTCTGAGAAAGTGATGGTGCAAATTTTGAACCACCAAAAAGAAGAGGCCATAGGAAATCCTATGGCGTGTGGAAGAGGTAGTCCAAGCTCAAGAAGCTCAAAGAGGGAGGAAAGAACATCTCTCCTTACCTACGATGGAACCTTTTATGCTACGGACAAAGTCTTGGACTTAATTCAACAATTTGATGCGGCGTTTGGAGATGAGGTCTTCATGGAGTCCTCTAAGCTACACCACGTAGCTATGCATTTTCAAAAGTCGGCCAGGCAATGGTGGTCTAGCCTACGAGCAAACGGTGAAACTCCACGAACATAGAAAGCTTTAAGAGATTCCATCATCAAGCAGTTTTTGGCTACCGATGTCAAACAAAAAGTACTTACCGAATGGTGAAGCTTGAAGCTCTCTCCCTGCGAATCTATTCACAAATATTTAAACAAGTTTTGGGACTTACATCAAATCCATTGTCTTCAAAAAGATGGATTTTGGAGATAAAAAACAACAATTTTGTGCGGGTCTAACTGAAGATATGTTGGAGTATGTTAACTCCCAAAGGCCACGCACCATATTTGCGATCATACACCATACCATGGTGGCTTCACAAATCAATTTCCAACAAAGAGCTAAGAGAAATCTTAAGCCCACGGAGAACAAGGACCTTAATAATGAGCCCAAGGGGAAGGAGAATGTCCAAAAATCTCCTAAAGGCAATGCCAACAACAAGAAAGCTAAGGAGAATGGATTTTATAAAGGAAAAAATAAACTCTCTCCTAAAGAGCTTCAATGTAATCATAAAGATAACCATTTTTTCAAGTGTGGGGAGCAAGGGCATGCTTATCGTGCTTGCCCCCACAAAAATACACAAAATGAGCCTCCTAGAGCTACCTTGGTGGAAATCCAAGAAGAGGATGCTCAGCACAAAGGATCTCCTCTATGCCATGCTTGGGGAAAGGTAAGAGAACATGATGCTTTTGTTCTCGTTGACCCTGGTTCTACTCACAATTTCATATGAACACATTTGGCCATCAAGCTAGGCATCCAAGCCTATGAGATGGGAGATGTCCTATCAGCCGATGGTGCTTTCAATGGGTAAGAGCTTTAGTCACTCCCTTAATTGGGAAATTGAGGCTCCATGTCCAAAGCTATGTGGACAAAGAGGACTTCTTTATCTCTCCTCTCAAGGACAAGGATGTAATCCTAGGGGCACCATGGTTTGATCGGATGGCTGCCAATGTTAAATTTATTGAAAGAACAATCTACTTTAGGTTCAGGAAAAAAGATATGTACATAGATGCTACGGAGTTGGGTAACACCATACCCATTGTACATACGCAATCTTTCAATAAGTCAATAAACAACTCTATTTTCGTGTACATGATTTTTTGTTACAGATAATGAACCTAATGCTTTAGCAAAAGAAGGTATAAACAATCACAAGGAATAAGAGCTATCCAACTTTCTCAAGGGATTTCAAGATGTTTTTATTGAGGACATCCCTTGTGAATTACGTCCTAAACAAGGCAATGATGACCATGCAATTGAACTTCTAATAAACCTCCTTATAGAGTTTCTCAAGATCAACAAGAGGAGATTATGTGGCAAGTGCATGAGTTAGTTGAGAAGGGCATGGTTAGGCCTAGCTCATCTCCATTTTTTTCACCCATGTTATTAGTGCAAAGAAAGACAACACATATCGTATGTGTGTCGACTATAGAGCACTAAATAGGATCACTATCAAGAATTGGTTTCCTATTCCACGAATGGAAGACCTATTTGATAAGCTACAAGGGTCGACCTACTTTAGTAGGATTGACCTAAAAAGTGGCTACCATCAAATAAGGATAGTTGATCAAGACATTGTAAAGACCGCATTTTGCATTGCGTTTGGTCTTTACGAATACATTGTCATGCCTTTTTGCTTGACCAATGCACTAGCCACATTTAACAACTTGATGGAGAAGCTATTCAGGCCTCACCGAACCTTTATTGGAGTGTTCTTTGATATTATTATCTACTCTAATTCAGTAGATGAACACAAGCAACACCTCTAGGTAATATTTCAAGTCTTACAAGAGAAGACAATTTATATTAATAAAAAGAAAAGTGAGTTTTTCTTACAAGAGATTGAATATTTAGGTCACATTATCTCTCAAGATGGCATCCAAATGGATCCATTGAATCTAGAGGTAATAAAAGGACGGCCTAATCCAAGGAATGTAAATGAACTAAGAAGCTTTATAGGTATGCGTGCAAACTATAAACGCTTCATCAAAAAGTTCTCACAAATCGTGGACCATTACATGACCTAACAAAGAAAAATGTTAGGTATACATGGTCTGCCAAGGAGAACAACGATTTTGAAAAGCTTAACTCTCAACCTGTGCTTACACTATTGAATCTCTCAAAGCCATTTGAGGTCCAATGTGACACTTGTGGTGATTGTCTTGGAGTTTTTTTGCTCGAAGAAGGGCACGTCATAGCCTACAAAAGTCAAAGGTTCAACCCTGATGAGCAAGATTTAGGCATGTATAAAAAAGAACTCCTCCCAAGTCTACATGCCTGTATGACTCGTGGAAGCACTATTTATTGGGGACTCCTTTCATTCTGCGGATGGATCACCAAAGCCTTAAGTACTTCATGACGCAGACCAAGATCTCCAACAAGAAAATGAGGTGGGAAATTTTACTTTTGCAATTTCATTTTCATATTGCTCACATTGCTGGAAATCATAATCAAGTAGCCGATGCACTCTCAAGATAGCCGAGAGTGAATGCAATTTCCATAGCAACTGACAATGATCTATCTTCTATGATAGGTGAGTACGCTATTGATCCCGATTTTAGAGATGTGATTTCATCCCTTGAGCTAGGAAAGAAAGAAGAACCATTTACCTTACAAGATGGTAATCTTCTCTATGGCAATATACTATGTATTACTAGCTCACTACGTGAGAAAGTAATGTATGAATCCCATGCTCCTCCGTATGTGGGGCATAGAGGGATTCCGTCTATCCTAAAAGCGATAGAAACATATTTCTATCGGCCTGCCATGAAAGCAAACATACAAGAGTATGTTTATTAATGTGTGGTATGCCAAAAGACGAAGTTTGATAGAGGGAAGCAACCTGGATTTCTTCAACCTTTGCCAATTTCTAATTCACTATGGGAGAAAGTACCCATGGATTTTATCTTTGGACTGCCCAAGTCTATCCATGGTAATACGGGAATATGGATGATAGTAGACAGGTTCAACAACAAACAAGCTCATTTTATACCTGTCAAAAATACTATCAAAGCCCATCAAATGGAAACCCTCTTCATATGACAAATCTTCAAATACCATGGATTGCCAATGTCCATAGTGTCAGATAGAGATCCTTGAATGACTAATTTTTGGAAGGGTCTCTTTGAGAATTTAGGGACAAGGCTAAACTTGTCTTCGGTCTATCACCCCTAAACAAATGACCAAAGTGAAGTCCCTTTTTGGAAGGGTCTCTTTGAGAATTTAGGGACAAGGCTAAACTTATCTTTGGTCTATCACCCCTAAACAAATGACCAAAGTGAAGTCCCTTGATACTTAAGGTACATGGGAAGATCTTTGCTGCAGGTGAGTATATCAAAACCTACAAGAATCTTTCCAAAATATAAAGGATGCTATCTCTATGTCACAGCAAAGGCAAAAGGCTGCTACTGAAGCACAGAAGAGCCCAAGCCTTTAAAGAAAATGATTGGGTCTTGATTAAATTTCCCAAGGCTGGATTAAGGCACACGACGGGAAAGAATCATACAGGACACCAAAAGTACTATGCTAAATTAGAAAAAGGTACTATGGTCCCTTCCAAATTCTTAGACCAATCAATGGATTGGCCTATCAACTCAAGTTTCCCAGTCATTGTCTCATACACAATGCTTTCCGTGTGATCCAATCAAAGCCTTAAAAGAGAGGCACCTCAAGAACCAACTATTGAAGACCCACCGAAGATTGAGGACCAAGAAGAGGTGCTACAACCCGAGTCCATTCTCCAACATGAAGACAAGGTATTGAGAGATGGTAAGATTATCCCACAATATCTTATTAAGTTTAAGAACTATCCTTTTGAAGATGCTAGATGGATGCAAGGCATACAATTAAAGGATAACCTAAACCTTGTCAATGCTTACAATGCTTCCCTAGAGTAAGAAAATGGAAAAATGTTTAAAATGAACAAAGTTTTTGTCTTATAAGACTCTCTTTTTCTTTATTGAGCACAAATGTTCAGAAGTATGCATGCTTAGAATCGCGTTTGTGGACACGACATCTTCCCAACACCATGTAGAGCTTGTCACTCTACTATGGAAGATTGATAGGACTAATGTGCAGACATGCTTGTGGGAGATTAGGCTCTCAAGCACCAAATGGATTAGTCATCCATTCTCGAATACTGTCGCGGGGTAAGATAGGGATCTCTGTCCACTAGAAGGACTAATGAATATGTTTTATCTTCTCTACCCCATAGTAGAGGATGATTATGATTTCAAAAGAGAGGTAATGTCATAATAAATAATATCTAATTCTCCTAAATTATTTTCTCATGTTAAACTAATCATTTAATATGGGGAAGTACCAGGGGAGAAAAATCTAGAAGATTGGTTAAGTTGGCAAACCAGTCACATTGGGGATCCAAAGGAGGAAAAATAGGGATCCAAAGGGGGGCCATCTGCAAAAGATCAATGTGCAACAATGGGCTTCAAAGACCCTAAGGTTCGGCCCATTAAGACTTCCAAAATGCTAAGGTTCCAAAATTCAAAGGTTTTGTCCAATGGTCAAGCTTAGGGTAAATTGGATGCTTGTGGGAAGACTCAAAAGTCCTCCCACATCCTTATCTTGGAGGGGGAAATCCCTTTTAGTAGGGGATGAGAGAGAAACACACACACACACTCTAGCAAGCCCCCTTTACAACAAAGGGAGTAGAGGATACATGCCAGCTCCCTAGCCCAGTTGCCCGCAAGGTGCATTCAAATCCTATTGGATGGCCATAGAGGTGGACCAATGAGAATTAGGCTAGAGTACATTTAGTTTAATTAATTTAAAAACACTTGATAAAAGAACCAATAGAAATTAAGCTCTCTAAAAGACTATCGGACAATCTCCCAAGGGGTACAATGAGCATTCAACAGCCTAATGGCTTGCCTGATTCCTATTGGCCAAAAGACTAAGGGGTCCAATGATAGTTTAATTGCATTAATTAAATACCTAAAGATCTCACAAAAGGGGAAAGGGGGACACATGTCACAAGGCTATCACTTATGCTTCTTAATTATCATTAGCTAAGCTTTGCAGGGGACAATAGGATGCCAACATGAGCATTTAGCAAGAGGGGTCGACCAAGAGAGAGAGCGGGCTGATTTTTGCAAGGAATTATCACACACACACTCATACAATCTCATGTGGAAGTAAAGAAGACTATCTTCTTCTCAAGCTTTAATCAAAATCTCATTATCTAGTCCAAGCTTGTGAGAAGGGAGGCCTACACCAACAATTCTTGGATTTGTGATGCAAATCCAACCAATAGCCAAGCTGCAAAGCATGCTCATCTCCTCTACCATGCTAATTACTAAGCTATGCTAAGTTTTTATGAGTGATTATGTGAGGAGACATACTTCTTTCTTGTAAGAATACTCCTTCCTCCTCTTGATCTACTCTCATACCCCGCTAGCTCTCACCATCTTCGAAGGTGTGTGAGGTCTTGAGTCTGAGACCATGAGGGAATTGATGTCGTGTTTTATAAGTGTGAGCTAGGTGGTTGAAGCTTCCATCTTCATTGCACAAGCAAGTTATTGAAGGAGCACAAAGTATTGTATTGTAAAATGTCTCCCTTGATAGGGGAAACCTCTAATACAAAGCCTTTTGGAGGGGAGATTGGATCCATGTAAATCCGGTCCTCAACTCTTGTATCAATAGCTTAACTTCTGTCTCTTTTTTGAAGTATTTTTCATGCCTATCTAACTAGGTGCTATGCTTATGTTGCTCTCTCCATCCAAGCACTCTTGCTATGCTCATTAGGAATCTTTTCTAATGAAATTCTCACTATGTCTATGTTATTTTCCGCTATACACAAGTTACTATACCAAAAAATGTTACAGAATACCCTTGGAAGAAAATGTTAGTGCCTCCAAAATACAAACCATTTGTGGTTGCCTAGGTATCCACTTCACAAATTTCCAATGCTCTACTTACAACTCCCACTGCATGTGCAATGTCTGGCCTTTTCTAGACCATAGCATACATTAGAGAACCTACCACTACAGCAGCATATGGAACTTTAGACATATAGGCTATCGCCTCTTGTGTCTTTGGACACATATCCTTGGTTAGTTTAAAGTGATAAGCCAAAGGTGTAGAAACAGATTTTGCATCTTGCATTGCAATCCTTTTTAGTACCTTATTGATATAATCCTCTTGAGATAGATTTAGTGTCTTGTGTGTCATGTCCTTGATATCTTCATACCAAGTATCCTCTTTGTAGCACCTAAATCTTTCATTGAAAATATCGAGGCTGGCCGTGAAAATGTTGGTTTTCGGCGAGTGATTTTTCTTCACGCACGATGGATTCTCCTAATAACAAGGTTCTTACTAATATGCATTTTTAATACAAATAATTGCAAGATGTAAATGAGGCTCCATACTTAACAACAAAAGGCACCTTGACATCTATGCTAGTCTCCTTAGCTACATCAAAGCCTCTATCTCTAATCCAAGAAGAGTCTCAAGAAGACCACATGCAAGATGAAGCAACTCAAGAGCTCCCTACCATAGAGTCAAAACTTCTGGAGAGTGCACATGCTGAAGAAAAGACAACATATCAAGAAAAAGACGACATGCAATATGATACTATCTATATTCCTTAACAGAGTAAAGAAGAGGCAAGGATGGAGCAGTAGAAGGGTTTGGAAGAAAAGCCCATGGAAGATATTAAGGAGGAGGAAAATGTAGATACTAGAAAAAGAAAGAAGAAAAAATATATGAGTCAAGGCATCATAAAAGAAATGGAAAGCTGTCATCAATATCTAACCAAAAGGCTAGAAGTGGTTGATGAATTCCTAAAAGAATACAAAGGTTTACATGAGAAGTTAGATGCTGAAATCCAGAGCTTATAAGAGGAAGATAGCAAGGAAATGACCAAACTAATGGAGAAGAAGATTTAAGAGCTAAACATGATAGTGCTAGATACAAATGCACATGCTCAATCATTACACATGCAGGTAGATGTCATAAAAATCAAAGTATCTCAATCTAAAGCCAGATTTAGGGACGAAAATGATATTCTAGATAAGCTAAGGACTAATCCAAGAGTCCTCACTCTCTAAGATTCAGACTTAGCTTACCAATATATGGAGAAAAGAAGCAAGGAGCTACATCAAACGTAGAGAAGAGAGACTTCTCTAAGCTTTATGCACAAGGAGAAATAATACCAAACGTAGATAGCAAAGCTCCAAGAATACCCACAAGAATCTCAGATGTAGCTTAAAGTAAAGCAAACATCTATAGAAATAGATAAATGTGAGCCAGTGTCATTGAAAAAATAGAAGCTTTTCATTTTCTATAATCCATGGAAGAAATAAAGGGCATGACTTCCATCTTGACAACACTACCATTGGAGCTAGAAGAAGAAACAAGGCCCACATATAAATTACAATGGGCGTTGAGAAAGCAATGGAAATTTACATTGAACAAAAAATTGATGAGATCTAGAAGAAGGCCATGGCATGGTAGAAGCATGTTCTACAATCTAAAATTTTTCTCAGCTTACCTCCAAGCAGATAATTGACACATGGCACCAATAATTTCTATCATACCCACTGGTGAGGCATGAGGTGTTGGAGGTCAAAGAGAGATTTGTTAAAGATTGAGCAATAGATGGGGCAAAGCCAGATCTTACTTTGAGGAAATAATCGCTAAAATGACAATATATCATTTTGTACAAACAAGATGCTCAAGAAATACAAAGGGATCCCATAATATGCCCTTGTGCCAAGAGTGAGGACCTAGGAAAGCCGTTAGCCAATTCTCAAAAAGAGTCCTACCTACATAAACTATTAGGTAAAGGCACATAGCCACCCAACTCTCGAATAGAATGACCTGGAGCCATTAATCCTTGTACACTATACAAAGGAAATAAAAGAAATGGTGGAATTAGGGTTGCAGAGAAACGCACACAGCTTGGAGAAGATGAAGGAATCTCAAGGCACACAATAAAGAGTGTGTTACTTAGTGTGCAATAAAAATATGGATAGCCCTAGAGTGATGGGGGTATATACAATGCAAAGGGGAAAAAACCTCCTAAAGAGGGAAAAGATGCCCCGACGGTCCTTGTGTGTTTACACACATCACTACCACATGTATATGGTAAAAAATCCCCCTTGGAGTGATGTGGTGAACGAGAGATGGCACATGAGAAAATGGAAGTGCCATGCCCTGAGGACATGATCAGTCCACAAAGGGGAGTAAGTCCAAATCTTTGTAGAAAGCTTTGAGCTTCTCATGAGACAATGCCTTTGTGAAAAGATATGCAAGGTTGTCCTGTTGTCGTGTAGCTCCGCTCCCATGCAAAGAAAGATGCCAGGAAAATGCACATTAATCTTGTTTGAAGATTATATGTCTAATGAACAGTGATTAAGGGCTGGTTGCAGGCCGAGTTCAATGCAGAATGTATGTCAAATGCAGTTGAAAGAGCCAAAACATGCTTTAATGATGCTAAAAAGTGTTATGCTAGAAGTGAACATGGATAGGGTATTGTGCCATTGAACTACAGTGCTCGATGTGCTCTACCGACCTATCTTTACAGGTGTCGATTGGAGCTACGGTGAAGAAGTTATGGCAGTTCAAAGTTTAAGTCAATTGCAGATCTGTGCCAGGTTGGACAACAGTAGCTAAGGGGATAAAAATGAAGTAAATGCATCAGGCTGAAGTGCTCACTTTGTGGAGCATGCCGGTCTTTTCAGATCAGAGATTGGACTTATGGTTACCAAATTATTAATTGTTTAAGATTTACCGGGGGCGGAGTCCACATCAGCCGGTCCACTCGGTTGGAGTGCCAACACTGCTATGGTTTGGGTAACTTGGCAAAGCTTCGCCGACATGTATGCAAAGGTGGTGGGTACAGAGAGACGTTGTTAATAGCAATGCTTTAATCAGTATGTAAGCCAAATGGGGAGGTGACAAGGATGCCAAGTGTTTGGAAGTGCCTTGGCCGATTTGTATGCTAAGTGTGATGCCTTTACGAAGGCTGACCGCCCCAAATGATTGTGCCTGGCAATGCTTTGCCGATATGTATGCCAAATGTGGTGCCCTACAAGGGCATAAAACCTCCACCCAAAGCAAGGCCGGCCATCCAAGGCCATAAGCCAAGGGCCACCCGTTTATAAAAAAAAGGAAGGGTTTTTTTAAAACTAAGTGTGAAGCGAAGCAAAGGAATAAAAAGAGCCATGGCGTTCAACAGGGCAGCCAATGGCGCAGGAGGAAAGCTCCACTCGCGCTGGGCGCTAGAGTGGTCGGACGAGCTCGACATAGAAGAGGAAATCGCTCAGGAAGCTATCGCGCACAGATTCAACACCAATCTATTTGCATTTGGTGCTGCTCGACTTCGGCCTTGCCACGTCATGGGGACGGTTCTTGCCACGTCAGCCACCCATTAGCAACATCGCTAATGGGTAGGCTATTTTTAGAGGGGCAGCATGCAACCTAGGAAAGAAGGGACTCTCTTGATCTCTCTCTTCTTCATAAGCTAGGCTAATCCTCCTCATAACCTTAGGCTACTCTCATAAGCTCACAAGATCTTAATCCGAATTCTCTGGAGCTCTCTCCTCTTCATCAGCTAGGCTAAACCTCCTCATAACGGGATGCTACTCTTTTAAGCTCTAGGCTCTTAAGCTCTTGAGAGGGAAAAGCTCCATAGCCTTAAGCCTTCATAATCGAGATCAATTTAAGCTCTCTTCTTCATCAGGGGAAGAAAAAAATTGGGGAATACTCTTAAGCTCTTAATACATCCTCTTAATCTCCATATCCGAGCCTCAATAGCCGGAACGAAGCCTAATCTCAAACTGTTAGCAGTGTCCATTCGAATCAGGAAGCAGAAGGTAGAGTAAGAAGGATTCCATCACTTTTCTGTTTAGCACCTGGTTTTAGCCAGGATTTCTTTTTGTAAAGAGCATTTAAGCTCCATTAGTGATCGACTAATCATGGATTTTGTCAATTAGCTGGGGATTAAATGGACTGCCTGTTTTAAATACTGCTGTCGATAAATTGTTTTTGCTACACCTTGTTTTCCGCACCTCTCACAGCCAGGGGACCGGTGCCTTCCGAGCTCACCTTTTGCACAATTATCCCCCGACATTCTTGGTGAACCCGACGCGAAACGAGCCGAGGTGTGTAGTATGGTGAATAAGGATGTTGACACGGCAAGAGGCTGTTATGCAGCAATTTGCTGCTTACATGCAACAACATCAGGCTTCTCAACAGCAGTATAATTTGCAGGAGAGGATCCGTAAATCTCGGCACACAGTTACCGAGAAATTACATCGGTTTGAAGGCTAGGATATTAGCAAATTCTGCAATATCTATGAACATGCAATGGAAGAGAATGGAATTGATGATCAAAACGCAGTAGAAGGGTTCCATTTGATTGCTGAGCCGGAACGTAGGAGTCGAATTAAAGAAATTCAGGTGCCTCAAGGCGCGAATTGGCAGGATTTCAAGAAGGTGCTTCAGGAGGAGTACTTCTTGGAGGATTCTCAAAGAGTAACTAGGCAAAGTTTCATGAAGTGGGTGCATAGGAAAAACAAAAATCTGTCTGCACGAGAGTTAATGTGGGAATTTGAGAAGAAATTTGAGCAATTGTCTTTGACAGAGCAACGTTCAATGAGGGATCAAAAGGTTGAGTTGTTCATTCAGGCTACTGATCCTTGACTTCAAAAGAGTTTGGTGCAGTTGCTAGAGGATCCAAGTGGAGAATTGGGCTTAACATCCGACTGGAAGGTAGTCACCGAAGCAGTCAACATGATTGTGAAACGATAGATGAGAGTTGACAAGATGATCGTGGCTGACATCATGGATGTTGCGGAGGAGAAACCTAAAGAGAAAACAACCTCGGCATACCCAGAGTGGAGGAGCCAGTTCTTGACGAATTGGTGAAAGGTATTCAAGAGTTGAATTTGAATTTTAAAGCTGTTAAATTTGATGGTCTAGCTGCAAAGGGGTCTACATCGGAGCCTAGGCAGTGAGGTGGTCCGGGGCGAGAAACAAGAAGAGTGGCCTCTAAACACCCTTCGAGGCTCCCGTGCTGCTCAATTGGGGCTGGGGAAAGCATAATCAGAGACAACAACAACCCACATCCCGAAACCAAACAAGAAAAGGGGCACCACCTAGTTGTAGCTGCAAACTAGGACACACGTGCTATCTCCTTGTACTCAAACGCACAAAGAGAGGGGAATGCAAGATAGCCACACACACCAAACACAAACATTCACCACGCCATAGAGAGGTAAAGCACACAAATCAACTTGAGCAACTCAGTCTTAGCCTTAAAGACTAGATGCACACAAAGCTTGATGAGAAATAGAGAGACAACACAAAACTTGACCTTGTTGCCAATACACAAATTATCTTAGGGTCACGGGAGCCCTCTCACCGAGCACCCTCTTACAATTGAACTTTTAGGCAAACAATTCAACAAGCCCTCAAACCACCAAGCATGAAATGGCACAACAAACTTCAAGGACAATATACCTTCAACCACCTGATTAGCCAACTTATCAAGTCAATTTGGAGAGAAGAGTCGTAGTTGCAGCATACAATTGCACCCAAAACTATAAATCTTATTTATGCACAAGAGTAGGCTACAAGTGTGGTGAAGAGTATGTCATACACTCCACTCCTCTAGATGGCATAACTAACTTCAAGCTTCTCAATGCACCTATGTGTAATGATGGAATAGAGCACTCATGATGCACACACTCTACACAACTAGGCTTGAAGAGTGGTTTGTTATGGGTTGAGAATGGTGTGGTATAGTGTGATCATGTGATCTTTTACAAGGGAGAGAAAGGATCTATTTATAGGTTTTAGAAGCCCCGATTAGGATTAGGCCTAATCAAGTTCATTTGAAGGAATAAAAGATTATGCGTATTTTTATTTTTTTTATGAGGGTGGGTCTCTCGTGTCGTTTGAGTCACATGGATGTGGGCTCAAGGGAAGAGAATTATTGAGGATGAAAGGAGAGAGGATTGAGTGAATAATTGGGGAGTGCCTACTCTAGTAGAGGGTGCATTTTACAATAAGGTTAGTGGTTAGTAGTTAGTAATTATCACTAAAAAATATTTACAAAATCATTCACCAAATGGTGAGATATATGATGAGAAAAGTTAGAGAAGGGATGAGCTTGTAAAGAGAGGTTGAAGCTTTGGAGAAGTTGACATTCACCTCTTTACAACACCGGAAGAAGAAGCAGTCAGCATGGCGAAGCAGCGCCTGTTGATGAGGCTATGTTATTTCAAACCTTGGAAAATTCATGACAAAAGCCTTCATTTGCAGTGGTTGTCCTTGGATTTTTGTTGATTTTTTGAAGTTCTTTACAAAGCTGAAGAGAGTATGGTAATATGGACATATATGTAGAAAGAAAGGGGGACACATAGGGTGTAGAAATGGGGGATGAAGGCTATGGCGGTGTGAGAGATGTGGCAATGGTGAAAAGGGTGAATTAAGACATGGAATTTGCAGGTTTGGGAGTGGGAAGGAGAGGGAGGAGTGTGTGTGAAAGAGGAAAATGATAAAGTGGAAGAGGGAGTGTGGCTGCATAGCATGGGCAAACTGGGGTCAACCAATAAAATCATAGCTCATAGCTCATAGCTCAAAAAAATATGAAAAAATTTGAGGTCAAAGTTCAGCTCACAAGCTACAAATTTTGTTTGTATTACCTTTTAAAATTCGGGGAGCATGTGATCTTTAAAAATTAAGCAAAACCGACTGTTTTTTCCACTACACAAAGTCCTTGTGAGGTCCTTCTTTGGATGATTCTTTTGAACACCTCCAAAAGTGAGCTCCCCATGGTGCATGCATGCATGCCACATACCCTTGACCTTATTTGGTAGGTCTATAATTGAAGATATTGTTGAGATCATGATATAAGTGAATAGTACAACTAAGAAAATCAAATATTGAGGGGTCTTAAAAAAAATATGTTCATGTCAAATATAAATAATATAGGTGGAAAAAATATAAAGGGGTCAAAATAAATCTCTCTCATTATAAGTCTACCATAAAAAGATGAATATTTTTGGTGGTCTAATTTATGAGAGTAATAGAGAATAGATGTAGGAAGGAAAAAATGACAATAGTGAAAAAATATACACATAAATAAAACTAGTTTTTTTGGATTTTTTTTGGGATGGAGTTACACCAAAAATAAGAGAAGCTTGCATGAAATTATTTTTATATGGAATAAAGAGTATGCAAAATGGTAAGAAAAAATATGGTAATGATGAGTCAATGTACATAGAATAAATAACACACACCTAAGTATAAATATTTAAATAAATACCAAAATAATTATGAAAAATCATTTTATTTAGACCCTATATAGAATAAAATATTTACACACAAATGGGCCATAATATGCTTATTTTTTTATTTTTTTTATTTTTTTTGACTCAACTAGCCCAGTGACTAGCTAATTGAGGGTTTTTAAGAAGATATGGGAAAAGTCCCCTAACTCACACACGCCTATGTACAGTGAAATGGTATGCATAGCCACAGTGTTTGAGTGATTTGATAGGGTGAGGTAGCTTACTATGGAAATTATGGAAAGCCGAAAAAATGGCTATCATTAGCCCTCCCCCAGGATGATGGTATATTCATGTACCATCATAGAGCATCTCTTCCAAAGAGAGGGCTTCAGAGTCCTTGACGAGATCTTCATTGTTTGGCCCCTCAGAATTTTGGATGGAGTTACACTTATGCTTCATGTAACAATACTTACATGAGACAGCTGCCCTTTGACAGATCTTTGGTAGATCCTTTGGTAGAAGGCGACTCAAATAGGGCTTCAAGCGATAACCATTTACCTTCCTAGAGTGCTCTTTCCCATTCAAGTCCATAAGTTGATAGTAACTTGAATTGAAAGCCTTCTTAACTATGTATGGCCCTTGCCATCTAGTTTCAAATTTGGCATCAAAACGATTGTCGAGTCGATTGTCATACCTTAGCACAAGATCTCCTTCATTGATGCCTTTGTCCTTTAGTTTCTTGTCAAGCTTCTCCTTCGCCTGCGTAGCTTTCCTCTTATAGCCGTCATATGCTGCTTCTCTTTTCCACTCAAGCTCAGCTAAGGTAAGAAGTCGATCCATCCATGCTTCTTGATAATCTTGTGCTGCTTTGCCATGAAGTCGTATTGTTGGGATGTTGAGCTCAATTCGTTGTAAAGCCTCTTGACCATAGACCAAGTGAAATGGTGTGAACTCCGTGGCTTCCCTATATGTGGTTCGATACGCCCACAAGGCACCATCCAAGAAGTCATCCCACAACTTTGTCTTGTTTTTCACCATCTTTCTAATGATGCCTGCAATGACACCATTAGCTTTTTCTACCAAACCATTTGATTGGGGATAGTAGGGTGTACTATGACGATGTAGAATTTGAAGTTCTTCACAGACTTCTGTGAGCAAGCCCTTTCTAAACCCTGGACCATTATCAGAAACAATCTCCAAAGGTGTGCCAAATCTACAACAAATGTGAGTGTAGACAAATTTTCTCACTGTCCTCTCATTTACCTTTGCCACACTTTGTGCTTCTACCCATCTCGTCATGTAGTCTATGGCCACCAAGATATACGATTTCCCATTTTTAGTCCTAGGCAATGGACCCATAGCATCAATGCCCCATTTTTCAAATGGACCATTTGCAAGGACTAACTGACGTGGACCATGTAACACACGCTTGTTTCCATTAATCTGACAGTTGTGATAGCTTTTACACCAATTTTGAACATCAATGTGCAAGCTTGGCCAAACATATCCGGCAAGAAAAATATTTTTTGCAGTGAGTTCGTGTGCAAAATGACCACCACACGCTTCCTCATGCAAACCTTTTAGAATGGCTGGGATTTCCTCAATAGTTGGTACTCTTCTGCACACTTGATCCTTCCCTCTTTGATAAAGGGATCCTTCTAGAAAGAGATACGCGCTTTCCTTTTTCATGAGTCTCCTCTTCTGAGCCTTCGTGAAGTCTTGTGGAAACTCACCCTCCAAAATGTAGCTAATAATGGGAGTCAATGACTCCAATCCCTGGTATCTCGGTTGCTTGACAGTTGCTGCCACCATGATGACCTGCACTTCTTTCTCAACACATGTAACTGCTTGTTGTGAAAGTAAATCGGCATCTTCATTCTGTTTCCTAGGAATATGATATAGTTGCACTTCTTCAAATTGATTAAACAATCTATGAATGGCATGAAATTTTGTCCTTAAGCTTTCATTCTTGCATGCTCAAATGCCTTAAATTTTCTTCACAATGAGAAGTGCATCCCCTTTTACCATGAGACATTGTATACCTTGGCCAATTCATATCTTTAAACCATGAAGTAGTGTGTGGTATTCTGCTTCATTGTTGCTAGTTGAACCTGGTAGATTGACCTTCTCTTTCACGACCACTTCTCCACTTGGGTTGAGAAATACTAGCCCTCCCCCTGCTTTTCCTGTGGCTTGTCGAAAAGCTCCATCAAAGAACAAGGTAAAAGCATTAGGAATACTTTTAGGTGGTGGCAATGGTAGGGTCTTTACTTCAGGCACCTTAATCTCCTTCTCATGTACCCTATAAGTAAGGATCCCTACCAATTGTGCACGCATACTATCTTCTACTTTGAAAGAGTATTGAAACTCTTGCAACTCCATAATCCACTTTGAGATCCTAGTACTAAGATTCATTTGAGATGACACCCAAGGGAACAAATTTTCTGCAGTGAGAATTACAAAAGGTTTTGGTAGCAGGTAGGATCTAAACTTTCTCACCGCAAACATGAGAGAAAGCATCATGAGTTATGCCTCTGTGTAGCCTCTCTCTAAAGCATTCATGACCCTACTAGCAAAGTAGATGGGTAGCATTCTGGTACTGTGGGGATCTTGTTGTAGCAAAACCGCACCAATTGTTTCTTTCCCACCACTAGAGCTAACAAAGAATGTATACTCCCAACAAGGAGGCATGAATGTTGGTAGCTCTGACAAAATGACTTTAATGTTACAAAAGTACTCTTCAAGCTCATAAGACCATGCAAATTCTACTTGTTGTGTCAACTTTTGCAAAGGGTGAAGCAACTCCGAAGCTAAGTGAATGAAGCGTGACATATACTTCACCTTTTGAATGAATGAGATTACCTCTTTGAGATTCTTGGGTGATGGGAGATCAATAAGAGCCTTTGCCTTTGAAGGATCCAACTCAATGCCTCTATAGGAAACCTTGTGATCAAGCAAGATCACTTCATCCTCACCTATGTGACACTTGTCGGGGTTGAGTTGACCTCCCATGTCGTAGAGCTTCTTTAAACCTTCTTCTACCCTTTGTAGATGCAATGATTTTGAGCTATAAATGCAAAAATCATCAATAAAAACCCTAATGGACTTTCCAAAGAATGCTTGAAACACCATGTTCATGAAGCGTTGGAAAGTTGCAGGAGCATTTGTCAGTCCAAATGGCATGACTCTAAAAGCATAACAACCCCAAGGAGTGATGAAGGTTGTTTTCAATTGATCTTCCAATGCGATACCTATTTGAAAGTAACCCGAGTAACCATCACACACAGTGTACTTCTCATGACCAGCTACGTCATTTAGTATCTCATCTTGAAATGGGAGGGGAAAGTGATCTCTTTTTGTTGCCTCATTGAGTGGACGGTAATCCACACACACCCTCCACTTGCCATTTTTCTTAGGAGTGACAACAATGGGAGAGACCCACTCCGAGTTGTCCACTGGATAAATGAAACCTACTGCTAGAAGCTTTCTTACCTCCTTGAGTAAAGCCTGCTCCTTGATGACTCCTAGCCTTCGTAGCTTCTGAGCCTTAGGTGTGGCCTCTGGCTTCAACTCAATTTTGTGTTGAACAGCATCTACTCCACGCACATCGGTGTAGTCTTTAGCAAAAAGCCTAGGAAATTTCCTTAACACACCTTTGATCTCCTCTCTTTCATCCTTTGTAAGTGTTGTAGATAACATACCTTCTAGCATTCTTTCATCTTCCACTTTTTGGTTTTCTTGGGAACCTACCTCTTCCAAACCTGGGCAAGAGGTCTCTTGGTTGTTTGGCTTAAACCTTACCCCCATGACTTCGATGGAAGACTCCTCTTCAGTAATGCTGCCGCTACTTTCTCCTTCTGAAGTGCTATCGGTCCAGCCTTCCTCCGTCTCACTTTGAGATGATTCTTCATGGAGCTCCTCTTGGCGTTGCTCCTTCATGTCAAAGACAACCTTCTTATGATTGTCATTCCTACAAATTAGCTTTCCACTCTCCCAATCTTGCAAAGCTCGCATTTTCATTAGCCATGGTCTCCCTAGGATAAATGGGTAACCATTTCCCTTGGTCGAAATAACATAAAAATCCACCGCCTTCTTAATGCCAAAGGCCTCTAAAAAAACATTTTTACAAATGCCTACACACCTAGCTTTGCTATTGTTTGCCATCTTGACTTTAATTTCAGGTGTCTCATGGATGTGCATGCCTAGTTTTTGCATGAGTCCCTCTGTCATGATGCAAATTTGTGCACCCCCATCCACTAGACCTTTCCTAACCAATCTTCCTTTGATGTAACAATCTAGCACATGTTTAATATCCTCATTCATTTCAGCAAGTGCAATTTTTACAACAGGCACACTCTCTTTTACCTTTGTCCTAGTGCTAACTGCCTTTGTTAAATCCCTCCTAACTTGTGGGCATAATGCAAGAAACTGAGGCCATGAGATATCAGAACTCTTACCTCTCATGTCTTCCAATAGGTTGTATGGAGCCATACCATGTCCAAGAGGGAAGTCTTGGAGATTGATACGACGTCTAGTCCTCTTAGTTTCCTTGGTCTCCTTTGCCTTCTTTTCTCGTCCATGATCACTTTGTGATGTGACACCTTCTTTCTCCTTCCCTTTTCCACGGCCACGCTTAATGCCATTTGCTTCCATGTCAACCTCTTTTGAATTTGTCACCTCTACCACATGCACATTTGGGTCTGGCAAAGGTGGAACTCCTTGCACTCTTTGTGGAGGTGGTCTTGATCCATTTGGCCTTTGTAGAAGCCGTGGTTGCTGACTAGTTCCTTCACCTGCATTCATCAATGGGTAATTCAAGTTAGGTCTCCCTGGCTCCCCACGGGGCCAAGGACAATTATACATCCCATGTCCAGACTCTCCGCAATTCCAACATTGTAAGACTCTCCTAGGTCGTGGATCTCGCTCTTCAGACTTCCTTGCTTGTCCTTTTGGACCTACAACTTGTGCAAGGTGAATTGACAAGCTGCTTAAAGATTTATTTAACTTTTCAATCACTTCCGCCGTTACCTCAGGAATATCCCTAGATGTTGATGCTTGTGACTTACCTTTGGGTCTAAGACCTTCTATTGGAACCTCCCCCTTTAAGAACTTGAGTTTCCTATATTTCTCAATAGCCCTAGTTTCAGCTGCTTCAAAGGTAGCAGGTGCACCGGCCTCAACTTTTATCTTAAGGTCAGGAAAGAGTCCGGCTATGAACCTCTCCTTCTTTAGGAACTCTGCACCATCACCAGGGTTAGCAAAATTTCTCACCCATACAGCCCAAAGACGTAGAAACTCTTGCTTGTACAAGTAGTAGTCATCTAAGTCTTTTTGCTTATGAGAAACAATGTCTTGCCATAGCTTTTGATTGTTTTGGGGATCAAAGAAGTATCTCTTGAAATGATTCACAACTTCCGTGTAATTCCCTTTAACTTCCTCAGGCAAAGAGTCAAACCAAGTGCTAGCATCTTTCCTAAGGACCACCTCAAACATCTCTACACGTTCTTGATCAGTTATTATCCTCTTGATACGACAAGACATCTTGAAATTTGCTAAAAATAATTCTGCGTCCTCTCCAGGCTCTCCAAAGAAAATAGGATATCCGGACATTTGGCGTTGGGCCTCCATTGAATCGGTTTCAAAGTGACAACACGTTTTTGTTTTTCTTTCTTAAAAAATTTACACAATAATGTTTTCTAAATTGCAATCTATTCTACAACAAAATAAAAATATTCACATCAAATGACCTATGATAATCAATAAGAGGCAGGATGACAGGGTTTGGTGATGCGATAATTTCTCCTACTACTTTGGGCACCAAACATGAACACCATACGTTGTTGAAAATGGATTTTTCTACTAATTGCAATGTTTATTCTAATGTGTGGAGTGAAATGAAAGGGGAAAACCTCTATTCTTGGGCCATTATCCATGGTCTATGCATGACCTAATTCTTAAAATAAAACAAAAATATAGACGTCCAAACTAAGGTCGTACCTAATGAGAGGCAAAATAAAAGGATTTACTGATGCGTTTATCTCTGCCAACCTAAGAGGACCTAAAATTGTACGAATTACACGTTGAAATTGCAACTTAGTACTAACAATTATGTGTACCTTTTGTCTTGCAATGGAAATGAAGGGATCATACAAATTCTCGTGATTCATGTAAGCTACTTGATTATGCTAAAGGTTGAGCCTTCACAAAAATACACAAGCCGTCCTCAGTGTGGGCACCAATTTGAGGCGGTCCGGGGCAGGCAACAAGAAGAGTGGCCTCTAAACACCCTTCCAGCTCCTGTGCTGCTCAATTGGGGCTGGGGCAAGCACAATCAGAGACAACAACAACCCACAGCCCGAAACCAAACAAGAAAAGGGGCACCACCTAGTTGTAGATGCAAACTAGGACACACGTGATATCTCCTTGTACTCAAACGCACAAAGAGAGGGGAATGTAAGATAGCCACACACACCAAACACAAACATTCACCACGCCAGAGAGAGGTAAAGCGCACAAATCAACTTGAGCAACTCAGTCTTAGCCTTAAAGACTAGATGCACACAAAGCTTGATGAGAAATAGAGAGACAACACAAAACTTGACCTTGTTGCCAAAACACAAATTGTCTTAGGGTCATGGGAGCCCTCTTACCGAGCACCCTCTTACAATTGACCTTTTAGGCAAACAATTCAACAAGCCCTCAAACCACCAAGCATGAAATGGCACAACAAACTTCAAGGACAATATACCTTCAACCACTTGATTAGCCAACTTCTCAAGTCAATTTGGAGAGAAGAGTCGTAGTTGCAGCATACAATTGCACCCAAAACTATAAATCTTATTTATGCACAAGAGTAGGCTACAAGTGTGGTGAAGAGTATGGCATACACTCCACTCCTCTAGATGGCATAACTAACTTCAAGCTTCTCAATGCACCTATGTGTAATGATGGAATAGAGCACTCATGATGCACATACTCTACACAACTAGGCTTAAAGAGTGGTCTGTTATGGGTTGAGAATGGTGTGGTGTAGTGTGATCATGTGATCTTTTACAAGGGAGAGAAAGGATCTATTTATAGGTTTTAGAAGCCCCGATTAGGATTAGGCCTAATCAAGTTCATTTGAAGAAATAAAAGATTATGCATATTTTTATTTTTTTAAATGAGGGTGGGTCTCTCGTGTCGTTTGAGTCACATGGATGTGGGCTCAAAGGAAGATAATTATTGAGGATGAAAGGAGAGAGGATTGAGTGAATAATTGGGGAGTGCCTACTCTAGTAGAGGGTGCATTTTACAATAAGGTTAGTGGTTAGTAGTTAGTAATTATCACTAAAAAATATTTACAAAATCATTCACCAAATGGTGAGATATATGATGAGAAAAGTTAGAGAAGGGATGAGCTTGTAAAGAGAGGTTGAAGCTTTGGAGAAGTTGACATTCACCTCTTTACAACACCGGAAGAAGAAGCAGTCATCATGGCGAAGCAGCGCGTGTTGATGAGGCTATGTTATTTCAAACCTTGGAAAATTCATGACAAAAGCCTTCATTTGCAGAGGTTGTCCTTGGATTTTTGTTGATTTTTTGAAGTTCTTTACAAAGCTGAAGAGAGTATGGTAATATGGACATATATGTAGAGAGAAAGGGGGACACATAGGGTGTAGAAATGGAGGATGAAGGCTATGGAGGTGTGAGAGATGTCGCAATGGTGAAAAGGGTGAATTAAGGCATGGGAGTTGTAGGTTTGGGAGTGGGAAGGAGAGGGAGGAGTGTGTGTGAAAGAGGAAAATGATAAAGTGGAAGAGGGAGTGTGGCTGCATAGCATGGGCAAACTGGGGTCCACCAACAAAATCATAGCTCACAGCTCGTAGCTCAAAAAAATATGAAAACATTTGAGGTGAAAGTTCAGCTCACAAGATACAAATTTTGTTCGTATCACCGTTTCAAATTCGGGGAGCATGTGATCTTTAAAAATTCAGCAAAACCGACTGTTTTTTCCACTACACAAGGTCCTTGTGAGGTCCTTCTTTGGATGATTCTTTTGAATACCTCCAAGAGTGAGCTCCCCATGGTGCATGCATGCATGCCACATACCCTTGACCTTATTTGGTAGTTCTATAATTGAAGATATTGTTTAGATCATGATATAAGTGAATAGTACAACTAAGAAAATCAAATATTGGGGGGTCTTAAAAAAAATATGTACATGTCAAATATAAATAATATAGGTGGAAAAAAATATAAAGGGGTCAAAATAAATCTCTCTCATTATAAGTCTACCATAAAAAGATGAATATTTTTGGTGGTCTAATTTATGAGAGTAATAGAGAATAGATTTAGGAAGGAAAAAATGACAATAGTGAAAAAATATACACATAAATAAAACTAGTTTTTTTGGATTTTTATTGGGATGGAGTTACACCAAAAATAAGAGAAGCTTGCATGAAATTATTTTTATATGGAATAAAGAGTATGCAAAATGGTAAGAAAAAATATGGTAATGATGAGTCAATGTACATAGAATAAATAACACACACCTAAGTATAAATATTTAAATAAATACCAAAATAATTATGAAAAATCATTTTATTTAGACCCTATATACAATAAAATATTTACACACAAATGGACCATAATATACTTATTTTTTTGTTTTTTTATTTTTTTTGGCTCAACTAGCCCAGTGACTAGCTAATTGAGGGTTTTTAAGAAGATATGGGAAAAGTTCCCTAACTCACACACGCCTATGTACAGTGAAATGGTATGCATAGCCACAGTGTTTGAGTGATTTGATAGGGTGAGGTAGCTTACTATGGCAATTATGGAAAACCGAAAAAACGGCTATCAGCAGTAGCCACCATGCAAAGGCTGGGACCGATGCATGTGGTGTGACAGTGAAGACCACAAGTATGTTAAGGAATGTGATGAATTTGATGAAGCATATAAAAATAATGTGGTGTTCTGGAAGGATAAGAAGATACACCTTAGGGCAACAGGTGAGAAGCTCCGCCTGATTTTTGGTAGGGGCGGCATGAAGAAGATAGTTGATGAGATTCAGCATAATGTTGCTCTTGTGGAGGCAGCTACTTATGGGTTGCAAGTCTGCGGGAAGGGTGATGAATATGGTGCAGGTACCAAGGGTCAATTATGGCCTTATACTTTGAAGACAGTAGAAACTGGACAGGTAACATATGGGAAGCTGCAGCAAGTAGGGAACTCAATTCGAGAAACCACAAGGTGGACTGATCCAGTGGATTCCCTCTCAGTATATGCATTCATTGCAAAGTCTCAAGCTAATGAGGCTATGGTGGAGGAGAAGTGGAAAAGAGATGAAGAAGCTCCTGGGACATCGAAGAGGACAACGAGGTTCAACAGCAAGAAAGAAGAAAGTCCTGCTCCAAAGCCCGCTCCTGAAGCAGGACTTTAGGTCAAGTCTGACATTGAATTAGCTACAGATTTAAAGAAAGTCTTTGAAGAGCGAATTCTGAATAGCAAGGTGGAGCTCACATTGGGTGATATATTGGGGATTGCCAAACGTGAGTTTCATGAGGAGATAATAGATATCATCAAAAGGAAGCGGCAGATACCAAGTGAACAGGAGCCGAAGTCAGTGAAAAGCAAGGCGGTACGCCACATTGAAGAAATTCTAGACGACTATGAAGAGTATTTGGCGAATTTTGAAGAAGAAGAAGAGTCGAGGTCTGTGGTGGTGTCAAATCCAACCGTACCTGAGGTAAGGCATGTTCATTTCAATGAAGATGAAGATAGTGAAAGCATACCAAGGAGTCACTTTTCAAGGACTCATTGGGCAAGAGCAACAACTGAAACTGTTTTAAAGCTTGGCGACATCGAAGAACCGGTCTTAGCACTCATAGATCATGGATCGGAGATCAATTTGATGGCTAAAAGCTTGCACAAAAAGGGGAAATGGCCTATTGATGTGGACCATGGTTGGCAGATTCGAGTTGCCAATATGATTCCAGGCGACCTCTATGGTGCAAGTGCCAATGTTAAGGTAACTATAGGGGATGTCTGTGATGAGCAAAATTTCTTTATACAGGAGCATTCCTCTTATCCTATAATTTTGGGGCAACCATACATTACAGTTGTGCGAATGGAAACCAAAGTGCTGGATGATGGCTCCGCCTATGCCAGGGTTCGAAGCCGTGATGGTAAGAAAGCAGTGCAATTCTTGATTGTATGTGTTGACCATGCTAGGAATAAGGACAGTCTACGGGATCATCCAATGCCGAAGATACACAAGGAGTTTAGAGAACACAGGTTTGCACAGGATTTTCTCGGAGTGCCATTATAAAGCGGGACTATGGTGGTACAAGTGAGGAGAAGTTCTCGCAAAGAGAAGCTTTCTCTTCAGGGTTTTTGGGGTTAACATCTGAAGGTTCAATCTCTTTCAGAAAATTTAATGATTTGCCGAAGTGGGAAAAATAGTATGTCTCAGGGATTCAAAGTGAATTGCAGGGTTGTGATGTGCTTGAATCTGATGATGTGATTTCAGGAGTCTTTGAAGAGGTATCTTATGAAGACACTATGTCAGTGCTTGAAGAGATCAGGCAAAACAGGTTACAAAGTGTAATTGAAGTAGTCAAGGTTCATTCAATGGAAATGTATGATGAGTTAAGTTCATATGAAGCACTTATGCATATTGAAGATGAATCAAGTGACACTGTTGAAGCACGGGTAGAGACCAAATACAAAACTGTTGCAAAGAAAGTGAGGTCAGTGGCTACACCGCTGCCAGAAGGAAGTGATGGAATGATCAAGGAGGCTTCTCGACAGCCTATAGTCAGAGATCCGAAGAACATAGGGCATAAGTTTACTAAGGATACACTACAACAGCTAAAGGTTGGTGAAGACGGTTTCCTCAATGAAGAGGAGATCAAATGTTTTCAAGGTATGCTCGAAAAACATGGTAAAGCTTTCGCTTTTGAGCAAAATGAGATAAGGTGTGTGGATCCGAGTGTTGTTTCACCAATGGTTATTTTCACTGTTCCACACATGCCATGGATCTTGCGTCCTATTCCAGTTCCTAAAGCTCACTTGATAAAGCTCATCAATTTGCTCAATGAAAAGATTCAAATGGGAATTTTGGAGCCGTCATGTGCTCCGTATTCTAATCGATGGTTTACTATTCCGAAGAAAAATGGAACATTAAGGTTCATTCAGGATATGCAACCGGTTAACAAGGTAACAATCCGCAATGTGGGTACTGGTGCAATTGTGGATGAATTTGTTGAGGCCTTTGCAGGTAGATCTATTTACTCCATGGGTGATCTTTATTCAAGATATGATCAATTCCAGTTATCTTTGGAGAGCAGGGATCTTACTACAATGCATACTCCTCTTTGTTTGGTAAGGATGTGCACTCTACCACAGGGTGCTACTAATTCAGTAGCTCATATGATGAACGGCATGAATAAGGTATTAAGGGACTTTATCCCACATGTTACCATGCCTTTCATTGATGATCTACCAATTAAAGGCTGTGAAGAAGGCTCAAAAGATGAAGCAAAAGACCAGAGGGGGTGCAGACAGTTTTTTGTTCAACATATTGCTGACTGTGATGCTATATTATCAAGGCTTGAAGAAGTTAACTTAAAACTTTCAGGTCAAAAATCGACTTTTGGAGCTAAGGAGGTCTTAATTGTGGGACACATGTGCAGTTCTGAAGGAAGAAGGCCAAGTCCTACAAAAGTTGAAGCAATCCAAAAGATGAAGGACACATGTGCTTCAGTTACTGAGGTTCATCGATTCTTAGGCGCGTGTGTGTTCTATCGTATTTGGTTGCCACACTTTGCCCATGTTGCAGAGGTGCTGTATCAATTGCTACGAAAAGGTAAGAGGTTTGTTTGGGAAGAAGTTCACACATAAGCTATTAAGAAATTAAAGAAGATGCTTCTTGAGGCTCCGACCTTGAGGAAAGTTGATTATAAATGGGACAGGCCAGTTATTTTAATAGTTGACACTAGCCCGACAGGAATTGGATGGGCTATAGGTCAAGATGATGATGAAGGACATAGGTATGCATGAGATTTCGAGCCAAGGTGCTCAATGCTCGTCAACGAGGATATCCACAGGTTAAGAGGGAACTTTGGGGCGTTGCTACTGCTCTAAGGACCGATAAAGAATACTTTATTGGAGCTACCGTTGTGGTAGAGACAGATTGCTTGCCACTAGTAGGAATTGTTGCAAATTGCTAACCACGAGTGATGATGTTGGCTTGAAGTTCTACACGTCTTCTTATCTACATGCCAACTGCGGTAGTATTGCTCATGTTTTTGAAGTCTTTTCTGAAGAGTTTTATGATGGAGAGTGGCTTATGATTGGTGGCTACCTAAGTACTCTCACTAGACAAGAAGGATGGAGTGATCAAGAATTCAGGAAGATCAGGAAAAAGGCCTATGGCTATTTCCTGAAAGACGGACATTTATGGAAGCAACCGAAGCGCCCAGTAGGGGTACCACAACGAGTTATTTGCGACAAAGAAACCCAACAACAGGTGATTAAAGAGTTTCATGAAAGTCTATGGGCTGGACACAGAGGATTCTGGGCAACCTTTGTCAAAATAAAAGATTGATATTGGTGGAGAGGTATGTATAAAGATGTGGTTCAATTTGTGGAATCATGCTTAATATGTCAACAGTACTCTAATGTGCAACATAGAGATGGGTTGCATCCCACCTATCCATTGGCTATGCACTACAAGTGGGTGGTGGACCTTATTACAATGCCAGTAGGAGTGTGGCAGATGAGATATATTGTTCTTGCCAGGGAAGATCTTACTAATCAGGTGGAAGGCAGAGCTCTGCGTACCAAAGCTACTAGTTCAGTATGCAAGTTCTTGCTCGAAGATGTTATCTCTAGGTATGGATGTGTTGGCAGAATTACTGCAGATAGAGGAGAACTGGATGCAGATGAAGCTCGAGAGGTTTTTGCTCGTATGGGCATTAAAATCTCCCTCACCACAGCATATAATCCAGAAGGTAATGGGAAGAGTGAAAGGGGACATCCGCCTATTGTTAAATCTTTAGCAAAGGTGTGTGAAGGACATATTGGTGATTGGCCTAAACTCTTGCCATTTGCTTTGTGGGCTGATCGCACTACTCACAGTTCAATTACAGGATTTATGCCATTCGAATCGATGCATGGGCAGAAACCCATCATGCCTACGGAGGAAGCAGTTACAACTTGGACCATAATGCCATGGGAAGAAAGTATGTCTAGTGAAGACTTGCTTGCTCTACGTATTTGGCAGCTTGAGAGGCGTCAAGAGGATATTGAGCAGGCCAAAGAGAAGCTTAAGGAGGCGAGATTGAAGAACAAGGAAGCATGTGATGGAAAGCATAGACTACGACCACATGCTATCAAGGAAGGTGACTGGGTACTTGTCTATGACAGTAGCTTGGAGAACCAATACTCTGCTATGCGGAAAGTGGTGAAATGGTGGTTTGGACCATATGTGGTGCAACATGTTTTTGATAATGAGACATATCAATTGTGTGAACTAGATGGTACTATCCTTAAAGTGCCTATTGCAGGAAAAAGAATCAAATTGTTCAAGAAGCAAGAAGGTGAGATTGTTCTTGAAGATTCTCATTCAGATCCACCTCCAGAGGATCGTGTTATGTATGCGTCAGATGATATGTCTGATGATGATTTTAATGAAGCTGATTAAGTGCAATTGGCACAGACCGGAGGTTGTGCAGATTCAGAGGGGGTGAATTTCGTGTAGCTCCGCTCCCATGCAAACAAAGATGCCAGGAAAATGCACATTAATTTTGTTTGAAGATTATATGTTTAATGAACAGTGATTAAGGGCTGGTTGCAGCCCGAGTTCAATGCAGAATGTATGTCAAATGCGGCTGAAAGAGCCAAAACATGATTTAATGATGCTAAAAAGTGTTATTCTAGAAGTGAAAACGAATAGGGTATTGTGCCATAGAACTGCAGTGCTCAATGTGCTCTACCGACCTCTCTTTACGGCTCGTCGATTGGAGCTACTGTGAAGAAGTTATGGCAGTTCGAAGTTTAAGTCAATTGCAGATCTGTGTCGGGTTGGACAACAATAGCTGAGGGGATAAAAATGAAGTAAATGCATCAAACTGAAGTTCTCGCTTTGTGGAGCATGCCGGTCTTTTCAAATCAGAGATTGGACTTATGGTTACCAAATTATTAATTGTTTAAGATTTACCGGGGGCCGAGTCCACATTGGCCGGTCCACTCGGTTGGAGTGCCAGCACTGCTATGGTTTTCTGAAGAAAACTGGGTAACTTGGCAAAGCTTTGCCGATATGTATGCAAAGGTGGCGGGTACAAAGAGATGTTGTTAATAGCAATGCTTTAATCAGTATTTAAGCCAAATGGGGAGGTGACAAGGCTGCCGAGTGTTTGGAAGTGCCTTGGCCGCTCTGTATGCTAAGTGTGATGCCTTTACGAAGGCCGACCGCCCCAAATGATTGTGACTGGCAATGCTTTGCCAATATGTATGCCAAATGTGGTGCCCTACAAGGGCATAAAACCTCCACCCAAAGCAAGGCCGGCCGTCCAAGGCCATAAGCCAAGGGCCTCCCATTTATAAAAAACAGGAAGGGTTTTTTTTACACTAAGTGTGAAGCCAAGCAAAGGAAAAAAAAAAAGAGCCATGGTGTACAGGGCAGCGAATGGCGCAGGAGGAAAGCTCCACTCGCGCTAGGCGCTAGAGTGGTCAATCGACACAGAAGAGGAAAACACTCAGGAAGCCGTTGCACACAGATTCGGCACCAGTCTCTTTGCATTTGGTGCTGCTCGACTTCGGCCTTGCCACGTCATGGGGACGGTTCTTGCCACGTCAGCCACCAATTAGCGACATGGGTAGGCTATTTTTAGAGGGGCAGCATGCAACCTAGGAAAGAAAGGACTCTCTTGAGCTCTCTCCTCTTCATAAGCTAGGCTAATCCTCCTCATAACCTTAGGCTACTCTCATAAGCTCACAAGCTCTTAATTCGGATGCTCTGGAGCTCTCTCCTCTTCATAAGCTAGGATTATCCTCCTCATAACGGGATGCTACTCTTTTAAGCTCTAGGCTCTTAAGCTCTTGAGAGGGAAAAGCTCCATAGCCTTAAGCCTTCATAATAGAGTTCTTAATCTATATGCTTAAGCTCCATAGCCTTAAGCCTTCATAATCGAGATCAATTTAAGCTCTCTTCTTCCTCACGGGAAGAAAAAAATTGGGGAATACTCTTAAGCTCTTAATACATCCTCTTAATCTCCATATTCGAGCCTCAATAGCTAGAACGAAGCCTAATCTCAAACTGTTAACAGTGTCCATTCGAATCAGGAAGTAGAAGGCAGAGTAAGAAGGATTCCATCAATTTTCTGTTTAGCACCTGGTTTTAGCCAGGATTTCTTTTTGTAAAGAGCATTTAAGCTCCATTAGTGATTGATTAATCATGGATTTTGTCAATTAATTGGGGATTAAATGGACTGCCTGTTTTAAATACTGCTGTCGATAAATTGTTTCGGCTACACCTTGTTTTCCACACCTCTCACAGCCAGGGGCCCGGTGCCTTCCCGGCTCACCTTTCGCACAATTATCCCCCGACACTGTGTTGGCACATAACCCAAGTTGATCTCTCCTGGTGAGAGCCTCTCCCTGATATAGTGGTAATGCACTACAATGTGCTTTGTGCGAGCATGAAAAATTGGGTTCCTTGTAGCTGCCAATGCGCTCTGATTGTTAGTGTAGATAGTGTTGGCAGTATCCTGTCCAACACCCAGATCAACCATAAGGCATCTGAGCTATACACACTCAACCGTAGGTGTGAAAACTTCCCTATACTCAGCCTCACAACTCGAAGTGGCCACAATAGGTTGCTTCTTGCTCAACCATGATATACATGAACTTCCAACCATGAAACAAAAACTAATTGTGGACACTCGCGTGTCAAAACAACCAGACCAACTTGAGTCCGAAAAAGCATGTAAATCTGGCGGCAATGATCCCCCCTTGGAATAAAACAAGCCAAGATGTAAAGTGCCACTAATGTAGTGAAAAATCCTCTTGACAACTTGCTAATGCTTAGACCCTGGGCTATGCATAAATCCGATGACATATGAGACTGCAAGCTAAATATCTGGCCTCGTGTTGCATAGATAAATGAGGCGACCAACAGCAGTTTGGTAAAGAGTGACATCAGTAGGATCGCGAGCATCATGTAGACTCAAATTCAAACTTGTTTCCATGGGAGTGGCAATAGATTTGCAATCCTCAATTCCAAACTTACATAGCAATGTGTCTATGTTACTTTTTTGACACAAGGCAGTACCACCATCACACTGCTTAAACTGTATGCCCAAATAATGATGCAACAACCCCAAATCTTTCATCTTGGAAGTAGCATTCAAATCAACTTTAAATTCAGCAATATGTCTCTCATTTGGTCCAGTGATCAACAAATCATCTACATAAAGAACCACAATGAGAAGTACATCACCCTGACGCTTTACATACAATGTGCTTTGTGTTGGACTGTTACGAAAGCCTTGCTTGAACAAATGAGTGTCAACCTTGTTACATTTGCACACTTTGTCCTCTTGTCCTTTTTTGTCAAAACCGCGAGGCTATGTTACATAGAGTTCCTCAAATGTGTCACCATTCAAGAAAGCAGTAACAATGTCTGATTGATGTACATCCCAAACAAAATGAGCTGCCAATGCACATAGAAAATGCACAATAGTCATACAACAAGTGGGAGCAAAGGTATCTTCATAATCTATGACTTTTTGCTGTGCATAACCCTTTGCAAAAAGTTAAGCCTTATGGCGATAGATCTCACCATCTGGCTTGCGTTTCACCTTGTAAACCCACTTCATACCAATGGCCTTTTTGCCAGGAGGAAAATCACATAAAGTCCATGTGTCATTTTCTATAAGTGCATCATATTCTGATTGCATGGCAGCCATCCAATTTTTTGAATTCTGTGTTTCTTCAAAAGACAGAGGCTCCTCAACATCATGTAAGCTAGACACAGCCAAAGCATAACAGTCTGATGCATGAGATGCATGGCAAGAGCCTGAACAAGTACAACTAGACAAAGGTGCATCCAATTTACTGTCATGCAAAGTGTGCACAAGCCATTTTGGCATACCTCTAGCCTGCTCATTTTCAGCCCTTTCCTCATCAAGTACATCATGTACATGTTAGGAATTGGATCGTGCTAGCTATGGTGGATGAAAGAGAAACATAGCGTCAATGTGTGAGTGTGTGTGTAAGCAAGGTTATCACTCAAGTGAATTAGGTTCCAAGATAGAATTAGCTTGGACTCATAAACACAATCTTGAGTATTGACTTAGCTTAGCACAAGCTCACTGTAGACAAGCATGTGGTGAGAAATGGAATTGTGTTTATTCATTCATGCTTTAAGTAGCTCTACAGCCTTGCTCCACAGCATGTGGGATAAATCCACTCTCCTCTCCTTGACTCACACTTTAGGACAAAGCTCACACTTTACAATCCTCCCCTTGAGGTTTGGACTATGACAAGATACTAAAGATGCATGATCCACACAGGCTAACAAAATCCACATAGGATGGTAAAATCCACACAAGAAAAAATCACAAAGGATGGTGATGTCCACAGAGGATGATAAGATCCACACAGGAAAAAGCCCTCCCCTACAAGTAGAGAGTCTGCATCTTCAAAATGTGTCTTCATAAAAGACAACGTTGCTCTCGTCTTCATTCTTTTTGTCTTCTACTATGTGAGTTGATCCTCTGTCCGGTCTCTTGCCTTCGTTGCTTCTGCTGTTGCTTCTACTACTGCTGCTTTCTCCACTGCTACTGCCTCCATTTGAGTAGCACCAAGAAGGAGAGTGTCCCTTCCTACCACATTTGTTGCAAGGTTTGTTTGTATAGCAGTATTTCGCTACGTGTCCCATTCTTCCACATTCATAACATTTTCTTCCATTTGTCGATGTTGATGGTGAATGCCTTCCCCTTGAGGATGTTGCAATAAAAACTCCTCCTGATGAGGTGAGTGAACCTCTTTGATTTCTTTCTTCTGCTTGGATTGAGTTGATGACATCTTGGAATGGTGGTGCTGGTTCTTTTTCTTCAAGAATTGTGACTAAGTGGTCATAAGAAGGTGGAAGTGCACTTAATAGTATGGCCACTTTGTCATCTTCTGGTACTTCAACCTGGATGTAAGTGAGCCGCGTGATAATTCTCTTAAGCCTATTCACTAGGCTAGCAATGTCCTCCCCTTCAATCATAGTAACTTTGTAAAGTTGTCTTTTAAGACTAACTTTGCTTCTTTTGGCCCTAGCTCCAAAAATACTTTCTAGGACATGCGAGACATCATGTGCATGCTTACATTCATCTATAAAATGCACATATTTGTCATGCAAGGAGGTGATGATGATTCCCAATGCTTGTTCATCGTTGGCCATATTTTGTGCACTTGCTATGAGTGTAGATGCCCTAGTGTGCACTCCATCGGGTTCGGCTTGTTTCTCTAAGGCAGTGCCGATGACAGACCACAAACAAGATATCCTCTTAATTTTGTTTGCCAAGTGTGAAATCCCTCCCCATTGAATTTTTCTATTCCCTTGTCCCCCATTTGTGCTGATAGAGGGGTCTTAGCTTAGGAGACTCTCCTAGCTAGTGTCTACCTCTTTACACGATGCACAAGAATTTGAAAATTTATTTAAAGTTGTGCTCGGCGGGGTTCATTTTATTGCAAGTTGAGAGACAGAGAGAATGAGAGGGAAAATTTCTTTGGTAAAGCTTTACTCCCTTTTGTGAAGCTCCTCTTCACCGGTCGATGAAGCCCCTTTTCACATAAAGGGAAAATAACTCTTTGTTTTTGCTTTTGATGCTCGAAAGAAAACCTCCTTGAAGCTTGGTAATAAACTTCTTGTCGCAATTCCGTGGTCGGTGAGAACGGCCTCCTTTGAAGTCTTTTGTTGAAGCTCTGAAAAGAAATTAGAGTTTTTTGAGACCTTGGCTAGGTTTGCACAGCTTTGTGGGACAGCACCCTATAAGGGGTTTGATTGCTTTGGTCACTTCAGCAGGCCGGAGCAGGCTCTTAAAGCCTCTCAAAGGTTTGAGGCAACAACCTTGTGGGAAAGCAGGCCTACTAAGGGCCGAGGATGTCGCGGGATCAAGGGCCCAATTAGAGGTCGGGTAAGCCGGGCAAGCGGGCAGCTCTTCGGGAAGTCCGGGCAAAAAGGGGCAAGGCGGGGGCAATCCGAGCAACGGGCAACGCATCCGGGTAGGCGTGGGTAGCTTCTCACGCAGGCGGGTGGGACCACCTGCTTCCAGAGCTGAGAAACAAAAGGCCTTGACGGCTGTGGAGCTCCTCCCCAGTGGACCCGCCACCTTGAAAAAACAGTTTCCTAATGAGAATTTGAGTCCGCCCGACTTGCCCGAAATAGGTCTGCCAATTTGAACCGTAGACCCCATGAGTGAACACTGCACTTGTGGTGCACTAGCCAACAAGGCCCACAAGCTAACTTGTGAAGGAGCTCCTAAAGATAGATTGTTAAGAGTGTGTGTGTAAGCAAAGTTATCAGTCAAGTCAATTAGGTTCCAAGATAGAATTAGCTTGGACTCATAAACACAATCTTGAGTATTGACTTAGCTTAGCACAAGCTCACCATAGACAAGCATGTAGTGCAAAATGGAATTCTGTTTATTCATTCATGAAATGAGCTTTAAGTAGCTCTGCAGCCTTGCTCTACAGCATGTGGGATAAATCCACTCTCCTCTCCTTGATTCACACTTTAGGACAAAGCTCACACTTTATAGTATATCTGCATCAGTAATAGGCTGATCTGTAACATTTTCAGAAACCTCCATAGGCTATACATTTGCCTCATTGGAACTTACATTCGTATTTCCACCACTAAAAAGAGGCAACAAAGTGTCATAAATGTCCTGTGAGCTTACATTACTATCTCTAGTACATGACAGTAAGGGCTGAACAGAATCTTCCACAAACATTACATCTCGTGAAACCAAAATACGTTTTGTTTGCGGATGATACAACTTGTAACCTTTGCTTTCAACACTATAACCAACAAAAATACATTTGATAGCCTTATCATCCAATTTTTTGCGCTGTGTTTGTGGCACCAAAGCATATGCCAAATAGCCAAAAACATGCATCTCCTCAATAAAAGGCTTTCTATCATGCCATGCTTCATATGGAGTAATAGACTCCAAAGCTTTTGTAGGACACCTGTTTAGTACATAAGTGGCACACATGATGGCCTCAAGCCAAAAATAATGCGACAAAGCTTGACTTTTGACCATACATCGTGCCATTTGCGTAAGTGACTTGATTTTCCTCTCAGCAACACCATTTTGCTGAGGTGTATAAGGCACTGTACATTGGTGTTTTATCCCACGACTAGCCAGAAATGCATTGAATTCATGAGACATATACTCCCCCCCTCGATCAGAACAGAGGGTGCCCATAGTACATTTCGAGACATTTTCAGTCATAGCCATAAATTGTTTGAAGCACATAAAAACTTTGGACTTCGCTTTAAGCGGAAATACCCATGCATGCATGGAGTAATCATCAGTGAAAGTCACGAAGTACAGGTGATAGCCCAAGGACGGAGGTTGCATGGGCCCACAAACATCACTATGCACAAGCTGCAACCTGCATGTGGCCCAAACCGAACCATCCTTTGGAAACTTAGAACAATGCATCTTACCTATAATACAGCCTTCACAAACATGTTTGACAGGTACTTCAAGAGGCGGCAAAGAAGCAACCATATTAGATTTTTGCAAACGCAGCAAACTGGCAAAATTTAGATGACAAAAACGTGCATGCCAAAGTTTTGCATCTGAAATAGCCCTTGAAACTGCAACTGAATTTGCAAAAAAATTTCTACACTTGTCATACAAAGTGAGCCTATACAGCCCACGAAACAAAAGCCTAGATGCAACAATTTCATCACCAAAATTGAGATCATGAACTGTACATCTGTCATCCACAAATTTGACTACAAGTCCAAGTCTAGCAAGTGCACATACAGACAAAAGATTCTTCTTGATCCCAGGTAGATAATGCATCAATAAGTGTGAAAGAACAACCATTAGCAGCAGTAAGCACAATCTTTCCAACTCCTTGAACTGGATAAGAGGCATTGTTGGCACAAGTGATAGAATTCCCATGACGGAAAACTCGAGAGAGGTGAACAATTCACGATGTGAGATAATGTGCTTTGTAGCACCACTATTGAAATACCACACATGTGAATCTGTAGCAAAAAACTGACAAGCATGCATCATGGACAACAGGATTGTAAGTGCACTCTGTGCTAAAAGCCCATTTTGCATCGACATCAACATCATAGTCTCCTTTCACATAAGACTCAACAATGGTTGCATTTGTAGTGGAACCAGCAGTTGCAGTGGAACCACCCTCTTTCTTCTTAGCCTCTTTGGCCTTCAATTTAGGACACTGCTTGATCAAGTGATCATTAGCTTTACAATATTGGCGACGCATCTTCTTTTTTCCCTTATCACCAGAATTGCCAGACAAAGTGCTGCCAGCCAAAGCATTGAGAACATAAGTTTTTCCACTCACAACAGAACCATAAGAAGTGGCTGTATTGTTGTTACCACCCTTTCTTTGAGAAGAAATAAAAGCCTGTTCAAGTGCACACTGTCTAGTCCTGATTTTTTTGGAAAGTGACTCTTGCAATAGCAATGTGAATAATGCATCAAACTTGACAACTTCTGGATTTCCTTGGGTCATAATCCTCCAAGTACTAGCAAAAGTCTGTTAAGAATCTGGTAAGGCATCAAGAACATTCTGCACGAGGGAACTGTCTGAAATGACTTCACTTGTAGAAATAAGTTTCTCATTGATATCCTTGACACTAGCAAGGAAAGTGTCAATATCATCTTCCTCATGCATAATCTTCGACTCCAACTCTTTACGCAACAAAGCAATTTTAGCCTCATTGCGGCTTGCATCAAGACCTGCTACAATATCCCAAGCTTGTTTTGTAGATTTTGTTGAACGGATGTGAGGAACATTGGTGTGCTTCACAGAAAACACAATCAATGCATGAGCTTGCGCATCCTTTACATCCCAACAAGCTTGTTCTACCGTAGGCAAAACAACTCTAATAGCAGCAATCCTTGCAGCAAGACATGCAACATCCTCAACATCGCCTACATCCTCAAAACCAGGACGTACATCAATGCCCTGCACAAAATTCCAGATGCCCTTTGACACAAGAACGTGTTGCATCATATAAGTCCACATAGGGTAGTTATCCCCATCCAACCTGCCCTTGGCAACAAACATCTTGAAGACATCTGTGTTGTTGTCAGGCATGGTAAATGCTGCACCTTATGTGAAAACTGCCCAAAAATAGGAGAAACGGAGTGGGAACAACACATGCTATATAGCACAAACTGTAGAATACTATAAGGCACCTATTATGCAAAAAACGACACTGATAGAAATTTTGCACTAAATGACAAAATTGCCCGTGCAGTCTTGTCTGTAGTGGAAACGGAGGCCGAAATGAGCCCGAATCAAAAATCTCAGGAGACCAAGCTCTATGAGCTTGCCTAAATTATTTGTTGACCTACAAACGCTCACCAAACCTCACTATAATCGGAGAAAGTAAGCAGGCGTGGGATGGAGTAGCTGGCGACTAAGCCTGGGAGGACGTAACTTGCTCTGATACCAATTGTTGAAATTAGGGTTGCAGAGAAACGCACACAGATTGGAGAAGATGAAGGAAGCTCAAGGCACACAATAGAGAGTGTTACTTAGTGTGAAATGGAAAGATGGATAGCCCTAGAGTGATGGGCGTAGATACAATGCAAGGGGGAAAAACCCTCCTAAAGAGGGAAAAAATGCCCCAGTGGTCCTAGTGTTTTCACATACATCACTACCACATGTATATGGTAACAAGAAACTCACACACACTCTTTCAATAGTGTGGTGGTTTCCCCTTTCAGGTTTTCTTGCACCCTTTCTTGCATTCACAAGAACGGTGTCGGGGGATATGTGCGCTACATGAGCCACGCAGGCGCCTAGCCTCTGGCTATGGGAGGTGTGAAAGAGAGAGAACAAGAAACACTAACAGATCTGGCAATCACCGCAATCATCAATTAATTGAATATTACTTTGGGTACAACTTAGTCATTAGCCAAGGCGAGCTATTAACAGCACCGTCACTTGGATCAGTTGCTAACTAGGAGTTTAAGCTCCCATTTATAGGATTAAACGGGTAGTTAACGACACCGGATTTAACAAAATGCTAATTCAATCTCTAATGGATGACGGTGATAGAAATTCCCTCATGTCGCTTCATCTGCTTGGATTGCCCCTTGGATCTTGCAAGCTTCAATTCAGTTCACTGCCTCGATCGTCAATGTTTTGGACCGGCTTAATTGCCATTCTCTAGTTGTAACTTTCTCCTTCTTCTTACCTTGATTTGTTTATCATGCATGCCTTCTTCTATTTTCTTCTCTTTCTTTGATTCAAGGCCAAGAGTGCTTCTCCTGCTTCGACCCAGCTCGCCTTCTCAAGCTTGCTTGTCTTCACAAACATATCCTTCTCAAGCTCCGCTTGCTTGCCTCGACAAGCCTCTTCTCAAACCTGGCTTGTTCTAACCAAGCTCTACTTTTACTTCTAATCCTCTTCTTGCCTTGGATTACTCAAGCCTCAACAAGCTTACCCTCAAGCTTCGACCTTGGTTTGCCCAAGCTCTTCTCAAGCTTGCTTTCTTCAACCAAGCTCCTCGCATTGCTTTCTTCTTGTTCAAGCTCGAGAGAGAGAGAAAGAAAATATATTTGGTCCTTTCCTTCGTTCAAGCTCAAGCTCAAGAGAGAGAGAGATATCTCTTTGCCCTTCCTTATTTACCGTCAAGGGAGAGAAATACCCCCTTTTCCCTTCAATATGAGAGAGAGAGATCTTTGCCTCCTTTGTCTTGCCGAGCATGAGAGCAAGAGAGAGAGAGAGAGAGAGAGAGAGAGAGAGAGAGAGAGAGAGAGAGAGAGAGAGAGAGAGAGAGAGAGAGAGAGAGAGAGAGAGAGAGAGCAAGAGCCTTCCTTGCCTCTTCTTTAGCTCGAGAACGAGAGAGAGAAAGAACACCTCGTTTTATCAAGCTTCGTATGCTCCGAGGATGAGATCGAGAGAGAGAGCACAAGCCTTCCTTGCCCAAGCTTCACCTCCTTGCAATCCCCTTTTCATGCCCTCATTCCTGCTCCTCATTAACTCTTCCCCTTTGTTGATAGCCTCCTCTTGTTCTAAGTTTTTTTTCTACTTTTGTCTTCCCCATCAATCACGGCGCCGTGACTGATGTAGCGCGTGAATGTTAGTGATGATGTGGCAGCCGTCAGATTTTGAGCGGCTTCAAACGCGTCACGGTTAGCACCGAATCGGGTCTCAGTGCCGTCCTCAGTATTTTTCGTCTCTGGCTTGCGCTCGTCAGAGCACCTTGCAAGCCGCCACAAGCTGCTTTTCCTCCTCTCTGCACTCGCCTACGCTACCTGCACAATTTTTTCTCCATTCTTTTCTTCTTATTCACACTCACTTAACCCCTTAATTGGGTGGCCATGCTTTTTGGTCTTTGGTGGGCGGCCAAATTCACTTTAAGCTTGGGTCCTGGTTAATATGGGTGGTCTTTAGGTTTATGAGCGGCCACCACATCTTCTAATGGGTATCATATTTGACATATGTATCAACCAAGGCTCCGCCTTGCACTCGATGAAAATAACCAAGAGCTCCTTGCTGTAGCTTTGGGCATATC
This sequence comes from Adiantum capillus-veneris, assembly GCF_014529385.1. Taxonomy (NCBI): domain Eukaryota; kingdom Viridiplantae; phylum Streptophyta; class Polypodiopsida; order Polypodiales; family Pteridaceae; genus Adiantum; species Adiantum capillus-veneris. The sequence goes on from NC_140948.1 coordinate 147,750,986, forward strand.
TCAAAACTAATGCTCTTTAAAAGGCACTTTCTTTACTAAATGCTCATCAAAAACATCGTGCTTTGGTAACGACACCATAGTTGGTATACGAATCGGCAAAATCATTGTTCAGAGTGACATACTAGACAAAGCATCCCTTGACTGACAATATCATCCGGATTCCAAAATTCATCCTGCTCAGCTGTGCCAGTAGCTGACACTGGCCTCAAGCCATATTATCTCATGAGCCCGAACTCGGTCTGACAATCCATTAATTCCTTTAGACTTCTCAAACAGCATAGAGCGCATACAAACCCTGTTGAGGAGGCCAAAATTCCTAAATGGCACTCCAATCGAGCAGATGCGACTGGTACGGAGACGACCCCTGATGAATCTTTAACGGCGGCTAATATCTTGGCAACTGGAACTCCGATCAGTGATCTGTAAAGACGGACGCGTTCCATGAGAGAGCACTTTAGGCCCGTGCATTCATTTCATTTCTGTCACCTCAATTGCAGTTGCCCAATCCGGTACAGATCTGCAATCGACTCAAACTTCAATATGCCATAACTTCTTCACCGTAGCTCCAATCGACAAGCCGTAAAGACAGGCCAGTAGAGCACATGAAGCACTATAGTTCTAGATCATAATCTTTCATCTGTGCTCACTTCAAGCATACTCATTTTTGGCATCATTAAGGAATATGTTGGCCCTTTTTAGCCACATTTGGCATACATTAATAATTAAACTTGGCTTGTTAACAAGCCCTGATCACTGACCATTAAATGTGTAGGCTTCAAATAAGCTTAGCTTGCATTTCTCTGCACTTTTTCTCTACATGGTAGCGGAGTTGCACGACATCCACCCCCTCTGAACATGCACAGCCTTTAGTCTGTGCCAACTGCACTTCAATCTGCATTTGCTAAAGGTACCTTAAATTCTTTCCATCATCAGACTCACATTACTGGTAAACATACAAAAAACAAAATAAGGCTTATACCCTATCATCAATGTTCTAGTTTAAGCATCAGGTAGTTGCCCATCAATAATCTTTGACTCGTATCTGTCGTATCTTCAAAGAATTCAATTATGGAAAACCTGTTTAGTGAACCCTACCAGACTCAAGTGCTCCAGTTCATGATGCACACGACTTGACCATTAAGCTCGCTTTAAGGAACCTTGTCAAGCTCAAGTATGCCTTACTCTGTTTGCACACGGAATGGCCGTCAAGTCCTTTACCTCAAGTTTTGTTAGCAGAACCAACTCAAAAGATGTGAAGATACTTCATCAATTGTCCAAAGAAGTTAGCTGGAAGCCAGCCATTTTATGTTATTGAATGCATAACCAAACACTCTTCTAACTTAGCATAATCTAGAAAACAAAACCTTGCATCATGCAGCCTGCTACATCAGACATCTGGTATCCTCCGCATCTACAACTTGCACTTTAGTAACCCCAGGATCAAATGGGATAATAAGGAATTGCCCACACATTGGGGCATCATAATCTCCACATGAGCATACATTTCGTGTATCAATCAACATCAAGCATTTCTGGTGCAAATATGCTACCCTTGGTTAAAATAGCACGCAAATACTATGCATACTGATCACTATCCATCCATATTGAATCTGCTTATGAATATCCTTAGAACCTCCTGGATAAAACACCATCGAGATCACATAGCATTGATGGTCTCCGCAATATACTAGAGCTTCACCTGAAGCATAGTGCATCACCCACATCCCGTAAACTGTTGGAAACTTAAGCTCGTTATCAGAAAGCATTAAAGAAATCTGACTCCCTTTTACTGGTAGCCAAGACATCACTGACATAAGCATCAATAGGAATAACATCCAAATCTAGCCACAATTGGCACATTGTCCAAGCAAATGAAAAACTCTGTGCACTTTATGCAATATCAAGGATAATTTAGCATCATCACCCCCTCTAGCTTCATAGACATCACAAAAAACTTTGGGAGTCTCTCGACCTATATCATCAGATTAAATTTCACCTGTTGGGATTTCAGCTTGATCATGAAAAACAACTTTATCTTGTAGATCTTCATCCATAACATCCTCTGGAAAATCACCCTTGGAAGTCTCAACATTAATAAAAAATGTAGGAGTTATCTCCTCATGAAGCCCATATACAAGCATAGATGTAAAATCCATGTCTATAATCTGTTCACAATCAGCATGATCCGAGCAATCTTTATACTCATCCATATCATCCTCTGCTTCCTCATCTGCATCCAAATTACTTAGCAATACATCATAGCACTGTAAAGGTTCATCCGGCACCCCCTCTGGACATGTACACGCATCAGAAATCTCTTCTATACTATCATGATCATCTCCTTCAAATCTAGACAAAAATTCACCGATTATAACATCCTCTTCTATGATAGCAACATCTGCAAACATATGGTTAGTAGCAATCATAGGTTCATTGACATGCTCAGGTTCATCTTGTATTGGGTCCACAATCTTGGTCACTTCATCAGCTACTTTGTATATAATAGCTTTGTTTATGCAATCATCTATAGCAAACATGCTGTCCTGCTTGCCTATAGTCCTAATAGTGTTAGAAATATCTTGTAGAGGCTCATATGCTTGATGCGCTTCTTCAGAATAACCCATGTCAAGGTCAACAGCTCGTGAACCGCTTGCTGTACAGTCTATGCTTTCACTAGAACCATTATTAGAGGTAGCGTCCATGCAAGCAATCTTTGAAAAAATTTCATATAAATATGTTCCAGCATTAAATTCATCGTTTACCTTTTCTTCATTGCTCAAATTAAGCTCCTCTGAAACTGAATTCACTACTTCCAGCTTAGCATTTTCTTTGGATTTATTCCTTGCAGAAATATACTCCCAAAATTCATCATAGTTGAGGAACTACATCTGATCCCCTTCATCTTTACTGAAGACAACCTGGTTTTGTTTAGTAATCTCCTTTATTTCCTGATCTAGAATCCTTGAGATTTCATAAATAAAGTCCTCTGCAAAATACTCCCATCGTGTGGGATATGCTTCTACCAGTTCTTGAACCTGCTTTTTAAAATCCGAGTTTACAACCTCCTCAAAAGCTGCAATCATCCGATCTTATGGAACATTTTAGCTCTTCATCTCAGCTTCCTAGCATGCAATAAAACCTTCTGGATCATATCCCTAAAAAATATAATACTGCTCCCGAAAAGCATCAAGTGCTAGCTATACAGCATCATCAATCTGCTTTTTTATCTGCATGGCTTTTGCTTCTTGTAGATACCTCTGAACCAATTCCATCATTTTTGGCAAATCTGCAACAACTGCTAGATTTGTCTCAAATCCATTGGCACTAAAATCTTCAATAAGCTGCTTTAATTGTTCTGGCATCTCCATCTTAACCTCCCACCTCGGCTCGTTTCGCATCGGGTTTACCAAAGATGTCGGGGGATATGTGTTCGCTACATCAGCCACGCAAGCGCCGGGCCTCTGGCTGTGGGAGGTGTGAAAGAGAGAGAACAAGAAACACTGCAGCTCTAGCAATCACCGCAATCATCAATTAATTTAATATTACTTTGGGTACAACTTAGTCCTTAGCCAAGGTGGGTTGTTAACAGCATCGTCACCTGGATCAACTGCTAACTAAGAGTTTAAGCTCCTGTTTATAGGATTAACTGGGCCATTAATGACACCGGACATAAAAAAGTTCTAATTCAATCTCTAATGGATGACGGTGATAGAAATTCCCTTATGTCGCTTCATCTGCTTCGATTGCCCCGTGGATCCTGTGGGCTTCAATTCAGTTCACTGCCTCGATCATCAATGTTTTGGACCGGCTTAATTGCCATTCTCTAGTTGTAACTTTCTCCTAATTCTTACCTTGCTTTGTTTATCATGCATTCCTTCTTGTGTTTTCTTCTCTTGCTTTGATTCAAGGCCAAGAGTGCTTCTCCTGCTTCGACCCAACTCGCCTTCTCAAGCTTGCTTGTCTTCCTTCTCAAGCTCCGCTTGCTTGCATTGAGAAGCCTCTTCTCGAACCTTGCTTGCTCTAACCAAGGTCTTCATTTACTTCTAATCCTCTTCTTGCCTTGGCTTACTCAAGCCTCAACAAGCTTACCCTCAAGCTTAGGCCTTGGTTCACCCAAGCTCTTCAAGGGCTTGCTTGATTCGACCAAGCTCCTCGCCTTGCTTTCTTCTTGTTCAAGCTCGAGAGAGAGAGAGAAAGAAAATATATTTGGTCCTTTTCTTCGTTCAAGCTCAAGCTGGAGAGAGAGAGAGAGAAAGAAAATATATTTGGTCCTTTTCTTCGTTCAAGATCAAGCTCAAGAGAGAGATTTATTTGCCCTTCCTTATTTACTGTCGAGGGAGAGAAATACCCCCTTTTCCCTTCAATATGAGAGAGAGAGATCTTTGCCTCCTTTGTCTTGCCGAGCATGAGAGCAAGAGAGAGAGAGAGAGAGAGAGAGAGAGCACGAGCCTTCCTTGCCTCTTCTTTAGCTCGAGAACGAGAGAGAGAAAGAACATCTCGTTTTATCAAGCTTCGTATGCTCCGAGGATGAGATCAAGAGAGAGAGCACAAGCCTTCCTTGCCCAAGCTTCACCTCCTTGCAATCCCCTTTTCATGCCCTCGTTCCTGCTCCTCGTTAACTCTTCCCCTTTGTTGATAGCCTCATCTTGTTCTAATTTTTTTTGTTATTTTTGTCTTGCCCACCAGTCACGGCGCCGTGACTGATGTGGCGCGTGAATGTTAGTGATGATGTGGCAGTCGTCAGATTTTGTGCGGCTTCAAACACGTCGTGGTTAGCACCGAATCGGGTCGCCGTGCAATCCGCAGTATTTTTTGTCTCTGGCTCGGCTTGTCAGAGCACCGTGAAAGCCGCCACGAGCTTCTTTTCTTCCTGTCTGCGCTCGCCTACGCTGCCTGCACTTTTTTTCTTCATTCTTTTCTTCTTATTCACACTCACTTAATCCCTTAATTGGGTGGCCATGCTTTTTGGTCTTTGGTGGGCGGCCAGATTCACTTTAAGCTTGGGTCCTTGGTTAATATGGGCGGCCTTTAGGTTTATGAGCGGCCACCACATCTCCTAATGGGCATCATATTTGACATATGTATCAACCAAGGCTCCGCCTTGCACTCGATGAAAATAGCCGAGAGCTCCTTGCCGTTGGGCATATCTCGAAACTAATGCTCTTTAAAAGGAACTTTTTTAACTAAATGCTTATAAAAAACATCGTGCTTTGGTAACGGCACCATAGTTGGTTTACGAATCGGCCAAATCATTGTTCAGAGTGACATACTAGCCAAAGCAGCCCTTGACTGACAATATCATTCGTTTTTCAAAATTCATCTTTCTCAGCTGTGTCGGGAGCTAACACCGGCCTCAAGCCATATTATCTCATGAGCCCCAACTCTTTCTGATGATCGGTTAATTCCTTTAGATTTCTCAAACTGTTGAGGAGGCCAAAATTCTCCGATGGCACTACAATTGAGCGGACTCGACTGGTACGGAGCCGGTCCCCAGTGAATCTTTAACGCCTAATATCTTGGCAACCGGAACTCTGATCATCACTGATCTGTAAAGACCAATGCGTTCCACAAAGTGAGAACTTCAGGCCCGTGCATTCATTTCATTTCTATCACCTCAGTTGCAGTTGCCCAATCCAGTACAGATCTGCAATTGACTCAAACTTCAATATGCCATAACTTCTTCACCGTAGCTCCAATCGATGAGCCGTAAAGACATGACGGTAGAGCACATGAAGCACTATAGTTCTAGATCATAATCTGTCATCTGTGCTCACTTCAAGCATACTCATTTTTGGCATCATTAAGGCATATGTTGGCCCTTTTTAGCCACATCTGGCATACATTAATCATTAAACTTGGCCTGTTATCAAGCCCTGATCACTGACCATTAAATGTGTAGGCTTGAAAGAAGCTTAGCTTCCATTTCTCTGCTCTTTTTCTCTACATGGCAGCGGAGCTGCACGACAACGGTCTACAACCCTCACAATTGGTATCAATGTTAGGGTTGAAGCCACTTCCATACTATGCTTACGTGAACTACCCCTGATGGTGCTACTCTCACACACTCTAGTGGGAAGCAACCCCTACACTATGCATGACTATGTATGTGCCACTTACATGCCACTACCTCTCATCTAAGAGTGCCACCTCCTATGCCATGTATTAGGACATGTGGCTTGAGGGTACACTCTCAGAATGCTATATAAGCACACATCTCTTTGTACAAATTATGCATCTTAACAATCTATCTTTTTTTTGTACTCTAGTGGCTTACGTCATTTTTAGATTAGCACGTTAACCTAACGTCAAATTATGAATATAACTAATTATTTATTTGCCTTAGTCAAGCCCTAGAAGTGGTATCAAAGCTTTATTGTGAGGCTCATCATAACTATTAGTATTATATGCTATTGTAAATATCCTTTTACTGAGGTGTCTCCTTGTACATGGATATTAAATAGCCCATAAGCTAAATGTCACAGTGTGAATACCCTAAGCATTCAATAAATCTATTTTGAAAAAACATTTAATTTAGAAACGTGGATACTTGTATGTTTTTTGACCTTAAGCAAAATTGAAATAACAACCATGCCATCTATTGATAGCTTGGCTCGATGCATCATCTGATCATCACCCCGCTGCCAATCTAGCTCAGCCACACATGCAGTTGCTGCTGCATCATCTTCCAGATCCTCCTTGTGAGTTGTAGGTTGTACCCTACACTGCCTTGCTCACCTTGCCTATGAGAACCATCACCCAAGGTCACCTCTACACCCATGATTTTTTTTGCCTCACTTGTTGCCTGCAATTTGTTTTTTGGATCTGTCCTTGCACTCAACTTTTTCTAAGTATGTCTCTGCAATTAGTGTTGCCTTCAAGTGCCAAGTTGTATCTTTATTGGAGATAAATCCCTTGCATGGTGGCTGATTTGAAATAGTTGTTGACGTAGGAAGTGCTTTGAGCATAGCTTCTTGCCCTCATTGAGGTTGATTGTCTTGCCTTGCAACCAGGACTCATCCTCTTTGAAGATGGAAATATCTACAAGGTTTTCTCCTTACCTTACCCCTCTCTCTCTTTTTTATAGATTGTGTAAGCTTCAATGTGGCTAAGTTTGTCTTCCATATTTTCAAATCAAGAAAATATGCAATTATTAGAAAGTTTTGATGTGAAGTTAATAAGTCATCATGTTAAAATCGCTCATTGAATACCACTTATATAGTTGCAAGAAAGAGACAAGATAACTTAATCATGTTTCCATGAGAGACAAGACAAAAATCAATTCATCACTTTAATCATCAACAGGTCATAGACCAGAAGTCATTACAATATCATGACCCACTTGATGAGCACCATTTAGACAAAGAGAGAGAGATCAAAAGTGTTGGGTTGGGTTGATGGATTATTTCGCTTGCCACTCTCAAGGTGTGTGAGTACATTGCTCAAAAAATCCCTTTTGTCTTTTTCTTGGGGCATGAATATGAACTTTAAGATCCCTTTAATTACAAGTATGGCACATGGAGAAAACGTCCACGGCTTTAGTCCATGTGGAGGGATTAGTAGATATACATGAGGGGGCGGCACACAAAAAATATCTCTTGCTTTGCTTTCTAGTTTCTATGTGCAAGTCGTAGAGAGGAGGAAAGGAGGATGTTGTTTTGGTATTTGTGCATGACCCCCAATCCACAATGCCTCCATAAACGCACTTCTGTCCAAAATGGATCATCATGTTGCGGGAATTTAGGTAATTGTGGAGGTACTCATGCGGATGTAGATACTTCAAGGTTTGAATAAGTGCACTATTTATCTACAAAAAGTTACTTTGGAATAGCTCTATTGTTCCTTCAGTGGTTACATAATCTTGAATGGTTGGTTGACTTCCATCTGCACTACACTCTTTTATCAATTGGTCTATATGGCCACCAATTCAAAAATGTGAAATGAGCATTGCACGCTCCACATGACAAACCATGGCAAGTGGATAGATAATTATGCAATGAGCAATGTCCAAAAGTGTGGATTTGTCTTTAACTTGTTCATCCAGTGTTGGTCCATGCAAGTGAAATTTGAAGATTTTTGAAGAATATAGTGGATATTTTAATGCAAGATGGGTGACACCTATACACTTCACATGTGCCCATCTTCCTTATGCCAATTGTGGAGCCTATATGTTGAAGATTGTAGTATCAAACAAAAGATATGATACAGGGGGGAAGTATGACTATTCTAAAACGATAGTGGCACTAGTAGCTAGCTTTTCTCTAGCATTGCTCATGAATCTTTAGCAACACTAGAAGAACTGGTTTCCACTCTAATACATTTTGCTGATCTTTTGAGCTTCTCCTTGCTCTTGAACTTAGTAAACAATTATTGCACAAGCTGTATGCGAGTAGCTATCATTGGAAATTTAGTAATTTCAAGATTTTTTAGCTCTTGAAAAGTCCTTGAGATTTGTCCAATAGGATACTTAAACATGTTCAATAATGAATCTAATGTCATCAGAGATATGTCAAAAGGAGTGGGTGCAAATGCGATATGGAGCTGCTCAAATACAAACTTCATTAAAGTCTCTGTAAATTGGTAATAGTGCTCCAAAGCTGAAGGGTTGAGGCAACAACAAAGCTTGGCCTTTGACATGTGATGAAAGTGGCATACTACACCCTCAAAGAAGAACTCTTGTTGATTGTTTTACAGCTTGTTTGTTATATTTGTGAGATATAATTTTAAATCTTAAATGCTATGATATAAATGAAAAATATCATAATCATGTCATGATTGTGAACCATAAACAATGACATAATTTATAGCCAAAAATACTATGTTATGATTGCAAATCACAGACTATACAATAAATGATTGAAACTTTAAGGAAAAACAAAGCACACACAAAGAGAGATATCAAGAGAGAGAAATGTGAACATGCCAAGAGTGTGAGGTATGCTCATCACAAGAACTGAACCCTCTTATGTGTGCAAGGGGGAATGTAGAGCATTATCAAAATGCACATAATCGATCGAAGGAGCGTACATGGGTGAAAGCATGTTAACCTGTCGCGCTTTTTGTGCTAGTTAGCATTTTCAAGTTAGCACATCTTAGAAAAGTTGGGCGACCGGTAAATTTTTTACAAATATATCAAAATTTGTCAGAATTTGTACATTTGGATTCCTTGTTTCAAGAGCTTTCTACTGATATATCATATGTCATAGATCTTGGAGATGTAGCTCATGTTATTGTACTAGTTAGCATATGTCAAAATTGTGCTAGTTAGCATTGTCCGGGACATGAAAAATCATGACACGTTAACATGCTTTCACCCACATGTGAACAACCTAGCTTATGTGGGGTGGCTCAACACAGTCTTGGATGCTGTTGTAATGTTGATTGATAATTCAATCAATCTAATCAATGATGAAGTGTGTGGAACTCACAAGACAACCATTAGCAAACAGCTTAACAATCTCAGATTCAAGCCAAACATTGTATGTATCTACATCCAAGACAGCACGAAGTCATCTAGTGATGAGCAATGGTGTATCTACGAGCTAGAAAGTACAAGGGTAATGTGAATCATGCTAAGATGAAGAGGGCATATGTATGCATCTCTCCACTCTTAGGTTTGTAAACCTCATAGTTCTAAGTATTAATACTGATAATGTGACCTAATCTAATCCCCGATGAAGTGTGTGGAACTCACAACACAAGCATTAGTGGAAAACTTAATAATCTTAGATACATGCCAAACATCGTATGTATCTAGATCCAAGAAAACACCAAGTCATCTAGTGATGAACATGTTGGACTTAGGTTTGCAACAAAACACACGTAGCTTGGAGGACAAAGGAAGCTCAAGACACACAAAAGAGAGTATATTACTTAGTGTACAATGGAAATATGGATAGCCCTAGAGTGATGCCCTGATAGTCCTAAGTGTTTTCACAGACATCAACACCACATGTATATGGTAAAAAATCCCCCTTGGGAGTGCCCCCGGAAGTGATGTGGTGAACGAGATCTGGCACATAGAGTATAGGGAAGTTCCATGTCCTGAGGACATGGCACTTAGAGTATAGGGAAGTGCCATGTCCCGAAGATATGAGTAGTCCACAAAGGGGAGTAAGACCAAAGCTTTGAGGAAAGGTTCAAACTTCTCATGAGACAATGCCTTTGTGAAAATATCTACAAGGTTTTCCTATGATGACACATAAGCCAAGTTGATCTCTCTTGTTGAGAGCCTCTCAAGTGGTCAAAACGGCCAGTCATTTGGCTGGTTGACCGGTGGCCGGTAGTCAATGATCGGTGGCCGGTGGTTGGAAGTCAATGGTCGGTGGCTAATTTCAAAGGCAGAGTTGTCTTGTCAAAGGTGGCCGCAGATGGGTGGATTGGAGAGTCCATTTGGACTTGTCTACACAAGGGTGGCCCCACACGACTGCCTCTCATGAAAGAGGGCATCTCTTTTGGCCTATAAAAGAAGGCCATTTCTACACATATTTTGAAGTGTGAAGTTGATGCAACAAGGTGGGTGTGAGGTGGTGAGAGTGAAGCAAGGTGGGATCTCTATTAAGGGTATAATCCCTTTGTAACCTACTTCTTGTTTGAAGTACTAAAGCCCTTGAGTGGCTGCTTTCCCATGGACCATAGCCCACATTGGGTGAACCACATATATCGTGTGTACTCTCTCTCTCTCTCTCTCTCTCTCTCTCTCTCTCTCTCTCTCTCAAATCTATCGTGTTTGATAATTTGTCTCTCTGCGTTAAGTAAACTACTCATTCATCTACTTAGCTATGTCCTAATTCCTAACATTTGTGTTACATAAACTTCCTCAAATATGTTACCATTCAACAAAGTAGTAACAAAAGTCTGACTGACGTACATCCCAACCAAAATAATCTACCAATGCACATAGAAAATACACAGTAGTCATACAAAAGTGGGAGAAAAAAACTTCATAATTTATGCCTTTTTGATATGCACAACCCTTTGCAACAAGTTGATCCTTATAGAGATCAATCTCACCAGTCACCTTGCATTTCAACTTGTAAACCCACTTTGTATCCATGGCCTTTTTTCCAAGAGGCAAATCACATAAAGCCTATGTATCATTTTTCTATAAGTGCATCATATTTTGATTGCAGGACATCCACCCAATTTTTTGAATTTTGTGCTTCATCAAAAGACAGAGGTTCCTCAACATCACATAAGCTAGGCATAGCCAAAGCATAAAAATTTGATGCATAAGATGCATGGCGAGAACTTGAATGAGTACAACTAGACAAAGGTGCTTCGAGTTTGCTATCACGCAAAGTATGCCCATTTTGGAATACCTCTAGCCTGCTCATTCTTAGTCCACCATTCCTCATCAACTACATTGTGTACATCTCCATCAATAATAGGCTAATTTCTAACATTTCCAAAAACCCCCATAGTCTGTACATTCATTAGGAAAAATATGAACCCTCTAGGGGCCCTTTGGGATTAAGGTTAATTAGAGGCCAGCCAATGAGAAGAGGGTGGTGGACACACTCTATGCCCTCAAAAATGTAGGGGGACAAAGTAGTCTTACACTTCTTAAATGGGCTCTTACCTAGTGAGAAGGTGGGGTGGGGGGGGGGGGGTGGGCCATATGGAACCTCCAACTTCCCTCCTTTTTGATCCGGTTCTGAAAAAATCCCAAAAATTTGAAGTTTTTCAAAAATTTCAAAACTCAAATTTCATCTTTTGAAAACCCCCCTAAAACTATTTTATGGTCAAAAAAGCATTTTTTTATCTCAAAAAGTCAAAACGTGCATCCAAAAACCCTAAAATTCTTTTTTTTTTTTTGGCTATCCAGAGCTCCCCCAAAAGTAGTTATTAGGCAAAAAGTGATATTCTCTCTCTAGAACCCCTTTTCCAACCCCTCCTTGGTTGCAACCATCACACTCATCCTCTACTCCAACACTCTCTCTCTCTCTACACCATCTCCATTGCTGCAGCAAGGAAGCTCCTCTCTCCTCCCCTACCACCTTCCATTGCCACACCAAGCAAGGGTTATCCACCTTCTCCTCCCAGTGCCACACCAAGCAAGGGTTGTCTACCTTCTCCTCCCATTGCCACAAGGGTTAACCACTTTCTCATATCACTTTATCCCACCTACATTGTAGCAAAAAGCAAGGTTCTTCTCCTTCTCCTAGTTTGCTTTGCTCAACCATGGCCAACTCTACTTCGCAAAGGCGGCCAAAGGATGAGGTCACAGCACTTGCATGCCACAACACTAGAGGTGTAGATGATGAGTGGGTGCCACAAGAGTTCACCAAAGGTGCTTGGGTATACATGCAACCATCTACTATTTGCCCTCATCGTGTGCGGAATCATGCAAACTTGGATCTTCATTGGAAAGGAAAGCTCCTTGGCTTCAAGAACCGCAAAGACAAGGGGACCGTAGCCATTGTGCAACATGTTTTCTCAATGTCAACCATGCACTTGCAACAACCACCTCGATTTCCAACACATTGTAAGTACATGTTTTGAGAATATAAAGCTAGGTGTGAAATCACAGTGTAATGTTATTATGGATTCATACTTAACATTTGTCATGCATTTATAGTCATATTTCCATCCACGTTGGTGGAGGAGCAGCCACTACATAGTCTCTCCGGCACATTCAATGCTATACATGCGGATATTGGAGCAATAGTGTTCCCACATCTTTGCCCAACCAAACTGGTTCAAAGAAGGATTTTCTTCTATTCTCACTCCTATATTGTCCCTACTTCTACACAAGCATTTGGAACGCTTGAACCCATCAAAGTAACTTCCTTATTAAGTATGGAGTGGCCGGTTCCAGATTTGTTGTCGGTAGCATCTTTCAAGCAAAAGATGATAATGGATGTCCAAAACTCTTTGAAATACTCTAAAGCTTCTAGGTCTGTGGGCTTGAGTTGGTGTTTGCCTATTCATTGTTTTGTGCACATTTTTAAAGAGTTTGGATTTTTGGAGACTACCAGAATGCTTGTATGTAAATATGCGCATTACGAGGAATTAGGAAGGCTTTTAGAAGAGGACTGGGGTTTTGTGGAGGGTATGCACAACGGGGACCGGTACCATTGTAAGGTTGGAGCTTCAGGTATTGGAATGCGCTATTTGAAATCCTGCACCTCCTTGTACATACGATTTCACTATGATCGTTGGATGTGCAAGCTTGGAGTGTGGACTCCCTTACAGAGTGTAGACGGCGCTATTGCAAGCTTTGACATTGCAGTGAAGATGCCCAACGATGCTTTGGAGGCAGTCCAAGTGAACAAGCATTGGACTCTCAGTAATGTTCGAGAACATTTGGTTATTATGGGTTTTGAGGCCCTTCAACAAGCACAATTTTGTTTACAAGGTCACAAGGTGAGAATCCTTCCACCACATTTTCAATACATCATGGTTTGTCGATCATTAGATGCTTATTGTAATGAGTGTCCGCAGGTTGGGAAGAGAATGGAAGACAAATTAAAGGTCGAGGAGGACTGGGGGATAGATGGAACTATGCTATCGATCTTATAACTTTGTAAGTCTTGCAATTTTCATATTGATCCCCACTGTAATCAACATGATTTGCTTCGGAAAATCATGCCTTTGAATATAATTTTTTGCATTGGGATGAGAAATCATTTTTTGGTGAAAGTGCCCTTTTTTAATGTCTTAAAAAAAGGGTCCAATATAAAAGGGGGGCCACCTAACTCATTCACTATTTTCACTTTTGCAACTCTTGAGCTCCTCCACTCTCTATCCACACCCCAGGTTAGACATGGATGCTGCCACAGCCTCTGCATCTGCACCCACATCCACCCGTTTGTCACGCTTTATCCTCTTCCTCGAGGACACCAAATACAAAGGGAAGTTGGACCTCCACACCTTTTTTACTCGTCTCCCTGACCTTGATGCCACAATTGCCCTTCACATGGATGCATTTGAGGAGATTTCTGCGTTCATGGAGGAGCACATCATAAAATATTCTGTATCTATCCCCCCACATGCAGGGATCTGGGTGCCTTGCGATCTTTTGCGCTATATACACAAAGGTGATCGCCCATTCTCCAAGAGGTTGCAACGATTCCAAGAAATTGAAACTGATGCAGGCCATTACTTGGACGAGCAAGCCCCTGGGGTGTCAGTGCTCAAGAAGCGTAAGTTGGGGGTGGAGTACCTTTCTCGGCTCGCAACATTTATCTTCTTGGTGAGCGAGGAACCTGATTTGGAGGAGCTCCGCTTACCACACCTTCAAGTTGGGTCCTTTTTCAAGGACACCAAGGAGCAGCAGGTTATTCCCATGAACCCTGCAGCGGAAGGAAAAGCACACCGGCCCGAGTACCCTAGGGGTCTTGAGGAAGTGGTTGAGAAATCCATAGTTGCGGTTGGCCCTAGTGACACTCCAGTGTCACTACCATTGACGGATGTGGCAATCCCAGAGATAGAAATCAGCCGCTTCTCCTCAATGTTAGTGGATGGGGAGGAGTATGTGTTCCTGCATGATTTGGAAAAAGCATTTGGCCTGCGCATGGATGAATGCTTGAGCGTGCTATGCAACAGCAGCAAATGTCCCTTAGACAATATGCCAGATGCCCTAGAAAGCAAGCTCTTGCCAGATGGGGACTCTGTTGCTGACACTATTGCAGTTGTATGTGCGGAGGTCCTGGCAGCAGAGCAGTTGCACGTGGCTGATGAATATTTCCAAGACACCCAAGCCAAGGTTGAGGCTGCTAGGATGCCTATGCCATTATGCGACCTCCCATCTGATGATCCAAAGCTTGTATCTGTGGTGGATGGGAGCATTGACTTGGATGCAAAGGGAAACAGGGAGGAGGACGACAAGGAGCAGGAGGTAAACTGTATCCTAATTTTCATGTTACTATTTTATCCTTCATTGTCTTTTTTCTTTACCTTCATAGGTTTATGACAGGATGTTGTGGAGGTTGATGATTTTGCTGCAAGGACGGGTGGCAAGCGGACGGGCTTTGGACCTCAAGCTTCCCTTGTGCATTACCTAGGACAACTCCCCCCTGGCGATGTGGACATTATCCATAATGAATTTACTCCCCAAGCCCATTTTATGACTTGGTCGTTAAAAGCTTTGAGCAAGTTTTTGTGTTTGAGCACCATTGCTCAAACTGCGCATCAAGTGTTCCTAGTGCGTAGATCCCTTGTATGCACAGTGTTTGGCACTGGCTTTCGTGGTAAAGTGCTTGCCCAGATAGGGATACATGCTTCCATTGGCTCAACTGACCCAAATGCCATAGCGCAGTCCCTCTTGACTGGGGAGTTGCCTTATGTGCAAAATAGGCGCCAGGAAATGGTCAAAAAAATTATGAACTCCTCAGATATATGATGTAAAATCACCGTGCTGGAAGGAATAAAAAATATTTGAAATTGTCTCTCTATATTGCAAATTCTTTTGAATCTGATTTGTCAATCTTGGAAATTGTTTCAATTGGTGATATGAATTGTTTTTTGATTGGTGACTTTGTTATTTCAAGTTTTGTATGTAATTGCAGTCAATTTTAGTATATTTGTGCTTTTAGGGGGTAGATTAGCCTATAAGGGGCAAAAAAATGCCTGGCCACAAGGGCGCGCAAATGGCCCATCCATCAATTTTGGATGGGCCATTTGCGCGCCCTTGTGGCTAGGCATTTTTTTGCCCCTTATAAGCCAATCTACCCCCTAGGGTACTTAAAAAGCACAAATATACTGCAATGGATTGGTTTTGCATCATTCATTTAAATGCACCCTTTTCATATGGCAATTCCAGCATATGTTCAGACTCAAGGAGACTAGAAAAGCTGAAATCAATTATGAAATGAATTTTCCAGCACACTATCACCTGCTTTAGCTCTACCTAGTACACCCCTCCACCAAAAAGTCCAATTACATTGGACATTTGAAAAATCCAAATTAATGTTGCATAGACACTTGGTTTCACAATATGTTATTTGTTTTGATATCCTATAAGGAATTCAAAGCTTGAAATGACCTAAAAAAGGTGTCCACAAGGATTCATATAAAATATTGATGCAAAACCAATAGGTTTTAGTAAATTTGTGCATTTTAAGTACCCTTGGGGGTAGATAACCCTAAAAGGGGCAGAAAAAGGTTTGGCCTCAAGGGCACGCAAATGGCCCATCCATCAGTGGGGTTCTACCACCACTTTGGATTTTTCTTGATTGTCTCTTACCACAAGCTCCTTAGGTTTTGCCATACTTTTGAGCTTGGGTTTTTGTTTTTCTAGCATTTCTTACATGATTCTTATCAAATTTTGATAAACTTCAAGCTTAGCTGCTTCCATGTCTGGAGAAGGATAGTTTTTTCATTTGTTTTCCATGTTTTGGCCTGCTTTAAGTCCTACTTGGTGAGATTCCAAGGTTGCATTAATAGGCTCAAAAATTTTATAGACCAAAATTGATCTTCCAGATTTTACGGTAGTTTCTTTGATTTCACTTCCAGGTTCTTTCACCTTTTCTTGCAATAGCGTTTTTGATTTCTCCTCGATTTCAGCTCGTTGTTTCTGTTTTCTCAACTCATACCTTTTACTTCTGCTTCTTTTGGTCTTTCGAGACACTATTTTTGTGTACTCTGAATCATCACAGGAGCTATGTTTATTTTTCTTAGCCTAGGCTCTAGTGATTACCTTGATTGGAACAGTCGGTTCACTCTCAGATGAGCTACTAGGTATCACTTGGACTACGTTTACTACTCTTTTCCCCTTGTTTAAAGGATTTTTAGGAAAATCTTCTGGGGAGTTTCCTCCCTTTTTGCAACATTGTATGCAATAAGCTTCAATCAGCTTGAGGTTTTTGTCAGGATCTGGGCATTCATTTTTCCAATGATCATCTGCACCACATTTATGACAGTTTCTTGTTCTTGGCTTAATCATGGGTCTTGCCATAGGAGGTATGACACTTGGACTAGCTACATAATACATTGGTGCGAGATTTGGTGGAGCGTAAGTCACGGTTTCTTCCATTGGTGGTGGTTGGATGTGAATTATACCAATCTCCTTCTACCATTATTGTAGATGGACTAGGCTCATCATAGGGTGTAGCAGGCACTAGTGCTTGTTCATCTATGACTCCCTCTAGATGCATGTACTTTACAGGCACTACATTATGTCCTAGATACGGAAGTTGTTGACCCAACACGGGTTGAGGTCTTTCCATACCCATCGGTGGTCTTTGAGTTAGTGCCATGTTAGGCTGGTATCTGTACATGGGTTGTCCTTGTGGCCTCATGGGCATGTATTGAACATTCCCATCATACTTTGGTCCAAAATAGCACTCGTTGGTCTCATGGTCGGTCCATTGCACACCATTTCTGTGGTCTAATTGGTTGTCCCTGTTGGGGTATCCCTTGTCCTGGTCCCCTCATAGGTGCTTTTTGCATGTTGTTCATCATGTCATTCATCCTTTTGAGCATGTATTTTATGGCTGAAAGTGGTGCTACAACAGTTGTTCCCACTTGTGTTGGTTTAGTGGATGCTGTTTTCTTACTTTGGTTATCCTTAGGGACATGTTCTTTGTTGAAAATATCACAATTGTATCCTAAATCAATAGCATCTGACACACACTCTTCTAGGGTTGTATGCTTCTTGCTATAGAGTATAGCATGAAGTTCCTTGTTTAGCAGTCCCTCTAGAAACAATTGTTGAGCTTATATGTGAAGCTACTCAATATATGGCTTCTCTATATATGGCACCCAGGTTCCCTCTATATATACATCATCTCATGTGTGTATTCTACACACTTTGGGGTTCTATTCCTGTTCTCTCTCTCTCTCTCTCTCTCTCTCTCTCTCTCTCTCTCTCTCTCTCTCAACATGGTATCAGAGCAGTACGTTTTTGTTTTTGATTTCTCTGCTAATTGAAAACGATCTTGCAGAAACTACCCCTAAGAGAGACCGGAATCAATGTGGTATACAACTTTGTAGAAGGAAGTTTTTTCAAATTCTGCACCAATTTTGAGTTATCGTTCGTGGACTGCGTATATACCTGAAAAGCAACTTTCTCTTTTTGTTTTTGATTTCTCTGCTAACTGAAAACAATTTTGCAGAAACTATCCTCCATAGGGATCGGAATCGATGTGGTCTACAACTTTGCAGAAGAAAGTTTTTTCGAATTCTGCATCAATTTTGAGTTATCGTTCGCGAATTGCCTACATGTCCGAAAAGCAAGTTTAGTTTTATGTTTTTGATTTTTCTGCTAATTGAAAACGATTTTGCAGAAACTACCCGTGCAAGGGACCGGAATCGATGTGTTCTACAACTTTGTAGAAGAAACTAGCCGCTGTAGGCATCGGAATCGATGAGAAACTATTTGCTTAAGCCATCGTAATCAATGTGGTCTATAACTTTGCAGAAGAAAGTTTCTCTAAATTCTGCACCGATTTTGGGTTATCGTCTTGGACTGCGAATATGTTTGAAAAGCAAAATTTTACTTTTTGCTTTTGATTTTTCTCATAATTTAAAACTTCTCAATTATATTTTTTCTTCATCAATCATATATTTGTTATTGACGTAACTTTGCTGCAGAAGCCAGTTACATATTGTTTTCGATTCAGTCGAGCAGTTGATGATCGTCCAAATTCTATCGAGCTACTGTTGGAACATGATCTTTTGTTATATGATATACTCGTTCATTGATTCTCGTATAATTATTCTTTTAGAGATATAGTTTACGTCGCTTTATTGATAATTTCTCGTTGATACCATAGTGATTTTGATGGTACCATGATGATGTTTTGTTAGTACTTTGGTCATGGTTATTGTTGTTGATACCATGATGATATTTCGTTGATACCATGGTTATTCTCGGTGATGCCATGGTGATGTTTCGTTGATACCATGGTTATTCTCTGTGATTCCATGATGATATTTCATTAATTCCATGGTGATTTTTGTTGATACCATGATGCTGTTTCGTTGATACCATGGTTATTCTCGGTGATATCATGATGTTGTTTCGTTGATACCATGATGTTGTTTCGTTGATACCATGGTTATTCTTGGTGATGCCATGATGTTGTTTCGTTGATACAATGATTATTTTCGATGATATCATGATGCTTTTCGTTGATACCATGATGATTTATTCATTTTTATTGATACAATGATGATGTTTTCTTAATACTTTGATGATATTCATTGATCACTATGTTGATAAATGTTGTTTTATGTAGTATATACACAGATCATTTGCATAACGTAATCACGCATCTTGTACTTTTACTTTCATACTCTATGTACCATATGTTTTCGTGCGTATATATGTCGTCAAAAGAGTGGCGTCGCGAACCATCTCTTATGGCATTGTGAACGTAAATTATTTCACTAACGATGATAATAATTTTCATGACTATATTTTTTTGAGTCTATGATCTATGTAGGATTCATCAAAGAATTGATTTTATGAAGACAAACTTGGTGACAATAAAAGATTTATGAAGATATGTTTGGTGATGTCATATTGATGACAACATGAAGATATGTTTGGTGATACGATAGTGATGACAAGCTACATAGCAGATTCATGGAGACACTTCTGATTAGGAGTTAATCGATAGCCTTTACATCTCTTTATTGAACCTTTGTATTCATTATTGTATTTGATAGGATAGGAGTAATGTAACTCCTCATAAAACATTCATTGTAAAAGGAGTGATGTAGCTCCTCATAAAATATTCATTGTAAAAGGAGTGATGTAGCTCCTCATGAACATTTGTATATTCAATGATTTTTATAATATAACGGTGGGTGTATATAGAGCTGTGGGTTTTTCCCTTGATCCCCCAAGGGTTTTTTCATCCACAATTAGGGACCCTTATTTGAGCGGGGGTGTTGAGCTTATATGTGAAGCTACTCAATATATGGCTTCTCTATATATGGCACCCAGGTCCCCTCTATATATACATCATCTCATGTGTGTATTCTACACACTTTGGGGTTCTATTCCTGTGCTCTCTCTCTCTCTCTCTCTCTCTCTCTCTCTCTCAACAACAATGATACTAGTCATTCTTCTGCAGGTATCTGTAGCCTTGGGCATTTGGCAATGTATTATTTCATTCGAGTTGCACAATCCCTAACAGACTCACCTTGTTTCTATTTAAATCTGTAGATTTGAGCTATAGTATTGTGTTTGATCCCCGTTTTGGAACAAGCAGCTACAAATCCTTGAGCTAATGTGTTCAAGTCCATGATTGACCTTGGTGGAATGTTTTTGAATCATGTCAATGCTTTTTCTTCTAATGTCATTCCAAACCCCTCGAATTGAGTATGAAAATCAAATATGCGTTCGGCTCTTAGCACTTAAAGCTTGGTAAGTGGTCGTATGGATCCTCAGATCCACTGTATTTTCTAGCCCATTTTTGAAAATCAGCTGGTCTGACGCGTCTATTTGGTTCAACTCTCGGTCTCTTGGCAGTTAGTCCTGTTCCAAGTCCTTCAAACCAGTTTGCTAAAAATAGTGACTCATGTAGCCCTGGACTGGCCTTAGTGTCACCCGGTTTTCTACGTGATGATGTGGTTTCTGGTTTCTTAACATTACTCTCAGATGATCTCTCATGGTGTTCATCTCTTGGAATTTTTTCTGGTCCTTGTCCCAATATCCAATCTCTTATGGAATACCCTTGGTATTTGGTTTGTTCTACCTCCTTAGGAATCATCATAAAAAAGTTGTTGTTATACCAATCCCTAAACAGGTAGGTTGGTAGGTCTGATGATACCTTATCCTTGATCTTGAAGATATAGATGATCTTCATGGTCGTTGATTTTCCTGATTTGTCATGCGAAGTCCACAGGAGATCTTTGACATTTCTATCCTCCCAACAATAGACTCCGATCCTGGGATTATCCGTACTAAGCCATTTCAAAGGCTTCAAATCTACTTGATCGTATCCCTCAAATTCTAAAGTTGGTGGTCCTTCTTTTGCGGACATATCTTGAATTATGGTATTTACTTTTAAACCCCATTTGACTATCACGTCAGGGTCTTCGACTTGTAAATATTGAGTTTCATTTCGATCCATGTACATTTTTCCTTGTTTGTTTGCCCTAATCTCTTCTTCGAACTCGATACCATGGTCATCAATGCGAATGGCATACTCTTTGTTAGGATCCATTTTGCCTTGATTCACGCTTTCTTTAGTGGATACTCTACTGGAGGTTTCTCCAAGTATGCACTGATTTCCTAGTACACGACCAGATCTTTTTATAAAGACTT
The DNA here is from genome assembly GCF_014529385.1 of Adiantum capillus-veneris. Classification (NCBI taxonomy): domain Eukaryota; kingdom Viridiplantae; phylum Streptophyta; class Polypodiopsida; order Polypodiales; family Pteridaceae; genus Adiantum; species Adiantum capillus-veneris. The sequence goes on from NC_140948.1 coordinate 147,772,206, forward strand.
ATGAAGCCCTAGATATAGTAATTACCTTTGGATTGACTTGTTGTCAATTTCTTCCACTTGACTGGATTGCACTTTTTGTCTGAGCTACCAATTCCTCGTTTGCAACCTGATTCTTGTACAAATTTGATCAAGTTAGCTATTCTACCACAAGGACAGTATAGTTTTTGCTAGCTATATGATTGGTCTATGTGTATCACTGCAAATTGAGCTAATTCAGTTAGCAGTTGAGATTTCAAATAGACTTTAACAAAAATCAAAGGATTAATCTGCAACCTAGAAACTGAGTGAACATGTACCAATTTGGATCCGATTGAACCCAAAATTTCTCGGTGGCTTTGTATTATGCTGGTCTATCACTGTACAAGTTCAAAAGTAAAAAATGATGGCTCTGCGTAGCAGTAGTAAATAATCATGATTATTTACTTTTGTCAGTTTTTAACACTTTCTGGCTTGGTTTGCCAAGTATTCAACCTGTTAAGGTCCTTGGACAAGTTTCAACAAGTTTGGACAAAATCTGTTCAAGTTTATCAACTGTTTCTTGCCCGTAGACTTTGATTTCAAGAATTTGGCTTAGGTCTCACTTTTGTGATTCAAATTTCACCAAAATTGATTTGTGTGGTCTACTTGATATGCTTGACCTTGTGGTATGCTAAAATATGCAAGATTACCAAATTTTAAAGCAGATGTAAATAATTGTAATTATTTACTATGGCTATTTTTTTACAAGTGTTTGTCCCAATCTTGACACAGATCTGTTAAGCACTTCAACTTAAAGTCTCTAACCAAGTTTCATCAAATTTGGACTATTTTTGGTCAAATGGTCATCAATTTTCTATCCGTAGACTGATTTTGCAAATTTGGTCACAATTTTCAACCCAATGATCCAAATCTTACCAAATTGGTTTGTGGGCTTATTACAACATGGTAAAACAAGTGGTATGCTAACTTAATCAAAAAAGTTGAAAAATGAGGTAATGTAAATAATTGTGATTATTTACTATTGCCAAATTTTTGCATCTTTTTGGTCAACTGAGCATGTACACATGTCTATCACATCAATACAAGCCTATGAATCAACTTTCATCAAGTTTGGACTATTTTTTCCAATTTACACTTAAGTTTCAGAAACGCAGTACAAACTTTAGTTTTTTATCAGTTTGGTGATCCAAATTCAATGTGCCTTTACAAAAGTTGTTTGTACAGATGCAATGATTCACTACAATCAACCTTGGTCAATTTTGAGCTAAAAGTAAATAATCGCGATTATTTACTTTATGTCCAAAATGAACAATTTTTTGTACTTTTTTCATGGACAGTCTTTTCATGAGTTGTTTTAAGCCTATGAATCAAGTCAAAACTTAATTTGGCCTAAAATATCAAGAAAAAATAAATGATCTGAGTTTTTGCAAACTCTTGAAATTTTCACCTCAAAGTGTCCTTGAATTTACCCATTGGTGCATACAACTTTTAAGCATACTCTCCAGTCGGATTGAGTGGTTTGGAGTCTTTTCATCCTATTTCTAGCCATAGACCTAAAATTCTCTAACTTCAAATACAACTCACAATGATTCTTTTGGAGAGAGCAATGTTCTGAAATCCACCTCGAATTTTACTTACCTTACTCCTAGGTTCTCATGCAATGGGGTTGTGGAAAGTGTCCACAAACACTTATTTTCTTGTTTTTTATGGTTTCCTAAGCAATTGATCTTAAGGCTTGTCTCGTCTATCAACCACTCTCAAAATCTTAATCTAATTCTACCATCCTACAATCTTAAAGGCACTCGACAAGTACGATTACTTCCAAGCTACCTCTACACAACAAAAAACGATAAAAGTTTGTATCATTAGAGTTTACATTCAAAATTCCAACACTAAAAAGAGTCAACAAAGTGTCATGAAGTCCTTGTGTGCGTACATTACTATCTCCAGTACATGATTGCAAGGGTTGAACAGAATTTTCCACAAACACAACATCCCATGAAACAAAGATACACTTTGTTTGTGGATGATACAACCCATAACCTTTGCTTTCAAAACCATAACCAAAAATAAATAAATTATAGCCTTATTATTTAATTTTCTATGCTCCATTTGTGGCACCAAAGCATAAGCCAAACAACCAAAAAACGCACATGTGTCCAATAGAAGGCTTTCGATCATGCCATGTTTCATATGGAATCATAGACTCCAAGATTTTTGTAGGACACCTGTTAAGTACGTGGGTGGCACACATAATGGCCTCAAGCCAAAAGCAATGCGGAAAAGCTTGACTTTTGACCATACATCATGCTATTTTTGTAAGTGACTTGTTTTTTCTCTCAATAACACCATTTTCTTCAGGAATATATGACACTATACATTGGTGATTTATTCCATGATTAGCCAAAAAATACATTAAATTCTTGAGACATATACTCCCCCCCTCGATATGAACGGAGAATGCCCATAGTACATTTCGAGACATTTTAAGCCATAGCCAGAAATTGTTTGAACCACATAAGAAAATACACCCATGCATGCTTGGAGTAATTATCAATGAAATTCACAAAGTAAAGGTAATTTTTCAAGGATGAATTTTGTATGGGCTCTTAAACATCAATATGCACAAGTTGCACCCTGCATGTGGCCCTAACCAAACCATCCTTTGGAAACTTTGAATGTTGCATCTTATCCAAAATACACCCTTCACAAACATTTTTGGCAAGTGCTTCAAGAGGTAGCAAAGAAGCAACCATAACATATTTTTGCAAACCTGGAAAACTTGCAAAATTCATATGCTCAAAACATGTATACCAAAGTTTTTCATCTGAAAGAGCTTTAGAATTTACAATTGCATTTGCAAAATTCTACCCACATTTGCCATACAAAGTGAGCTTATACATCCCATGACATAGAATGCTTGATGCAACAATCTCATCACAAAATCTGAGATCATGAGCTGTACATTTGTCACCCACAAACTTCACAGTAAGACCAAGTATAGCAAGTGTAGAAACATACAAAAGATTCTTCTTGATCCCAGGTACATACAACGCATCAACAAGTGTGAGACAACTACCATTTGTAGTAGTTAGCACAATCTTTCTAACTCCCTTGATTAGATAAGAGGCATTTGTTTGAGGACAAACCGAACGGACGCCCACCTGTCCGGACACGTAGCCGTACACCACATTTGTAGTCTACTAGTTTTTCGAGGTAGTGTAGTGATAATCTGTGTAAATCCTCATTCCAAAGTGGTGGATCAATTCTTTGAGTTGTAATTTTTTCATGATAGTTTTAAAAGTCTATGTGAACTGGCTATTAGCCATTTAGAAATCCCTATGTATAAAGATCAATAACTTTAATGTGAAAGGAGGATTATCTTTAGATAAAGAAAGAACTCTGCTATACGTACGCTCAAGCTAGAAGCTTCTCCAACTTGTAATCATCGCAGTAATGAACGAGTAATCAATTTTCAATTCCAAAATTTGCATTGTTGTTGAGCGGAGGACTACACCTATACATTTTTACTCACACTCATATTTTTGTAAACACTTATTGTAATAAATGTCTTTCCAACATTTCATTTTTGATGGAGCCGATTCATTGTAATTAGCGGGACTCAATTGAGTTTCCAGCTTGTATTCCCCAAGTAGTTTCACCTGCTTATGTAATTAGATTAGAGATGTGTTCACACTTCCAAGGCTGAAGTATAAAATCCAATTATTGTAAACCTAAGAAAAAGTTTTTGAATCATTAATGAAGATAAGTTTTGAAGTGCCGTGACTGTGTCTAAGAGAGAGTGAGAGAGAGAGAGTCTTATCCTCTTGCTACGCGAGCTATGGAGCCGCCATTGGAGAAGCGACACCGCCATTGTGTTAGCAACGGAGAGAGCTATGCACCGATGCCAAGTGTGCGCACATTCGGCTTCTACGTGAGGTGAGCTCCTACGAGCTTCTATGTGAGTTTTCTCCCTATCTGTGTGTCGGAATTGAGCGTGCCATATATCGATAGAACCGCAGCGAGTAGAGCTACACATTAGTATCATCGGAGTCGAAATTCGGTCACCTGAATTTTTCGGCCTGTCTTCATACGTGTTTACCGCACGGAGTGGTTACAGGTTGAGATTATATTGTAGATTCATAGGATATTGTCCTTACCTAGTGTAGAGACCCCCCTTTGATTTTGAGGCTGATTCAATGACTTTAGATCATCTTTGGGATAGCATTTGTTTGTAGTACAGATTTCGGTCATTTGCATATTTGAGAACTTAGGTTTGATTTCCTTGGTAGTGATTGTCATTCGAAGGTCGAGTAGGTGATTTGACAATCACTTATTTGTTTCCATGCGCCTGCGGGTCGGGCTCCATCCTCGTCTGACATTCTTGTTTGTCGGTTGAGTTCTCGCTATCATAGCCACCGCTAATGGCGTAACCGCCCAACATTTGGCACTGTTTCCGGGGACGAGAGCCCTAAGTAGGTGACCTTAGACTAATCCTTTGAGGTGAATTGTTTCATTTAATTTGTATATTTTAGTTAGAGAGGTCTAGGAGTGGTGGACTCCCAGGATCTTTGAGAGGTACTAGGAAACTTGTAGATTCCTGGGTCTTTCGTGTTGATCGTTTTTTGGTTTAGATTAGATTGTTTTTTTGATTGGTGTTGAGTGGTTGTTGAGATTGAGGTATTTACTAGTCCGTGTGTGGCAGTGAATCTCTTTATACTCACTATTGCAAAACCCATTTTATGATTAGAAGTAGCTTAGGTAGGACTTGATTTGATCCTGATCTAGAGCTATTAATCAGTGATTTATTTGCTTGATGTGTTTGTTTGCATGTTAGATCACTAAACCGTTGATTTGGTAGTGAAACTTGCATAAACAAAGTGCAGAGAGATTTTCTGTGAAACTGAGTGTTGATGAGCACTTAAGAGAGCTCTTGGAAGAGTTCTGTGCCAAAAAATTGGAATTCTGTAACATTAGACATCATACATGTATGATGTCTTAAGGGCTAAACAAAGACCAAACTGAAAATCTGACATTACCAGAGTGTTCTGAAGGGGAGTTTTACCCTAAGATCAACATAAAACAAGGGCTTTAACACTTCTAGAAACTCAAAATACCAAGTCAGAGTGCAAAGAATAGGTAAAATTGATTCAGAGCTCATTTTTGCATTCAAACTTGATAAAAACACTTGAAACTCAAAAGTAAACACTTGGAGAAGCTTAAAAGTGAAAATTGGGCAAATCTGTGAAAAAAGACATCATACGCGTATAATGTCTTTTTGCACTTGTAGATGTGATTTTGGAATATTGACTTGACAACATTGTTGCAAACATAGTGAATAGATGAAATATCAAATTTGGACCAAAATTGGACAAAAAGACATCATACGCGTATGATGTCTCCAACCTAATTCTTGGCAAATTTTGACATTTTGCTATCACAGATCCTTTGTACTAGTTGTCTAGAGCTTGTATTTCAAGTTTCATATCATTTGGAACACATTTGACCCCAGGTAAGTCAAAAATCGAGAAATTGCCCAGAAAAGCCTAATCTCGCCATTACTTGCACAACCAGAGTTCAAATTGAATTTTGTGAGTGGACAGAGCATAAGGGTACTACTGGGAGTGAGAAAAGCAAAAATATCCAAAATTTGTGAAAAAAGACATTATACGCGTATAATGTCTTTTTGAGCAAATCTGATACAAAATTTTCACTTGAGATCACAGAAGTCTTCCAATTGACAAAACAAACCATTTGACCAAGTATCATTCAGTTTGGATCACTTTTGATCATAGAAACGGGGATAAAACAAACTACCGAGATTGAAAAGTTAGATTCCTCTAGGGGGATTGATGAATTTGAGATCCTAACTATGATATTATACTTGGAAGACCGTTCATGAGATAGTTGAAAATGGTCCAGGATTGGGGTTACGACCACATATACTTGAGACATATGGGAACCACTACTCGTGTGAACCCAAAAGACCATAGCTACAAGGATGTGAACCGAACGCCAGTTGAAGAGTTTGATTCAGCTACTTTGGCACGATTAGAGTTTCCAGCTTGGTTAGGCAAACCCAAAGAGCTATGGATGTGTGGAGCTTCGAACTGTGGAAGTATAAAGTGTGAAGAATGTGTTTTAGAAAGAGCAATTGAAGACGAAAATTATGTAGGTGAACCCTTTCCAGAGGATGCACTTGAACCATTAGAATGGACACACATTCTCGCAACCCTAGCTATTTGTGTCATAATAATCAATATCTAATTCTCCTAAATGATTTTCTCATATTAAACTGATCATTTAATGTGGGGAAGGCCAGGGGAGAAAAAGCTAGAATACTGGTTAAGCTAGCAGACCGGCCACACTAGGGATCCAAAGGGGGGGCCATTTGCAAAAGAGCCATGTGCAACAATGGGCTAAAAAGACCCTAAGGTTCAGCCCATTAAGACTTCCAAAATGCTAAGGTTCCAAAATTCAAAGGTTGTGTCCAAAGGTCAACCCTAGGGAAAATTGGATGCTTTGTGTGTGCCCTAAAAGTCTTTTCACATCCCTACATGGGAGGGGGCGAGCCCTAAAGGTAGGGGATGAGAGAGAAAGCCACACACACACACACACACACGCTCCCTTTACACAAAGGGAATGAGGGACACATGTCAGCTCCCTAGGCCAGATGCCCACAAGGTGTGCCCAATTTCTATTGGATGACCCTTGAAGTGGACCAATGAGAATTAATCTAGAGTAAATCTAGTTTAATTTATTTAAAAAATTTTAATAAAAGAAACCAATGAGAATTAAGTCTCCTAGAAGACTATTGGGCAGTCTCCCAAGGGGTCCAATGAGCATTCAGGAGCCCCATGGCTTGCCTGATTCCTATTGGCCAGGAGGCAAAGGGGTCCAATGAGAGTTTAGTCTAATTATTTAATTACCTAAAGCTCTCACAAAAGGGGAAAGGGGGACACATGTTAGAAGTCTATCACTTATGCTGCTTAATTGTAATTGGCTTGACTTGGGGAGGGCCAATGAGGCTTCAACAACAACAATTAGCAAGAGGGCTCGCCCAAGAGAGAGAGAGGGGGCTGATTTTTGCAAGGGATTATCACACACACACTCACACAAGCTCATGTGTGAAGAAAGAGAAGACTATCTCTTCCCAAGATTTAATGGAGAACTCATCACCTACTCCAAGCTTGTGAGATAGAAGCCTACATCAACACTCTCTTGGCATGTGGATGCAAATCCAACCAAGAGCCAAGCTTCAATGCATGCTCATCTCCTCTACCAAGCTAATTACTAAGCTAAGCTATGCTACATATGAGTGATTATGTGAGGAGATGTACATCTTTCTCTTAAGATACTCCTTCTTCCTCTCAATCTACTCTCATACCCTGCTAGCTCTCACCATCTTCGAAGGTGTGTGAGGTCTTGGGTCTGAGAACGGGGATAATTCAAGTTGTGTTTGTTAAGTGTTTTGCTTAGTGCATGAAGTTTCCATCTTCATTGCACTAGCTAGTCTTGAAGGAACACAAAGAATTGTATTGTACAATGCCTCTCTTGATGGGAGAAACCATAATACAAAGCCTTTTGGAGGGGGGACCGGCTCCATGAAAATCCGGTCCTCAACTGTTGTCAATAGCTTAATTTCTCTCTCTTTTGAAAGTATTGTCGATGCTATCTAACTAGGTGTTATGCTTTTTGTTGCTCTCTCCACCCAAGCACTCTTGTAATTCTCATTAGGAATCTATTGTAATGAAATGCCCACTATGTTCATGCTAATTTCCGCTACACATAAGTTATTAGGCCATTAAATGTTACATTGGTATCAGAGCTCAAGGTTTCTCTTTTCTTGCTCAAGAAGGGAGGTCCTCAAGCTAGCTACAAATGGTTGGTATTATTAATTGCCTGTGAGTAAGTAGAATAGGGATTTTTCAGCCTTGCAGTGCGCCTGCCTTCGTGCAGTTAACGGGGCATCACCGTCGAGAGCTATGGTATTAATAGTGGAGTCCTACGGGGCTTGCCTACGGCTTAACCACTATTGAGCTATTAGAAGCTTGAAAGGAGCCGGTGCTGTTTTGGTGTCGAAAGACCCTCTCTTCTATTCCTTGCAATTAATGGTATTCGAGCCGCGGGTACAGTAGCTTGAGTGCTTTTTCTAAAGGGGTAAAGAGGAGTAGCAACTAGGGCTTGAAGTGCCAAAGTAGAATCTCCTTTAAGTTCAGGGAAAAAGACATGTATATAGATGCTAAGGAAATGGGTAACACCATCCCCATTGTACATACACCAGCTTTCAACAAGTCAATAAAGAGCTTTATTTCCGTGTACATGATTTTTGTTAAAGAATCTCAAAATGAACCTAATGCTTTAGCAAAATAAAATAAAAGAAACCAAAAGGAATTAGAGTTATCCAATTTTCTCAAGGGGTTTCAAGATGTTTTTATTGACGACATCCCTTGTGAGCTACCTCCTAAACGAGGTAATGATGACCATGCAATTGAACTTCTTCCAGGAAGTTCACCGCCTAATAAACCTCCGTATAGAGTTTCTCAAGCTCAACAAGAGGAGATTATGCGGCAAGTGCATGAGTTAGTTGAGAAGGGTATGGTTAGGCCAAGCTCATCTCCATTTTGCTCACCTGTGCTATTAGTGCAAAAGAAAGACGGCACATATCGTATGTGTGTCGACTATAGAGCACTAAATAGGATCACTATCAAGAATAGGTTTCCTGTTCCACTGGTAGAAGACCTATTTGATAAGCTACAAGGATCGACCTACTTCAGTAGGGTTGACCTAAAAAGTGGCTATCATCAAATAAGGATAGTTGATCAAGACATTGTAAAGACCGCATTTCGTACTACATTTGGTCTTTATGAATACATTGTCATGCCTTTTGGCTTGACCAATGCACTAGCCACATTCAACCGCTTGATGGAGAAGCTGTTCAGGCCTCATCGAACCTTCACTGGAGTGTTCTTTGATGATATTATCATCTACTCTAATTCATTGGAGGAACACAAGCAACACCTCCAGGTAATATTTCAAGTTTTAAGAGAGAATAAACTTTATGTTAATCGAAAGAAAAGTGAATTTTTCTTGCAAGAGATTCAGTATTTAGGTCACATTATCTCTCAAGATGGCATCCAAATGGATCCATCCAAGTTAGAGGTAATAAAAGGATGGCCTAAACCAAGGAATCTTCATGAACTAAGAAGCTTCATAGGTATGTGTGCATACTGTAGATGCTTCATAGAAAAGTTCTCACAAATTGCGGGACCATTACATGACCTAACAAAGAGAAGCCTTAGGTATACATGGTCTGCCAAGGAGAACAATGCTTTCGAAAAGCTTAAAGAAAAGCTTATCTCTCAACCTGTGCTTACACTACCGGATCTCTCAAAACCATTTGAGGTCCAATGCGATGCTTGTGGTGATTGCCTTGGAGCTGTTTTGCTCCAAGAAGGGCACGCCATAGGCTATGAGAGTCGAAGGCTTGACCCTGTTGAGCAAGCTCTAGGCATATACGAAAAGGAACTCCTTGCAGTTCTACATGCCTTAGACTCATGGAAGCACTATTTATTGGGGACTCCTTTCATTCTGCGAACGGATCACCAAAGTCTTAAGTACTACATGACGCAGACCAAGCTCTCCGACAAAAAAATGAGGTGGGCAAATTTCCTTTCGCAATTTCATTTTCATATTGCTCACATTGCTGGCAAGCATAATCAAGTAGCTGATGCACTCTCAAGACGGCCGAGAGTGAATGCGGTTTCCATAGCAACTCACAATGATCTATCTTCAATGATAGATGAGTATGCTATTGATCCCGGTTTTAGAGATGTGATTTCAGCCCTTGCATTAGGGAAGAAAGAAGAATCATTTACTTTACAAGATGGTTATCTTCTCTATGGCAATAGACTATGCGTTACTAACTCACTACGTGAGAAAGTAATGTATGAATCTCATGCTCCACCTTATGCGGGGCATAGAGGGATTCAGTCTACCTTAAAGGGAATTGAAACATATTTCTATTGGCCTACCATGAAAGTGAACATACAAGAGTATGTTTCCAAATGTGTGGTATGCCAAAAGACAAAATTTGATAAAGGGAAGCAACTTGGATTGCTTCAACCCTTGACAATCCCTAATTCACCATGGGAGAGCATATCCATGGATTTTATCTTTGGATTGCCTAAGTCTATCCATGGGAATACGGGAATATGGACGATAGTAGACAGGTTTAGTAAACAAGCTCATTTTATACCTGTCAAAAAGACTATCAAAGCCCATCAAATGGCAACCCTCTTTATTTCACAAATTTTCAAGTACCATGGCTTGCCCATGTCCATAGTGTCGGATAGAGATCCTAGAATGACCAGTAATTTCTGGAAGGGTCTCTTTGAGAATTTAGGAACAAGGCTAAACTTCTCTTCGGCCTATCATTCACAAACTGATGGCCAAAGTGAAATAGCTAACCTAACCATTCTCGATCTACTAAAAGCCTATGTAACGGAAGTAGATCAAAGATCCCAATGGGAGAAGTACTTACCCTTAGTGGAGTATGCTTACAATAACACTGTACATACTTCCACAGGAAAAGCACCTTTCGAGGTAATTGAGGGAAGATCAAAAAGTCCCTTGCTACTTAAGGTACATGGGAAGATCTTCGCTGCAGATGAGTATAGCCGAGACCTACAAGAATCTTTCCAAAAGATTAAGGATGCTATCTCTATCTCACAGTAAAGGCAAAAGGCTGCTGCTGACAAGCACAGAAGAGCCCAAGCCTTTAAAGAAAACGATTGGGTCTTGTTAAAGTTTCCCAAGGCTCGATTAAGGCACACAACGGGCAAGAATCCTACGGGTCACCAAAAGTACTATGCTAAACTAGCAAAAAGGTACTATGGTCCCTTTCAGATTCTTAGGCCAATCAATGAGATGGCCTATCAACTCAAGTTGCCCAATCATTGGCTCATACAAAATGCTTTTCATGTGAGCCTATTAAAGCCTTACAAAGGAGAGCCACCTCAAGAACCAACTATTGAAGACCCACCGGAGATCGAGGACCAAGAAGAGGTGCTGCAACCCGAGTCCATTCTCCGACATGAAGACAAGGTACTAAGAGGCGGTAAGACTATGCGACGATATCTTATTAAGTTTAAGAATTATCCTTTTGAAGATGCTAGATGGATGCAAGGCATACAATTAAAGGATAACCTAAACCTTGTCAATGCTTACAATGCTTCCCAAGAGTAAGAAAATGTACAAAATGTTAAAAATGAACAAAATTTTTGTCTTATAAAACTCTCTTTTTCTTTATTTGTGCACAAAAATGAAGTAGTATGCATGCTTAGATCAAGTTTGCGGAGACGAAGTGTCCCAAACACCAAGTAGAGCTTGTCACTCTACTATGGAAGACTGATAGGACTAATGTGCAGACATGCTTGCGGCAGCCTCAGGCTCTCAAGCGCCAAATGGACTAGTCATCCATTGTGGAATGATGTCGTAGGGTAACATAGGGATCCTCTACCCGCTAAGAAAAGGACACATGAACATGCTTTATCTTCTCTTCACCATAGTTGAGGACGACTATGATTTCAAGAGAGAGGTAATGTCATAATAATCAATATCTAATTCTCCTAAATGATTTTCTCATATTAAACTGATCATTTAATGTGGGGAAGGCCAGGGGAGAAAAAGCTAGAATACTGGTTAAGCTAGCAGACCGGCCACACTAGGGATCCAAAGGAGGGAAAATAGGGATCCAAAGGGGGGGCCATTTGCAAAAGAGCCATGTGCAACAATGGGCTAAAAAGACCCTAAGGTTCAGCCCATTAAGACTTCCAAAATGCTAAATTTCCAAAATTCAAAGGTTGTGTCCAAAGGTCAACCCTAGGGAAAATTGGATGCTTTGTGTGTGCCCTAAAAGTCTTTGCACATCCCTACATGGGAGGGGGCGAGCCCTAAAGGTAGGGGATGAGAGAGAAAGCCACACACACACACACACAAGCTCCCTTTACACAAAGGGAATGAGGGACACATGTCAGCTCCCTAGGCCAGATGCCCACAAGGTGTGCCCAATTTCTATTGGATGACCCTTGAAGTGGACCAATGAGAATTAATCTAGAGTAAATCTAGTTTAATTTATTTAAAAAAATTTAATAAAAGAAACCAATGAGAATTAAGTCTCCTAGAAGACTATTGGGCAGTCTCCCAAGGGGTCCAATGAGCATTCAGGAGCCCCATGGCTTGCCTGATTCCTATTGGCCAGGAGGCAAAGGGGTCCAATGAGAGTTTAGTTTAATTATTTAATTACCTAAAGCTCTCACAAAAGGGGAAAGGGGGACACATGTTAGAAGGCTATCACTTATGCTGCTTAATTGTAATTGGCTTGACTTGGGGAGGGCCAATGAGGCTTCAACAACAACAATTAGCAAGAGGGCTCGCCCAAGAGAGAGAGAGGGGGCTGATTTTTGCAAGGGATTATCACACACACTCACACAAGCTCATGTGTGAAGAAAGAGAAGACTATCTCTTCCCAAGCTTTAATGGAGAACTCATCACCTACTCCAAGCTTGTGAGATAGAAGCCTACATCAACACTCTCTTGGCATGTGGATGCAAATCCAACCAAGAGCCAAGCTTCAATGCATGCTCATCTCCTCTACCAAGATAATTACTAAGCTAATCTATGCTACATATGAGTGATTATGTGAGGAGATGTACATCTTTCTCATAAGATACTCCTTCTTCCTCTCAATCTACTCTCATACCCTGCTAGCTCTCACCATCTTCGAAGGTGTGTGAGGTCTTGGGTCTGAGAACGGGGATAATTCAAGTTGTGTTTGTTAAGTGTTTTGCTTAGTGCATGAAGTTTCCATCTTCATTGCACTAGCTAGTCTTGAAGGAACACAAAGAATTGTATTGTACAATGTCTCTCTTGATGGGAGAAACCATAATACAAAGCCTTTTGGAGGGGGGACTGACTCCATGAAAATCCGGTCCTCAACTGTTGTCAATAGCTTAATTTCTCTCTCTTTTGAAAGTATTGTCGATGCTATCTAACTAGGTGTTATGCTTTTTGTTGCTCTCTCCACCCAAGCACTCTTGTAATTCTCATTAGGAATCTATTCTAATGAAATGCCCACTATGTTCATGCTAATTTCCGCTACACATAAGTTATTAGGCCATTAAATGTTACAGTTTGTGCAATTCAAGATGGTGCCACAACGAAGTTCTGTGATAAAGATGGATATGATGTGGTTCCGTACTTCATGATGAGAGATGTACTTGAAAAGGAGACTGAAAAGATTGATACACTAAAAAACAGAGATGAAGAGGAGATGTTTCACGACATTCTTGATCATCTGGAATGAGGAAATGAAGCTGACAACGAGTCCACAGACAACTCAAGCGAGAATGAGGAAACCATAAAGGATGTCAGATTCTACGACTTCCCAAATCAGACTAAAAAACGCCAGAAACGCTATAGAGAAAAGAGAAAAACGAAAGGAGTTAGAAACACTCCGATGCCTAGGATAAGAGGGAAAAACCAATTCCTAATGCTAGTTGTTTTAGGGCTTAACTACTCCCCTCTTCATACTCACGAGCACGACACAGACAACATACTTATCATCCGATGACACAACTAACCCGTAGGTGCACGTAGGCAATCTCGTTAACTTGTCAGGCTGAGACCAATCTACACATACGCACTTTTATGATGCATCAATCACTAACCCTGGTAGAATGCAACCCCCCCTATCCCTTAACTCTCACAACACAGTTTACACGTCCAATGAACTCAGAATCGCATCAAGCTTACTAGGCACCATCCTCTCACTAGGACATACTTACCTATAAGTCTAATCTCACCAGATTTGAACCCTAGCTATCTCGAATGCTGTCACGATAGACCAACAGGTCATAATCCAAAAGTGGGCGAAACTTAAGTTTATCAGTATCTATGTGTAGCTAATCTCTTTCTCATTCCATGAAGCACTTGCTTATTGAAAACAGACACCTTTTGTGCTACTTACAAGCAAAACAAGCTCGAGGAAGAATCGATCGCGATCAACTCGAAACGGCGAATGCGTGGCGTGGGCGCATAGCTCTGGGAGTGACTATCACGGTGGTGTGGTCGCGTCATGAATCCGATGAGGGAGAAGCGCGTAGCGAAGAGGATAAGACACTCTCTCTCTCTCTCTCTCTCTCTCTCTCTCTCTCTCTCTCTCTCTCTCTCTCTCAGACTCGTACGACAAAGGATTAATTCAAATGTTCTTCAAAAAATGGTTCTAAGGTGACTTTTATACTTTAGTCACCTTAGCTCAAAAAATGTACATGGGGTTCTCTTGCTCATGATTACAAAAGTGGGAATAATTTTGAGTCCTGACTAACTGACTAATATTTACATAATCCAGACGAATGGATCAAACTGATAAGACGTCTTTGACATAAAAAATGGAATTTGATATGCTTTACAAATGGGATCATTACAACAGTTGGACGAATGGGGCTCCAACACTCCCCCCCTCCTAGGTCATGTCTACCATGACATGATCGTCTTTGTCTTTATTGTCGTTGTCGCCTTTCTTGAGTGATTTGCTGTAGAAACGCATCATAGCGCATAGAGTCACTTGCCATTAATGGGCCAAGAATTTTTGACTTATACATGAAGAAGCCCGTGTAAAATGCTTCTTCAAATGTCTGGAGATGGTAGCTTGGTAGAAACATCAGCCGTTTGAAATAAGCATACAATACTGGCTCTGTCGGTGGCCCACTTAGATCGTATGACAATTCTGACATGCTTCTTTCAGTATTCGTATACTCTGATGTCCAGCTTTCTGAGAAGGTTGTGAGACAGGCCAAAAATGTGCGAGCTATTTTACATAGCATCTTGCAGGATAGGTCAGGAGAGCCTCCGAATTCTGCTATTGCGCCCTGCAGGGTTTTCACCATGTAAGAACCGGATATTCTCTCTCCCTCTGCAGGCCCTGGCATTACTAGATAATTCAGCCATGTCGGATTTCTACTCTGTAGTGCTTTATGTTGGCTGTAGGTGTATGTTCGGGGAGTAGGGCAAAACGTTCTGTCATTCCTCAGCTCAGGCGGTGCGTTGACTAAGTGGATCAAGTTATGAGGATGGTCCAATAGCCATTGACGCCTCCACTTTGGCTGGCTGTCCACTATTCTGTTTTGCCGTTACCTATCTTGTACTTCTCCTTCAAATACTGGCACTTGTTCTTCTTTTTTGAGCTGCTGTTGATGTGTTAGAGTCTCATACTTCAGCAGAGCATAAGGTAACATAGGCGCATTCCATTCTTGTTGTAGCTCTGCTGCTGTTCTGCCCGATTTGGAAAGCCCTTGTAGCAACTCCTTTTCGAGTTGCATAGCCTTGTACCATATCATTTCTGTTTGCTTTTCCATCTGCTCGGCTAGCCTCTGCTCTTCCATCTTCGTGACTGAATCTTCTTCTGTCTCTTGGTCTTTGGAGCCGGTTTGATCAGTCTACGTATGTGCCTCCTGTTCATCTGAATCTTCGTCGTACTCATCTTGACCCCCATAAACTTCGGCGAGTCCAGCCAAATTCATTGTTACTGGCTCCATGTGCACTCGTCCCTGTCCTTGGTGCTGCCCTGCACTTTGTAGACTTGCGATTAGTGCGGTCATTGTTCTACTATTGATTTGTAGAGCTCGAAATTCCATATCTTTTTTAGCGGCCGACTCCTCTAACTGTTTTATCCTGATGTGCATGTTTTCATTTTCTTCCCTGAGTGATTTGGAAACAATGCTTTCCATTTCACTGTCAGGAGCTGGTCCTTTGTCTTTGTAGTTCACCTTCTGCTCTAAGCGCACTTTCAGCAATCATTAAACGCTGTTTTCTTTCTAATTCTAGCTCCCTCTTTAGTGCAGCCACTTCCTCTCCTGGATGGACTACTGGTGTTGTTGGTAGCGACGTTTTTTTCTTTTTAGCGCGTTTGATTTCTCTTGCTTGGATATCTGTTACTGCTCTTAAATCTTTGACTTCAATTTGTAAGTCATCGATGACGACTTGCAAACTTGTGATGGCCTCTAGTGCATCTTGCTTTTCCTTTTCCAACTGTTGGATGTGTTCGTCTCTTTCCCTGACATCTTCAAGGAACACGTTTATTGTATCTTCACATATGGCATTGAAGTCTTCCGATTCCTGTAAATTGTCCTTGAGAAGATTTACTGTGCCTTTGAGCCCCAATATTTCAGTATCTCTGATGCTGATCAGCTTTAGAGTGTCTTCCCTTTGCTCTTGCAGTCTCTGAACTTCCTCATCAGTTTTTTGTAGCTTCATTTTGTTGGACCGGTTCTGATCAGCTAACCATTGACTGTGCAGTCTTGTTCGATTTAGTATTGTCGCCATTGACTGCAAATATTCATCTATAGTAGCTTCCAGCTCAATTTTGCGAGAGGAGGAAGCTTTATCTTTAGACTGATCCACCACCTTTTGCTTGCCTTTATCACTTTGTGATATGGTTCCAGTGTTTTGGCATCTATTTGTTCCTTCTTCTTCTTCCTGTTCACTGGGTGGTGTGTGAACTCTGTCATCTCGATGTGAGCTTTCTGAATGCGAAGTAGATTCAGCAGGTGGGCTAGATTGCCTCTCACTTGTATCTGGCCTTGGAGATGGCGGCGGTGTCTCCTGATCACGTGAAGTCGGCCTCAGCTGATCTCACAATGTTTGGAGATCCTCCTCTTCTAGTAGCAGTTCTGGCTCATCCCTCGCATTTCTTTCTTGGATGTATTTCTCGAACCAGTCCAGCTCAAAAACTGGGTTGTTTCTATTCTTCGTTCTCAGTGTGAAAGTGCTACTAGACGGTTTCCAAGTAGCGCCTACATCGCCTCGTAGAGATATTTCTCGAGCAAACCCTTCTAGCATCCTTTCCATCTTTGCTATCTTCTACAACCTGGTGTTGTTTTCCATTTCCGCTTTTCGCTTCTTTAGTCGGGCATCTTCCTCTTCAGTTCTTTTTTCTTCATCCATCTTTTCTTTTGTACTTCTTGTCACTCTTTCCAGCTTGCGTCCTCCAATGGTATTAATAGATGCCGATACTTTCCTTTGTGATCCCTCTTCGCTATTTTCCCTTAATACCAGCCAGTCGTTCTAATGAGGGGCAGGTGGCAACTGATGTGCCGCGCCTATGGCATGGTATATTACTCTGGTTAGGACTTCTCCTCCTGCAATGTAATTGGGTCTGTCCTGCCTTAGCTTTGTCATTTCTTCAAACAGATATGACGCGTGATCTATGTAGAACTCACGGGTCATTCCCATAGCCCATGTCAATGTGGTTGAGATGCTCCCGTGCAGTGTAGTGTATCTTGGCGTCCTTTTGCTGTAGCTCAACAAACACTGACTGTAGATCTGTGTCAGCTCTCTTACTTCTGGGTTTGCTATGAGTTCGAAAGAAGGTAGTTAGGACTTTTGCAAGTAAACTGTGATATTTTTCCTTCTTTCTCTCATGTTTGCTCCTTGATCTGAGAGTTTCAATGCCTCTTTGATGATCTCTTTGGTGATCTGGATCTCCATCACTTCATTATCCATGCCTGCCACTCTGCAAGTTCCATCTTCTTGGATAGTCTCTATTAGATGTTGTACCCTCTTGAAATCTATCCCTACTAGTGGTAGTGACACAAAGTTCCACAAGCCGACTTTTTTGAGCCATGACCTTTGCGGTGATCTTTTCAAGTAATTTTCTACCTCCTTGGGAATCATCACCGTATCCACTAAGTTTCTTTTGTCATCCACATATGAGCCTTGATATATCTGAAAGGCCGCTGCTTGTTGCACATCTGCAGGTATCCATGTGGCTGCTGGCTTTAAAGAATTGGGTAGAAGTGCATAGGGTGCTGCACCTTCCGTTGCCAGGTTCTTGCCTTTTCTTTTTCCCTGAGAAGCCTCCATAGATCCTGTCATCACAATTATCAGTTAATGCACAAACATAGTACTACTCTCCTAAATTGATTACCACTTAATCATGCATCTAGATGAGCCTTCTTAATCCCAAGATTAGTTAAGATAAAATGTTAGCAGATAGACAAGTTCTTCCATTGTGCGACTTTGGCGGCTTTAAATTGATGTTGTTGGTGAAGGAGAACAAGTCCAAATGCCTTAAACTTTGTGTGGTGTATTCTCTCATGGAATGTAAGGTCACTCCATAAGCCAAAGCTCAAAATCTGTCCCTTTGCTACTTTTTCTTAGTCTATCATGATAGACTGGCATTTTTTGATCTGGGTCCTTTTTGGAGTTGTGACTCCCCCACTTGGTTTTCCATACCTTGCACATGGTCTGATCCCCTTTTCACCTCAAATGAATGTTAAGTGACCCCTTTTTGGATCAACTCCCAATTTTCTAGATTCCCTTCAGAGAGATGTTGGTCTATCTCCTTCATTTTGTGTTGTTTTGGGCTCAAACTTAGTGGGTGGTCATCTTGCATCATGTTGAAGACAATTGCTAATTCAGATTTTTGATAAGATGGTCCAGTATCCCTTTGCTTGGTCTATCGTGATAGAATGGGACTTAGTGCCCGTTTGTCTTTTTCTGGCTTTGTGACCATCTGTCTGCCTTCTCCCAGTTGATGCAAGGTTTCTCGACCCCTTACATGTAAATTTTACCTGTCTGCCCTTGAGAATTTCTATTCTGACTCTGAGTTGTCTGCATGTCTTTCTTAGCTTGCTATATGAGTCCATCTTGGCACCAAATTTGGTGTACTGCCTTCATTTGCTTCCCCAAGTCTAGCTTATAAAAATTTGAAAAGTCTTTCCCCCAAAAAAATGTTGCAGCAAGTCTATCGTGATAGACTGAGCTTTTTGGCCAAAATAGATTTTTCTGGCACTTTGACTTGATATTAGTGGTTAACATTCCTTGTTAGCACCCCTCATGAAACCAAAGTCAAATTTTCTCTTATCTAAGTGCAAGTTCAAGTCTATCGCGATAGATTGGGCACTTTGTCATTTTTACCAGTTTTTTGATGTTAGTTGACATTCATGGTGTTAATAGGCCCTCCTAGACACACACATCAAGTTTTAATCAATTTAGCAGAATGTACTCCCTGTTTGCAGCACTTAGCTGGTCCTGAAGTTGAAGTAGACCACTTAGGTGATAGTCGCAGTTCCTTTTGGTCTTTGTATGATTCCGGTTGTCTTCTACTTCCTTTTGACCTTCCATCCAAGCAGTCGGTTGTTGTTTTGGTGTTTGAAACACCAAGAACGACCATTTGGACGTCTTTCTGGCCTGTTGCCGGCATTTTCCCTAGTGGAAGAACTTTTTTTCCTGAGTGGACACATTCCATCTCGTAGTTGACCTCCTTTGGATGTTCCTTGTTGAATTTGGTGTAATTTTGTCACTTGGTCGGCCCGTTAGAGTATCGTGACGCTTTGTGCGGTTTTTTTCAGATAGGGACTTTAGGCTCCGTTTTGACGAACTTTTTCATAATCTAACCCTTGAGTCAGTTTGTCGAGGTCATTGACTTGGTGTCTATGAATTTTGGCTCATTTCCGATCACCTTGGTTTTGTCGCCCATTTGCAGGTCCTGCTAAATTAGGGTTTTCTGAGCGGCTTCCTTCACGCTTACCGAGGTCATAGGCTCGATCCCTAAGCTATTAGAATTGTGCCTTTCACTTTTGGTCCCATTTGGTGGCCTCTAAGTCTCCCTAACAACCATTCTACCGTATGTGTGCAGAGGTTGTGATTGTGATGCCGGCTAGGTTTTGCGACTAACTGAAGTAAACAACACTTAGAGTCAGTGTTGACGAGAATACCTCTCATATCTGATTCAATCTGGCGACCGTGCACGATGGATGAGCTCCTGGAATTCTCAACTGCTGTAGGGAGCTCTCTCTCTCTCACTATGGAAAATGACTCAAATGAGGGATTTTTAGCCTAGTCTCTCTATATGTAATCGAGACTCCGACACCAAATTTTCCCATCTTTTACCTGTGGCCATAACTTTTTGCGAGATGCGGTCTAGGCTCGCAAATTTCCTGATTTGGACTTCGGTTGCTCCAATTTTACCATTTTTGTAGATTTCTCCTTTTGGAGGTCCCTTCATGACGGTGGTCATTTTGCTCTGTCACCTTTGCAGTACTTATTTTTTATGTGTCTTCTTTACCTTTGTCTGATCAAGCGTCTCTTCTTTTGTGTTTCCATCTGGATTGCGGATTTTTTTCTATAATTTTTGCTAGAAAAATGGCTAAAATAAAGCAAATAAATCCCAAAATAACCCGAAAATAGCAATTCTAACCTATAAAAATACCAATGAGAAGCAAAACACTTTGTAGCTCACTTTTCTCTCGTCTATGTACAATCTCGCTCACTATCGTCAACCTTGGCCTATTTTTTGCTGTTTTTAGACAGTTTTTGGCCAGATTTGACTCTCTTTATAGTCTATACACATCCCTAGGGGCTCATGAATGATGATTTGGTCCCCGATTCTGATTAATTACGAGGGCATATTATTTTTCCAAAAATCACACAATAAAACGCAAAAAATGGTTGAAAAATTGCTCGCAAACATTGCCCTCTAATATATGACATGATGAGTCCGCATTTAGAATGCCTCCCCCCCTCCTAGTCGGAGTCCTCCCGGACGACAGGGTATCGTCAAGGGTATGTGTTGTGCATGGGTTTGAACTCGTGCTAATGTAGGCCTTGTAATATAGCCCTATATGCATGTACGGTCAATGCATGTAGAAAGAATGTATGCAGTGCAAGAGGAAGGTATAAGCGATTCGCTTATTGGCATTTGTCGTCGAGGTTTCCTGTGGTATCTTGAATTGGCTGGCAGATTTTCTTTGCAAGTAGTAGTTGTAACTCCGCTGCCCGTTGTTTGATTGTTTTCCACTGGTTTTGAATTGGCGTATGTGGTTCCTTTGAAATCGCTATTGTCGTATCTGGTGGAACATTCTCTCTTGCTGCCTTGATGATTTGTGTCTAATACATCCTTGTAGTTTTCGTTGTTGATTCTGCTTGTTTCCTCGTGCTGTTTGTATGATGTTGCTTGACCTTGACGGTTGTAGATAGCTGCACGATTGTCATCTTTGTCCGCCCTTCTTTTGTTGTTGGCTCGTTTTGAATTGGCACTTTTGGCCTCCATACCAATATAGTCGGTTGCGTATTTGACCGATTGACTATGTTTCTTTGAAGATTTGCTGGCTTTCAGTGTTGTGTTTGTTCTTCAAACTCATCTTTTATAGGAATTAGGTTGTTGCGCCTTATCCACACTTTGTATTGCCGCTTTTGATGTAATTGTGCCTCGGTCAGCTCTGTACGCCGTACCCAAACTTGCCTGGTTCCCTGCATGGTTGTTGATTTTTGATAAGACGTTGCTGGACTTGTAAACTTTGTTTGTTGTTGGACAGATTTTTGCGGTTGTATTGACTTTTTTTTCCTCCTTGATATGAATTGGTTATATGATAAGAAGGGTTTTGAAAATTTTTCCTTTCTGAATAGTGCCTCATTCGTATCCAAATCAATGAATACCCTGTTAGCTTTCATCCATGACACAACTAAGATACACGGAGTTGCTGACCTACTTGGTGGCAGTACATGGAATTTTGTAGTGTACAGGTGTGCCTGCACTGTGATTGGTATTATAATAGACCACATCGTGGTAACCTCATCACCCGACGCTACTTTCAACCTGTGTGTCTCTGGAATCGTCTTCATTGGTCCAAGTTTCTGAAAGAGCTCAAAGCTGATGACATTCATTTTTGCTCCAGTGTCAAGCAATGCATAGATTTCAACTTGTTTTGTGCCTGCATAAGCTTTTATGCAAGGACTACACCATGTATCTTCCAAGTCGTTGATGATGCTATCATCCTGAGCCCTAAGGTTTGTCATTTTCTTTTCTAATTTGTCGCTTTGTATATCCGCTTCGATTGTTTGGGATGTTGAAAGAGGATATTCGTCAGTCATCATTGGGGTGACCATGTTTATTGTCCTGAGAAACTGCTTTCATTTAGCAATCCGTTCCTTTGCTTCTTGTTGTGTCTGGTCTTGAATTCGTTGTTGTTCCTGTCTATATGTTTTTTCATAATGCAGTTGAAACAACATTTCCGGTGTTAAAGGGAGATGATATTTTTTTAAACGACACCCACTAATCTAGTTCGGCATTTCTTTTCCATCTAGTGTCGACAGTTTTACTGCTCCCCTGAACGATATTTCTTGGATCAAATAAGGTCGCATGCCCCTTTTCTTTATCTTTTTGGCATGCTGTTTAAGGGTGTATACTAAGACATAGTCGCCCGTTTTAAAGTCCTTGTTCTTGACATCTTTGTCAAAAAACTCTTTCTGTTGTCTTTTTTTTGCATAGATGGCCGCTACAGCGTTGAGTCGTAACTCATCTAATTTTTCAAGGTCCTCTAACCGCTCTGAAAGTTCATGCCCCGTCCAGTCCAACTGTTTTGCTACCCTTAGTGTGGGGATCAAAAAGTCAATAGGCAATATTGCATTTAACCCATATACCATATTAAATGGTGTACCATTGAGTGTTGTTTTATATGCAACTCGATAAGCCCACAATGCCGAATAGAGCATCTGATCCCAATCTGCTCTTGTTTCACTAACCAGTTTCGTGAGAACCGTGCACAATACTTTGTTGGTCGCTTCCGCTTGGCCATTGGCTTGTGGATGATAGGGTGCAGATTTGCGATGAATTACCATAAACTCATTTAAGAATTTTTGGATAACTTCATTTACAAAGTGTGTCCCTCTATCACTTACCAGCTCGATTGGAAGGCCATAACGTGTAAACACATATTCATATAAGAATTGTGTTGTGGTTCTAGTGTCTGCTTTCGTTGTGGCTTTTGCTTCCACCCATTTGGTCATGTAGTCCGTGGCCACTATGATATATTGTGCTTGTGAACGATACGCTGGTGGAGTGATAGGACCAACAAAGTCCAATCCCCATTTAGCGAATGCTCGAGCACTCATCATTGGTCTTAAAGGCATTTTGTCTCTTTTAACTGGTACCTTAGTGCGTTGACATTCATCACACCTTTTCACGAATTCTGCTGCATCTTGAATCATGGTCGGCCACCAAATCCCTGCAACCATAATGACTTTTACGGTTCTATCTGCTGAAAAATGACCACCTGCTATGCTTGCATGAGCCTGTTCCAATAATGGAAAGTAGTCATTTTCATGAGGAAGTAACCTCAGCTGGTCATCAGTTCCTCTTTTATACAATTGGTCACTAATGATGGTATACCTATTCGATTCGATTTGTAAAGCCTTTTGTCTGGCTTTAGACCAATCTCCTGGCAGCTCCTTATTAGTCAAATAATCTACAATAGCATGACTCCATGAGGGTGCTACTGTCACTTGGTATAATGTGGCATAATCCACAGTGGTATTGGATGTGCAAAAGTCGCATTTCTTGATGTAATTGGCTACATCGCCTGCCATTGCTGGCCAATACACTCCAAGTCTTCTTAATTGTGCATACATCATTTGATTTCCTCTATGGAATCCCCCTGTTTGTGTGTGGTCCTCCTCTAGATACGCTTCGTACTCCTCTGGGCCTATACACAATCTTAGAATCCCATTGTTTCCATGATGGTACATTCTTCCCGCAAGCATTGTGTAATTTCGTGCTTGTCTAATGTCTTCCACCATGTGTTTGTCGTCAAGATTCATTCCATATGTCAACAACGGAATAATTTACTGTGACCATTTCGGTACCATCTCTATATTGAACAGGTATGCGTCTGGGAGATCATCATCTACTCCGGTAGCTTTTTCACCATGTAGTAATCGAGAAAGGTGGTCTGCTCTTTGATGAGTTTTTCCTTTCTTAACCACTACCATAAAATCAAACTCCAGCAACACAATGAACCATCTTACAATTCGTCCCGTGTTGCAAGGTTTGTTTACTAAGTATAAGAGTGCCTGATGATCCACAAAGAATGTGAATTTGTTCGTGAGTAAGTAATGCCGAAATTTCTTTACGGCATATATCATACCCAATCCTTCTCTTTCAATGGTAGTATAATTCTTTTCTGTATTGTTGAGTTGTCTACTAGCATAACTGATTGGAAAATCCGTTTTTCCCTCATTTGGTTGTGCTAGTATACAGCCTATTGCAAGTGCCGAAGCATCTACATGTACATGGAAGATCTTTGACCAATTTGGTGCTTTTAGAATTGGTGCAGATACCAATGCATCTTTTAATTTTTGGAATGACTCCTCACATTCATTTGTCCAAATGAAGAGCGTGATTATACTATACAAGGGTTTTGCTATTACAGCGTACATGTAGATAAAACGTCGATAGTATCCACAATGTCCCATAAATGATTGTACCTCTCGTACAGTGTTTGGTATTGGCAATTCTATGATCACCTTCACCTTGTCTTCATCAGTGGTAATTCCATTAGCCGACACTATGTGGCCTAAGATTTTACCTTGTCGTACCATGAATACGCATTTTTCTGGGTTGAGGCAAATCCTATACGTTCTGCATTTTTCGAATACCTTTCTCAGATGATCTATATGGTCTTCTCTCAATAGCGAATAGACACACAAGTCGTCCATGTAAATCCAAGAATTTTTGCAAGTATTCTTTAAAAGCGTGTGTCATTAATCTCTGAAATGTGGCTGGAGCATTGGTCAAGGCAAATGGATTTACCCTAAACGCATATATGCCCCATTCTGTTGCAAATGCTGGTTTGTATTGATCTTCTAGTTTGACTCCCAATTGGTTATAACCAGAGAATTCGTCCATAAAGATATAGGCTTGCTTGCGAGCCACTCGTTCCAGGACGTGTTCAGTGATAGGTAGAGGGTAGTTGTCTCTTATAGTTGTTGCGTTTACCTTCTTGAGATTTACACACACTCGTAATTTCCCATTTTTCTTAGGTACCACCACTATCAGGGAAACCCAGTCCGTGTGTTCTATCTCATAAATAAATTCAGACTCCATAAGTTTGTCTATCTCCTCTTTTATCCTTTTGGCGAATGTCTCATTGTAAGTGTATGGACGTTGTTTGCTTGGCTTTGCATCAGACTTCAGAGGGATTGAATGTTCACAAATGTTAGGATCCACTCCCTTCAAATCTCTGTACGACCAGGAAAATACATCTCGAAATTCCTTAAGTGTTTTGATCAGTAAGTTCTCCTCTTCTCGACCTAGATCTGTGGCAATGTAAGCAGGTCGAGGATTTTCTCCTGGCTCTGCTAAGTCTATTTTCTTGGCGTTCTCTGGCCCGTCGTAGGACTCGTTTGATTTAGGCTCCCTCATTGGTTGCTGAACCACCAATCTTCTTTCTTGAATGGTGTACTTACAATAGTGAGGAGGCACATCTATCTTTTTACTCCCATCACTAGCGTTCGTTCCATCCCTGATTTCCATTTCAATTGTCCATACATTTTTAATTTTTTGTTTCCACTCATTGTATCTCATTTTCCATTCAATTTTCGTCATTATTGGACTACCATAGACATTCAGTTTTTCTGTTGGAACTCTTTTTTTTGGTTTGCTGGTTTTCTTAGGTTTCAACAGTCTGGACTTAAATCCTGAGTCTTTAGCAACCTTAAGAAATCTTCTTGACACTTTATCCTTAGCACAATCAACAGTATGAATGTTCATAAGGAAATGTGTCTTACCCTCAAACTCCGGCATGGGTCTCAACCTGGTTGGTGTACTGATGTGGTGTCGTTTACTCTTGTATCTTTTCTGACGTCTCTCATTTTGGTTTGGGAAATTGTAGAAGAAGTCATTGTCTTGATCTTGATTGTCGTTTCCCTCTGTATTTTCTTTAGTGGGGATGTCCACATAGCCCACTATCTTAATCTCAAGTTTCGTTTCTATTTTATGGATCCTCGTATTCTCAGTATCTACCTCGTCCTCGTCCTCCTCCACAATTTTGCTCAACATGTAGTATGGTATGATATCATAGCCATTCTCATCACAAAATTTGGTGGGAGTGACTTCATTGACGCATACATCCAATGTAGCTAAAATTTGAGACCATTCTAGGGGTTCGAGCTTCTCTTCAGGAAAAGGTTCTCGTATATAGGCATCGTCCTCCAAGACCCTCTCTAGTGTCCTTTCATCGTGGTCAAATTCACTACATTGAGATGCCCCACACATCCATATCTCTTTTTTCTTACAAAGCCACGCTGGGACTTCTGATCCACTAATGGTGGTTGAGTCAAATTATTCCACTGGGGTTCTCGTAACATCATGGTAGCTATGATTTTTCATGTTTACGCGTGTAGTAGTTTCAGCATGTCTTAGATACAAATAATCATACCCCCAGTCCTGCACCATTTTGAGTTGCCTCATGAACGGCCTACCAAGGATAATTTCATAGTTATTCTTCTTGTCGAAATCTACTATGGCAAAGGTATGTTCGTACTCTATGCCACAGGAAGATACCACAATTGCCTCAAGCAATCCTATAGGCCTTTCTATGTGCCCATCCGCCAGTTGCGATTTCATTCTAGTTGTTTGTATTGCTGGTTTTCCCCATTTTTCCCATAGCAATTTGGTCGCAATGGCAATGCCAGCTCCACTATCAAGTATTGCCTTAGTTTCTATGCCATTATACTCAACTGGTAGGGTCGTGTTGCCATCTTCACCCTCACAATACTCTCCTACCTTGTTGAGTGGCACTGGTCTAGTGTTGAGTTTCTTCGGTTCTGTGTCATTAAGCTCGGTTTCGAAGAACTTAAGAGGCGTCCTTATGCCAATTTTTTCAAGACATTTGCCCACTTCCGTCCACATGCTTGGCCTAATTTTTAAAAATTCTGCCAATGTGATTGTACACTTGACCGGAGTGGTCAACAAGTCTATCAGGATTTTAGTGTCCAATTGATTTGAACCGCCTATTCTCTGAGAAGGTACTCTTCGAATTTCTGATCTTGCCTCATAGTCCCCCATATATGATGGCAAAGTTCTGAGAGATTGTGGTCTGCTATCTTTGGATGCAACTAAACCATTATCCCCTTGAAATGATTTAACGTCCAAATCCCATGGAGCCTTATTCAAGTTCAGCTCCGAGAAAGCCACTGACTCGACTGTTTTTGTCTCATATTTTTCTTGAGCTTTTCGCACCATTTCGCATAGCTCTTCAGGCCAATTTTCTTCCACAATAGGCGAATATGGTGGAAAATCTTTCAGTGATTCATTAAGGTACGTCTTTTGCATCCTCTACATCCGGTAAGGATTTAATGTTTTCTATCTTGTCGAGTATCCTTTGTTGTTTCATGGTTTGGTGGTTTGATTACTCTATCTCCCGCTTCCATAGGTGGAGGCTCCAGTAAAGCTTGTGCAGTTTCAATCAGCTGTTTGCACATATCTAGTCTCTGTTTTTCTATCTCTGGATATGGATATGTCATCCACCTTTGCTCTAGGGTCTGTCTGTTCTTCAATATTGCTTCATATGCTTGCAAGATTGCATCTAAGGGTTCATTGATCTTATGTACCAATACCGACCCTTCTGAGCTTGCACTCTTTGGTCCTTCCGTTGATTTTAGAGAGTCGGACTCTCTTTGCTGTTTAAGTTGTTCTCGAGCTATCGTTAGCTCAGCTTCTACATATTTTTGTTTTCGCTCACGTCTAGCTTTCATTTTTGCTCTTCGTTCTTTCCAAGGATTATCACGACTGACACTAGACTTGTCAGTCTTGATTTCTTCTTGATTTTCATCGTTACTCTTGGGCTGATTGTCATTTTTCCTTGCTTGGGCTCTCGTCAAGACCTTAACAGGAATCAGAGTTTCGTTTTCTGACCCTCCACTGGACGGTAGCGCTCCCAGCATATTCAAGGTAGTTTTTGCTCCTTTGCTCCGGTTTTTAGGGCAATCAGGGATCAAGTGAGTAATTCCACACTCCGTGCAATATGCGTTGACTCTAATGATTTCGTCATGAGGGAAATCCCTTAGCCAATGGTCTCCTCCACACTTGTAGCATGGTCCTTTAGGCTGTTGAGGTGCTCCTGGAGCTCCTCTTTGTTGGTGCGCAATTCTTTGCCCGCTCATGCCTCCGTTGGCTATGAACAACAGTGTTCTTTCATCCAAGCTATATCGTCCTTCTCCCACTGCCTGTGCAGCAATTGGTGGTTCTGTATTTCCTATCATGCTCCATGGTTCTGGTGTAGAGGGTTCGTCCTGTGGATAATAGACAGAGTTTGCCGCATATCCATTGGGCTCGTCGTAGTATGCATGCATAGGTACCAAAGCCTTCTCGTCCGACTTAGTTACTGTGGGTGTGTATCTTATGCCAACTGGTCGTAATCCTGGTAGGGGTGGTTGTTGTCCCAACACTGGTTGTGGTCTTTCTGCACCTACAGGTCCTGGTAGGTTGCCAGTCTCATATCTAGGCATCGGTTGGACTTGAGGAGATGTTTCCTGAGCTTGTGGAGCATATGGTCGTTCTCTCACATATCCCTTGTTATAATAGCACTCCTCTGTTCCATGGTTTGTCCATTTTTGTTCAATCACACACCATTTTGGTTGTTTAGCTTGTGGTTTGAAATACAAGTTAATCTTTTTAATCACTTCCTCTACAAGCTGCTCTTGGCTTACCGCTACTTCCCCCTTCAGTGTTGTCTTAGTAGACTTGCTCCCGCTTTGTTGTGAGGAAGAATCATTGTCAAGATCCTTGAACTCACCCTCTTTGTAGACCGCACAATTGTCCACAAGGTATAGCGCTTCCTTGGTCAAATCATTCAACGTAGTACTTCTTTTCATATGTAAGTCCTTTTGAAGATCTGCATTCCTTAGTCCTTGTATAAATATAAGCATAAGTCTGGACTGAGTTGGCAGTTCTTCCACAGGACAGAACTTAACGTATCTTTTCAATCGGAGGGCGGCCTTTCGCACGGACTCTCCATCTTTCTGTTTGAATTTATGGATTTGCGAGACGATATTATGAGCTATCCCCCTTTGTGAGAATTCCTCGATAAACTCGTCAAACACTTCCTCCATAGACTCAAAGTCTCTTCGCTCCACCGAGTCAAACCATGTAGCCGCATCATCCTCTAAGGTTACACCGAATCCTGCAAATTGGGTAGGAAAGTCTAGCATCTCTTCAGCTCTAATTACACGTACGAAGGCTTCTACATGATCTCTTGGATCCTTGCTTCCCGTATATTTCTTGTTTACCCATTTTTGCACTTGAGAAGGTCTAATTCTACGATGGTCTCCAAATCTCATCATGGGATCTCCCCGTCCTAGTCGATATACCTCCTCTGGTCTTCTGTAGTGGCCAGGTTCTTCTCCCAATGGTGCTCCTAATCCATAATTTATAACAGATCTCGGGAGAGATGGTTCATCTCTCCGTACTCGTTCTCGGGGTGTTCTTCCAAGCTCAGCTGACCCCTGAGTCTTTGGCTTACTCTCTCCTTGATACTGTGCATAGAGTGGTGGTTCTTGTAAATCCATTAACCCTCGTGCGGTTTGATAACCCTCTCGGGTTCGGTCTTGTTCTAATGTAGCACTCTGTCGAAGCCATGCCTACAGTGATGGCTGAGTAGCTGGTTGGTCCTGGTAGTTGGTCGTCGGTGGTCGGGTAGAATGTGAGGTAGCATCATACTCTTCTGAAAAGGGATTAGTCGACTTGCTAGGGGAGTAGGTGGCTCTTGGTACCTCGTCGGGGCCATAGGTCGATGCTCCTGGAACTGTTGCCTTTTCAACCTCTTCTGGGAGAATGCGTTTGTATTCTCACCCGCATCTATCAACAAAAACAATATCCTTCCCCATAGCAGTTTCATAAGAAAATAAGTAAAGAACCTTGTCTTTGCTTAATTCATTCAGGTAGGGTTCCTTGCATTGAAAGTAAGAGACTATTCCTTCGCTTTCATGCTTGTAAATCCCTACATTCTCATTATAGGTTGGGACTCTGGTTGTTTTCTTATCATACATAAAAAGCGCTCCAGGTCGATCAATGTTAGGAGGCGGTTCTTGGGTTTCTAAAACCATTTTCTCTTTGGCCACGTTATCCCCATATCTGTTGTAATCCTCAGGGTTACTTACTATCAGATAGTGGTTTCCCTTTTCATCTCGGAATCTATCTCCATCATCGTAGACTTGAATTATCTCTAGTCTCTGAGCCAGTCTTTCTTCAATACAGATACACTTGCGTCCCCGATAGTCAGAATAGATTAGGGCTCCCCTCGAGTTAGTTCCTTCCAAGAAGATTATGGTGAACTTGGTTTCGTTTAAAGGATGTAGGGAGGTGCTCCCCCCTGGCATTGGTCCTTCATCGTTGAAACCTACTGGCTGTTGACTCCCCATCATGAAGAAGGACTTTTCTGATGAAGTGTCAGTATCACTTCCGTCTTCAATGATTGGTGCCAATGGGTCTAGTCTCGTCTGAGTTACACTCTCTTCTGTGGACGTGGTGCTAACTTGACTTTTGACACTTTTAGCTCCCGACTTAACAAAGGCTCCTGACCTCAAATACATAAGAATGAAAGTTTTGTTGCAAACTTAAAGCTTACCTGGACTCCTTCTTCCTGTATAGCTTTGTGATGACCTCCTTCTGGGATCTACACAAGGATGGTTAGTCTGTTCACAAGTGTTTTCCCCGAATTACCAAAAAATCTTCCAAGTATATACAGCAACCACTTAGTCAGTCTTCTGGTGGTCCAATTTCAATGATGAAATGATGGCTGGGATCTATATAGAGAGTATGTTCTAGCAGTATAGTCACAAAATGTAAAAAATGTCTGACTCACTACTTCCTTAGTCTATCGTGATAGACTGACAGTTTACTCAGCACAAGTCAGTTCAAAATTGTGACTTTACCCTTGGGTTCCAGTTACCCTCTATAGCCTATCCCTCAAGTTTTGTGAAGTTTGGACACTTGGGTTGGGTTTTGGTCCCCTTTTAGTATTTCAGTCAGAGCTTGATTCTCTATCTGACCCTCAGATTGACCTTTAGTTATCTAAATGCCTTGAATTTTGGTGTGTCTACTATTTAGGCCCTGATAAAGCTCTCCCTAGGAAAAATTTGAAAGAAAAGTTTCCTAGCAGAAATTTCCTTGGTCTATCGCGATAGACTGAGCTCTTTCTTCATTTTCAGCTTTTTTTCCAAATTTTTCCCCACAGTTAGTTTAGTCTCCCCTTGTGTAGTGCATTGACCAATTTTGGCACTGTTTGGACATCTGGTCAAAGACTTCTTGCCCTTGTCTCTGAATCCAGACTCCAAACACCAGTTTTGAAGTTTTGGGGTCTAAATTGGTGTTCAAATTCACTCAATTTTTGTGAGTACCCTTGTATTGATGTGTTAAGCTTGTGGTGTAAGGGTTTTTTTCTTGTTGCTAGACAAACACCACCTTCACCAATCTATCGCGATAGACCAGGCAGTGAGCAATAGGGACTCAATTTTTTGTCTGTTTTTGCATAGTCTTGTTCCCTGTGCCCATACAAGTCTATCCCCCAAGTTTTGTGAATTTTGGACTTATTTTGACCTCAAACTCAAGCACTTCAAAAATTTCACTTTTCTCTGACAATTCACAACTCCATTGCACTTGAAGTGATGCAAATTTGATGACACTGCATCTTAAACTTGTGCACATAAGTCATACCTCATGACACAGTTAGTTTACCCTTGGCTAATGGTTATATCTCATCTTGGCCTCTTTTAGGTTCACTTAGTGTTTCCTTATGACAATCACTTGTTTTTTTTTCTTTCTTTTGTTGGTTTTGGTCACAGTTTTTATGTTTTCTTGAGTGTTGAATCATAAATTTCAAGGTCGACTCTTTTCACCCCTTTCAAGGGTATATGAGGTGGGTTTTGCTTTCAAGGCAAGCAAACAGCCTTATTGTTTCTTCTTTTTGTTTGTTTTTTGCGATTTTACAACGTTTTTCTACTCTATTTCTTCACAAGTATAACAAGCACTCAAAACCAAAAACCATAACTCCTCATTATCCTATTTAACTAAATCTAACTAGACGCAGACCCTCGGCAAGACACAGGCTTCCTGGCTATCCACTAGACCTTAGGATACTCTATCCTGGATCTTGTTCTAAAAGTTTTAAGCTCTCTCTAGTCAAAACTAAAGTAAGCTAACCATCACATGAGTGACGTAGATCTCCCTACTTAAGGTCTTGTGTCCCCGACAATGGCGCCAATGTTTTAGGGCTTAACTACTCCCCTGTTCATACTCACGAGAACGACACAGACAACATACTTATCATCCAATGACACGACTAACCCGTAGGTGCACGTAGGCAATCTCGTTAGCTTGTCAGGCTGAGACCAATCTACACATACGCACTTTTATGATGCATCAATCACTAACCCTGGTAGAATGCAACCCCCCCTATCCCTTAACTCTCACAACACAGTTTACACGTCCAATGAACTCAGAATCGCATCAAACTTACTAGGCACCATCCTCTCACTAGGACATACTTACTTGTAAGTCTAATCTCACCAGATTTGAATCCTAGCTATCTCGAAAGCTGTCGCGATAGACCAACAGGTCATAATCCAAAAGTGGAAAAAACTTAAGTTTATCAGTATCTATGTGTAGATAATCTCTTTCTCATTCCACGAAGCACTTGATTATTGAAAACAGACACCGTTTGTGCTACTTATAAGCAAAACAAGCTCGAGGAAGAATCGATCACGATCAACTCGAAACGGCGAATGCGTGGCGTGGGAGTGTAGCTCTCGGAGAGACTATCGCGGTGGTGTGGTCGCGTTGTGAATCCGATGAGGGAGAAGCGCGTAGCGAAGAGGATAAGACACTCTCTCTCTCTCTCTCTCTCTCTCTCTCTCTCTCTCTCTCTCTCTCAGACTCGTACGACACAGGATTAATTCAAATGTTCTTCAAAAAATGGTTCTAAGGTGACTTTTATACTTTAGTCACCTTAGCTCAAAAAATGTACATGGGGTTCTCTTGCTCATGATTACAAAAGTGGGAATAATTTTGAGTCCTGACTAACTGACTAAATTTACATAATCCAGACGAATGGATCAAACTGATAAGACGTCTTTGACATAAAAAATGGAATTTAATATGCTTTACAAATGGGCTCATTACAACAGTTGGACCAATGGGGCTCCAACACTAGTAAAGGCGGACGATTGTGTCAAGGACAAGATTTTCGGAAGAATGAGAGGAAATGTGGAAACGAGCTCACGGAAAGACAAACGAAGCTCAAGAAATCAAGTTCAACCCAGTGGAACGAAAACCAAAACAGATAAAGCGGAAAAGAACATTAGAAACAAGGAAAACAAAGAGTCCAAATTAGAACGAGCTCACGGAAAGACAAACAAAGCTCAAGAAATCAAGTTCAACCCAGTGGAATGAAAACCAAAACAGATAAAGCGGAAATGAACATTAGAAACAAGGAAAACAAAGAGTCCAAATTAGAACGCCGAAACAAGTACAGAGAGTTAAAGAAAACCCTGAAAGAAGTTTGGACGATTGAAATCGAGAGTGGCAAGGACACAAATGCCATTGTCAAGAGAAACATGGATGTTCCCTCTCACTACAGGAAATTTACGGATAGGAAGGTGATATTAACCCAGCCTATCAGAGAAAGAAAGGAGAACGAATCCTATGATGGACCGGAGGACACTAAAAAGGTTGATTTAGCAGCTCCAGGAGAGGAACCTAGACCGGTGTACATAGCTACAGATTTGTCTCCGGAAGAAGAAGAGAGACTTTTGAGTCTTCTCACAGAATACAGGGATGTGTTTGCATGGTCGTACAAGGACTTGAAAGGACTCGATCCATCAATATGCCAACATACAATTCCTTTGAAACAAGACGCTAAGTCTAGCAGACAGAGACCGTATACGTATAATGACACATTTTCTAAGCGAATCAAAGAGCAAATAGACAAGCTAATGGAAGCTGAATTCATATATGAGATTGAACACACGGACTGGGTATCTCCGATTGTGGTAGTGCCTAAGAAAAATGGGAAACTCCGAGTGTGTGTCAATCTAAAGAAAGTAAATGCTGTGACAATCAGGGACAATTATCCCTTGCGGATAACTGATCATGTTCTAGAACGTATATCGGGGAAAAGAGCATATTCCTTTCTAGATGGATTTTCAGGATATAATCAGCTTGCCATTGCGCCAGAGGATCAACACAAAACAACTTTTGCAACGGAGTGGGGAATTTATGCGTATCGAGTTATGCCTTTTGGTTTAACTAATGCTCCCGCAACATTCCAAAGGCTGATGACTCATGCTTTCAAAGAGTACTTGAGGTTGTTTCTAGAAATATACATGGATAATTTGTGTGTACACTCTCTTCTGAGAGATGAGCATCTAGAACACCTAAGAAAGGTATTCGAGAAATGTAGGACATATCGCATTTGTCTTAATCCTGAGAAGTGTGTGTTTATGGTCCGACAAGGCAGAATTCTGGGACATATTGTCTCACATAACAGAATATCCACGGATATGGAAAAGATAAAAGTAATAGTGGATATGCCTAGACCAACCAACGCGAAACAAGTGCAGAGCTTTATGGGACATTGTGGATATTATAGACGATTCATTTACATGTACGTTATAATAGGCCAACCACTTTACAGGCTAATAGTGAATTACGAATGGACAGAGGAGTGTGTGGAATCCTTCAAGAAACTGAAAGAGGCACTCGTCACTGCTCCAGTCTTGAAATCACCAGATTGGGAGAAGATACTCCATGTGCATATAGATGCTTTGGCATATGCAATAGGATGCATCCTGGCTCAGCCAAAAGAAGAAACCATGGATTTTCCAATCTGCTATGCTAGTCGACAGCTCAACAATGCTGAGAGGAATTACACTACGATGGAGCGCAAGGGATTAGGAATGATTTATGCTGTGAATAAATTTTGGCATTATCTTCTAGCCAATAAGTTTGTGTTTTTCATAGATCATCAAGCCTTGCTCTACCTAGTGAGCAAACCATGCAATACGGGACGGATAGTAAGATGGTTCATCATCTTACTAGAATTCGACTTCACGGTAGTAGTAAAGAAAGGAAAGACACATCTCAGAGCTGAGCACCTTTCAAGGATGACGAATGGAGAAGACCCTATAGGTGTAGATGAAGACATGCCGGATGCGTACTTATTCAACATAGAGATGATACCAAAGTGGTCTCAGGATGTTGTTAATCTATTAACCTATGGAGGAGAGTTTGATCGAAAAGAATACAACCAGAAACAAGTTATTGTTCAACCAGGAAGGTTTTATCACTTAGGAACCGATAACATTTTAAAGTTATGCATCAATCCTGAAGAATATAACATATATCTGCGAGAAGCACATGTTCACGAATGTGCATTTCATTGTTCAAGAAGAAACACGTACAGGAATCTGTTACAACTGGGAGTCTACTGGCTAGGAATGAAAGAGAGTGTACAGGAATATGTCACGGTATGTATACATGTTCGTCAAAACCGCCCACTGAGTATTCAACATTGTATCATATAATGATCTCTCCTCAATGGAGTCATTATATTGTTGAATATCTCACAAACAAAACTTTTCCAGAGGGAGCCTCAAAAGCGCGTCAGAGAGCTGTACAGATAGAAGCGCGAGATTACGATTTAATAGGAAATCAACTCTATAAGAGAGGAAAGGAAAGCCAGCTTAGGATATGTGCGTCAGAGTCAGAGTATGTGATAATCATAGAGCAGGCTCATGGAGGAGTAGATGGAGGCCATTTCTCAGGTAATAAGACAACAAAAATTTTCTTAGTTGCAGGAATATGGTGGCCGACATTACACATGGATGCTGAGGAATATGTAAAACGATGTGATGATTGTCAGTGGACAAAAGTACCACTGAAAAGAGATGATATGCCACTTAGACCAATGATGGGAGTAAGAGCCTTTGCAAAATGGGGGATTGATTATGTTGGACCTATCTCACCTCCAGCATATAGGACTCATGCACAATACATCATTGTGGCGACGGACTATCTAACAAAGTGGGTTGAGGAAAAAGAAACTCAAAAAGCCGATGCCAGGACCACGACACAATTTCTGTATGAATACGTCTTTTTACGATATGGATTACCAATAGAAATTGTGAGTGATTGAGGCACACACTTCATAAATGAAGTGATAGAGATCCTTCTAGACGAATTCATGGTAATACATCGCAAATCAGGTCCATATCATCCACAAGCCAATGGACAAGCTCAAGCAATGAACAAAACCATATGCACAATTCTTACAAAGATTGTATCTGAGTCGAGAATTGATTGGGACTAGAGATTGCATTCGACATTATGGGCATATAGGGTAGCATATAAAACATCGATAGGGATGACCCCGTACAACATGGTTTTTGGTTTGAATGCTATTTTACCAATAGAATTTTTAATTCCAATACTGAGAGTAGCTAAGGAACTAGACTGGACAGGACATGAGCTTTCAGATAGAATAGACGACCTTGAAAAGCTAGATGAGCTTCGCTTAAAAGCAGTGGCTTCAATCTACGCTCAGAAAAGGCGACAAAAAGAGTTCTTTGATAAGCATGTACAAACTAAAGAGCTTAAGATTGGGGACTTTGTCCTAGTATACACTCTAAAACAGCA
Source organism: Adiantum capillus-veneris (assembly GCF_014529385.1). NCBI lineage: Eukaryota > Viridiplantae > Streptophyta > Polypodiopsida > Polypodiales > Pteridaceae > Adiantum > Adiantum capillus-veneris. Next base: position 147,808,714 of record NC_140948.1, read on the forward strand.
TGCAAAAAACTTAAAAAGCGAGGGATGGGACCACTTGTGATTAAAGATCTATCACCAAGCGGGGCCGTCAAGCTTGCTACATTAGACGAAGAAGAAATGCTAAACTGGATTAGTGGCTGAAGATTGAAGAAGTATCATTTGCCTAACCTAGGACATGCTTCTCAAAATACATCAAGATAAACTGCCACTTCAGAAAAAGAAAAAGATTGTTGAGGAAGCGCAAGCGGAAGCAAAAGAAAGAATGGAGAAAAGAAGACTACTGCGTCAGCGACAATGCAATGAAGGAGCCTTAGGAATAAACGCAGTCAGTGTATCATAGATGGGTGAAGACAAAGTAGAGACCATCATTCAGGTCAAAGTGGGGCCAAACCAGATTAATTCCAGAGAACTATTGGATTCAGGAGCAGAAGCTAACCTGCTTTCAGTCAGTTTGTACAAACAATTGAAACATGACACTAAGCTGCAAACTGCTAAACAGGAGTTGAAGAGTTATTCAGCACACTCAATTAAGGCAATCGGATGCACATTACTGCACGTACAGATAAATCAATATGTGTATCCACATATGTTTTATGTGGTTGAAGACAAAGCTACGCAACATCCGTTGTTACTAGGGTAACCATGGCAAAAGCAGTACAATGCGATGATTAATTGGTGCTCAAATTCAGTTAACATCAAATATGAGGAGGAAAGTCAATCCATTCCATTCTCCAAAGAAACCGTACAGGTGCAAGCCTAAGAATCCAATGACAAGGGTAAACGACCTAAAAAGGTGGAGAAGGAGCGATGAAAACCAAAAGCCACATCTACACAATCGGAACGCTCCTCAAAGAAGAAATCTCATATATGGGTAGAGAAGACAGAAAATACACGCACAACTCAACCTTGGATACAGACAGACTCAAAGTTGGTATGGAAGCCAAAGAAGTTTGTGCCAGAGAGAACAAAGGGAAAAAACAAAATCTTCAACACCAGACAACAGAGTACATGACAGCCAAATTCAGTGAAACTGATCTGGATTCCAAAGAAGTTGCGGTAGCACAAAGCCATAGCAAGGAAATTTGGATTCCAAAGATTTCTAAACAGGAACTCCCTTCAATACAATCAACAGAGAATCCTCAGTATTCAAGGACATCCATCACAACCTAAAGTCAAGCAGATTTGGGTAACAAAGAGTTTGTGGCAAGCACAGGCAAATCGGAAGCAGATTTGGATTATCAAAAAGGACACAAATGTAAACAAGAATCTAGGTACTAATTCTACAACACCAGTGCTACAGAAAACCCAATATATTGCCCAAAAGCCTGACAATCAAACAAAGAGCGGAATTATTGAAAATATTGCTATTTCATCACTCTACAATTGAATTCACCAGGCATGACCACAACAACTACAAGGCTTCACCCTCAGACACTTCATAGTTGTCCAGGAGGACTCATACTAGGAGGGGGGGAGGTATACAGGTATACAGGAACTACAAGCAGTAAGGACAAAGAAAATGATATTACGAGGGCAGTGTCTTACATGATTTCGAATTTTTTATGTTTGATTGTGGATATTGATAATATTTATTCCCTTATATACTTTGTTTTGCAATAATGAGAGATCAAATGATGAACTGAGTCTCCAAGTTTGTAAATCTGACTAAATATGCATGTTTTTGGAGCCAAAAAGTGGAAAAAAGTGGTAATCCAAGCCGAGAAACCACAAATAAGTGTATATACATATACACGGGGTTACCAGCTAATTATGGTATATTTTTGGAAATTTTTGGTTTCAATTTGCTATTTTCCTTTATTTTTTAGGACTTTCTTAATAAAAGTAAAATAAAAATAAAAAAACAGGTGAAACGAGATCAGAAAAAAGAAAAAAATAGATGATGATGATCTAATGACAAGAGCAACCCATGGTAAAAATTGGGCACAATTTGGGAAAAGTTGCTGAAAGCCCGAAACGGCAGAATTTTGACAAAGTGGACAAATTTCTCAGAAACAGGTCAAACGGAGTCCAAATTGAGAAATTTCAAATCCAAAAGTGCATTTCACGACGAGATAGAAGCACATGTCAAATTTGGTATCAAGTGAGCCGGGAAGTCCAGAGTTAAGTATTTTTTACTTCACTTACAAGCTTATTTGCACTACTACCCACTTGGAGAGAGCAAAGAGCACACAGGAGCATTCGACCTTCTACAACCTTCTACAACCGCTACGAGATCTCAGAGGACTCTAGATATGAGAGGTAGACTTGTTTCCATAAGCTTTTGATGCTTATCATTAACTTTTGTCGCGAAAACTAACCAAAACAAAGAAACAAGAGCAGACGGGAAAGGGGTAGAATGCTAGGTAGAGGCACAACCACCTAACCAAACCATGAAAGAACCAATAGGTGGCTTACCCTAGTGTAGAAGATGAGTTCCTAACTCTCAAAGTACGAGAAAGACCAACTGGAAAAACCCTAGGTCAAGAGAGCCTGCAAGCGACAAAAAGGAAAAAGTTGTCGAAACGACACCAAACTTCACAAGAAGCTTGACAACATCGAGGATAATGCAACCATGGAGTATCTCCAGGTTTGGATCACCAAAAGTGGGTCAAAACAACCAATTTGGCGACAGACACACAAAGCGTCATTTTGGCATAACGGCCAAAATTGACGACCGACTGCCATGAAACTTCACAAGCAAGTTCAAATAGTAATCAATGACACATGTATACAAGCAAAACCCAAAAGAAAGCTGTTTCACTTACCAATGGTGAAAAAGACGCTTTTAGGCAATCAAATGGCTAAAGGTGGAAAAGAAGGAACCAAAGTCGAGTCCAACCATATAGACGACTTACCAACACATCAAATGATCTCGGGATGCAACTCTCGAGGAGAAAGATCGAGGAAAATCAACTCCAACACCAAAAGACGACTTCGGAGACTGAAATGCATACAAAGGGGGCTTTTAACTAAACTGATGATTTTTAAGGTTGAAAACTAGTTAGCAGGGCTTAGGGCACTAGCACAAACCATGCTTTGCACAAAAAAACACTTTTTATAAAGAATAGACATCATACGCGTATGATGTCTCACAGCATGATTTTCACATCATCTTGAACACATGAATGCATAGCCTCTTTCTACATGCTAACAACATCAAATGTACAAATTATCATGAGATTTGGAGTCGAAAAACCAATTGGAAACTAAAAAGACGCAAAGTAGGGCAAAAAACCGACTTATGGCCCTAAATTTGCCAAAATAGCTCCAAACTCAATGAAACTTTGTAGGGATGTTGTTCAACACATGCACAAGCTATCTGGAACCAAAAAGTACCATTGACCAAAAAGACATCATACGCGTATGATGTCACTTTGTACATACAGAGCCAAAATTGATCATTTTTCATCATATATCCATTATATATGTCAAATACATGCCACATAAGGAGTTTGGTACCATTTGGTCAAGGGGATCACTCTAGTAGGCCAATCAACAGAAAATTCTCTGTTTAAAGCCTAATCTAGCCAAAATTCATCATACTCAACTTCAAGTCCAGATCTGAATACACACAGTCCTTTACTATCATATGAGGAGCCCACAAAACCAATCTCATGCAAAAATGACACAAAAGACATTATACGTGTATGATGTCTCCAGGACCAATTTTAGTCCAAACTATACCCAAATTTCATAAAATCATTGTCGAAGCCTATATAAAGCCAAATCCAAGCTTACAATGCAAAATGGTTCAATTTTACCCAAAAATACATCATACGCGTATAATGTCTTGCTACTTGATTTTTGCATTTCAGGGTTGCAACCACCACACAGAAGTAATCTACATGCCATTTGAGGGCCAACCACCAAGTTTCATCCAATTTGGATCACAAAATCCAATTCCCACTCAATATCTTGCAAAGAGCCTTACCAGGACTAAAATGACCATAACTTGACCCAATGGGACCCAAATCCAAATCTAGGCATATAGAATGGATGTATGCACTATCACCTACAAGCGCAACCAATATCAAGCCATTTTAACACAAAAGACATCATACGCGTATGATGTCTCCAACATGATTTTTCACATGGATTCGGGGAAGTCTTCATCAAAGAGAAAGAGAACGACACTCAAGGAAGCAATAGCAGAAGACAAGCCATTTTCTATTCCCCGAGAGACTCTCAAGCCCACAAAGACTTGGATAGAAGAAGCGGTGTTAGAAGAACAGGGGATAAAGATATACCAAGGTACTTTCAGAGACCCACGGGGACAAACAATGGATATCCCAATGATTCCCCAAGAACTGGTGGACTACAGCAGAACGGAGGAGATAAGAAGATACCTGGAAAGGGCAGATCCCCGCAGATTTTTTTACTTCCAGACAATCAGGAGTAGATGCTCAAAGAGTGTATGAGTTGGTAGCCACCATACAGAAAGATGGAATGGCTACACTCACAGCCTGGGACGGGGAAAAAGTTGAAGTGATCATCACTCCTCAGCTCATTGCAGATTCTCTGAAGCTGCACAACAAAGGAAGTTCAGTCAGAGAAAGACGAGAAGCTATAGAAGTGTATGGGCCAAAGAAGCAAAATGTCACCTATGAAGACATGGCAGATCCGAGAGCGGCAAAGCTTTGCCGGCTCTACAACCAATTCTTACACATATGCAGCAGAAGGCCACAAAAGTATACCACACCACCACATGCCATTGCCACAACCATCACTTGGGCAATAAAGAGCAGCATCTCGAAGGAAGTCAATTATGCTTGGCACATTCATGAGCAAGTAATTTCTATGCAGAACGAGAAGCCAAATTACATTGGGGGAGCCGAAGTGTTGAGTAAGATAGCTTATGAAGCTCTCGGCGCAAGGGACCAATGGCCAAAGGTTCCCTCGCAAAACCAATGGCTAAGAGAGATAGATGAAGATGAAGACCAGCCAGAGGTCACCAAGAGAGTGTCAACAAGGGCAAGGTGGAAGCTAGAGATTGTTTCCAAGCCAGAAGAAGAAGCAGACAAGCCCCTCAAGAAGAAGACCAAGAAGAAACCCGCTCCCAAGCAAACTAAGAGCCAGAAAGCCGCCATAATGGAGAGGCTAATTGAATAGTTTAGAGCCGAGCGAGCTTTAAAGGGAGATTTTGAGGAAAATTGGATACCATACCCAAGCCAGCTCAACCATACCCCATATTGATCAGTACGATCAATATATCAAGGCTTATGAAGAATCAGAAGCTATATTGGAGCAGTAACTAGTAGAGCCATACACCGAAGCAGAAGTTCAGCACATTAAAGTTGAATTAAAAGGAGGTGACAAGGGCAAGATCAAGGTAGAAGAGTCTAGTCCTGAAGAAGAGGAAAAGATAGTGGAGGAAATGACTACTAAAGTGCATGTGGATGTGCCAGAAAAGCCCGAAATACAGCAAGAGGAGAAGGCAACGGATCCAATTCAAATGAAGATAGAGCAATATGATGTTCTAATCGACACAGGATATACTCAATAAGAGGCCCTCAAAGTTGTGTATGGCATTATCTTAATAGAGTAAGAACACAGAGGAAAGGAGAGGAGGACCAAGAATCGATTCGAGAGAGAGCGAAGGCTGGTACCTGAGAAGGCAGAGGATGAGCTTGAAGAGGAGGATGAGAGAGATATCCAGAAAGTGCATCAATTGTTGCAGCAGATCAAAGCCCGATCAAAGACAATGATGGATAGCAAAGAAGAAGCAGAAAAGAGAGAAAAGGATATGGAAACAAAATATGAGAGTGCACTAGAAGAATCAGAGTACCTCAAGGCATCTCTCCTGGAAGAAGAAAATGAAAGAGATGGACTAATCCTCAATTTTGTTGATGCTTCAAGAGAGGTGGCCAGTGCACAAGAAGCCAAGGAAATAATTAATGAGGAATTGGAAGCTACAAAGGACGAGCTCATTGAGCTTCGAGAAAGGATGGAGCTACAGGATAGAAAAATCCTAAGGCTTAGATCCACACCAAGAGCTAGCAGAGCACGAGTAGAGCCAAAGGGAGCAATAATCCCCGGTATGGAAAATCAAATCCAGAGTTTGCAAAGAGAATTGTGGAGGGCTCATTGGCTTTCGAAGAACGACTGACATCATAGACCCAGGCACTTAGAGCGGAGAATGAGTCCCTCTGAAAGCAGCTCCAAGATCTGCAAGACAAAGTGCTAAAAGATAAAGAGGATCAACAAGAAGAAACAGGTGGGGCAGCCGTGGAGCTTCCAGAGACTGGGGAAGCCACAACAAGTGAAGATCCAGCCCCTGCACAAGACAAGACGACAACCTCCAGACTTACCGAGGAGGAGGAAAAAAGATTGCACGAGCAGATAGAGAAGGCAACAGAGGAGAGTGCAAAGAGAGGACAATGAAGACAGAACCAAGAGTACCACTGTTACAACTACGGGGAAGATGGCCATGGAATGTACTACTGCCCACACCCAAGGAGGCATAATTTCAATAGAGGGGGGAGACAGAATCAGATCTCTCCGCCAAGGGCAAGAGCACCACCACCTAGGCAATCAGGACCGACCCCACCGGTACAAATCCTTCGACCACCTGTACAACATCAACCACCACCCCAACCTCTCATTCTGCCACTACCCCCACCACCTGCTGTGAACCAAGCGGTGAGTGTTATTAGCTTGGAGGTTAAAGGGAAGGCAAAGCATTAGGGCCAATTTGGATGAAAAAAGGGTTGTCTAGGGTTTCCCTATTCTTGATCTAAGGGTCAAGGAGGAGCCACATTTCCAAAAGTATGGCACTTTTGTACACGTGTCAAGATCTCCTTCACTTGCTTTTTGAATATTTTACACTATTTTAGCCATAACTTTTGCATATGAACTCCACATTTAGTGCTTAAATGGTCCATGGGTGGCGCTTGATGAGCTCTATCCAATGAGTACCCATGTTGATTAGTTTTGGTAAGATCTTCATGGTCTTTTTTAGGTTGCCCCTTTTTAGATCCTTACACAGCCCTTTTTTCATCCAAATTGGCCCTAATGGGTAGATGAGTCTGTTCGAGAGAAGCACAAAGGAAAAGCGAAGGTAGAAGAAGTGGATGCTATGGGAGTGAAGCATGCGAAGCATGAGGAAGAATCTCAAAGAGAAGAGAAGATGAAAGGGAAGGCCGAGTCTAGCAAGCAAGCAGTTAAACCGCGGTGGAAGATAGACATCGTGGACTTCTCACTAGGCTAGTACGCAAAACCCTATGACTTAGTTCAGGATGTGTTAATGCAGGGCCCTAAGATAACTTGGCCCCAATTACTCCACCTTGCACCTAGAATGAGGAGGCAATGGACAAAAATGGTAAGTACTAGGAAATCAAGGCCCAGAATAGCTGGGGCTATTTGGAAGGGATCTCGACGACATCCTACCAACCATGGACGCTCACATAAAGGGGCAACAAATCTCAAACGTCTACATAGATGGTGGCACGCAAATATGCGTCATGAGTGAAAAGATGATGCACCATCTAGGTCTAGAGGTAAGTAGGCCGGCACCCTGCCGAGCCAAGATGGCAAACAATGTAAGAGTGAAATGCGTAGGCATTGTAAATGTGGTCAAAGTAAAAGCATTCAACACAGAAGTAGAGGTAGACATCTTCGTCATGCCACACAAAGGGGAGGGCTACCCCATCATTCTTGGGAGGCCTTGGCTTATGGCTATCGAAGCAAAACAAGACTGGAGCACCGGGATGATTCAGATGAAGGACGCTAAAAGGACTTCCATATTCTAAGACATGAGGACTGGAAAGCAACGCAACATGATCTTGGAGGCTTGAGAAGATGAGTCCACCAACGACTACTCGTCTACCTCAAGAGAAGAGACGACCACCACCGATAGAAGTGACAGTAGCATCGAAGTGATGGGGGTCATTCTTAAAGACCCAAACAGATTGACACAAACTGAAACACCCTTGACAAACCAAGAAGGATCGCTAGGAATGCAGTCCTTGGAGGATGCAGGTAAGTTACAAAAAATGCTCTCAAATGAGTTAACCAATGAAGAAAGGAAGGAATACGTCTCCATGATCGGTAGCTTCACTACTTTGTTCATTGATGTCTATGATAAGATCACAGGAGTTACAATAGTGCAACACCACATAAAGCTTAAGGAAGGCAGTAAAATCGTAGTACAAAAGCTCAGAAGATTTGGAGTAATCCAACAAGAGGCACTGCTTAAAGAAGTGAGAAGTTTGCTACAAGCAGGTTTCATCTACCTTGTCGAAGACTTAGAATGGGTCTCCCCAGTAGTAGTTACACCAAAAAAAATGGTAAGTGGAGAGTCTGTGTGGATTATAAACCTCTCAATGCAACCACGAAGAGGGACCACTTTCCCCTCCCATTCCAGGATGAAATACTCTATGAGGTGCCAGGTCACGAGCGGTACACAGTGTGTGATGGCTACTCAGGATACTTCCAGATTAGCAATGCGGAGGAAGATCAAAATAAGACAACCTTCATCACATCTTGGGGATGTTTTGCCTACAGAGTGATGCTGTTTGGCCTCACTAACGCCCTGGCCACATTTCAATGCTATGTGACTTTTGTTTTCCAACCCTACTTTGGAACATCAATACGGGTTTTCCTAGATGATGTTTGCATCTATAGTTCGCGAGCCCTTCATTTAAGCAAAGTCTATGATGGCTTAACCAGGCTGCAAACCTTGGATGGCCAGCTCAACGTGGATAAGTGCCACATCAGTGAAAGAAAAGTCACTCTCCTTGGTCATGTAATTTCAGCAAAAGGGATCGAGGCTTGCCCTCGCAAGATTCAGGCTCCTGTATCTTTATCGTCACCCACCACCGCCAAGCAGCTGGTTTCTTTCCTTCACAAGGTAAGATACTTAAGCAGGTTCATTCACCTGCTATCTCAAGTGATCCTTCCCCTACAAAAACTCACCCAAAGGGATGTCTTCTCATGGAGTGAAGAGAAGGAGCAGTAGCTTACTGAGGTAAAGCAAATCCTAGCTAAGCTTCCCACTATTTCACCTTCTATGTGGAACGAGCCATTTTATGTGAACCCTAGTGTAGGAAGTGATACACTCGGAGCCGTGCTAATGCAAAAGGACCCCAAAACTTCTTTCATGCGTCCTATTTACTTCTCTAGTAGTGTCATGACCCCGTCAGAAAACAGATTTATCAAAGTAGAACACATGGTTCTGACACTAATGTTTGCTACCACAAAGTTCCGCGCCTATCTCCTACCTAGACCCTTTGTAATCCTGACAATGGAAGAGGTTTTCCCATATGTAATGTGACACATGGATGTCTCATCTAGGATCTGAAAGTGGTTGATTAGATTACAAGAGTTTGGCTACACCATGCAAGTAGAAAACTCCACCAGGGCTAGTTTAGCGGGAATTCTCACTCATCGCCATCATGAGAAGAAGCTGAAGGTCAACATGGAAGGAAAGGAAGGAGCACCAATGGTAGAAATTCCTAGGCTAGGAAGAGCTCGCTCTCTTTTCTTTGACGGAGCATACAAGAGAACAATGAATCAGTTTGCAAGCAGGCATAGTCATTTTCAATGAGCATCAAGAAAGAGTATTCTCCATCGAGCAGTTATTACACTCCCACTCCAACAATGAAGCAGAATATGCAGCCCTAATTCTTGGGTTGGAACAATGTATTTCTCAAGGAATTCAGCGCCTAAATGTGTTTGGTGATGCTTTGCTTTTGATAAGGCAGATGAAAGGCACCTGGGATTGTAAGAATCAGGTTTTACTTGGTCAACTCCTCCAAGTTAAGGAAATTCTAAAGAAGTTTGAAGCAGTGAAACTATTTCATGTCCCCAGAGCAGAAAATTAGGAGGCAGATGCTCTAGCCAAAGAAAGAATACAAGACATTTCCGTAGGAGCAATCAAACTAAAGCTACCCCTCCTTCAAGGTAGTGATGTTATGCCTGATGTCATCAGCTTTCTAGATACAGGAGAATGTCCGGAAGGAGACACCAAAGGCAAAAAACAGTGGCTGGTAAGGAAGGCTACTAGGTACCGCCTTGTAAACGACCATTTGTATTGTAAGGGCAAGGATCAAATTCTCATGCCGGTGCCAACCTCCAGTGAGATCACAGAGGTAATTTCAAGCTGCCATGATGGCCTCTACGGCGGTCATTTTGCTCTAGACATCACTAGTAGGAAGATTCTACAAGCAGGATACTCTTGGCCTAGTTTGAACAGGGATGTACACCATTGGTGTAAAACATGTAAGGCCTGTCAAGTGGCCAGTGATCGACATTAACCTACGAGCCACAAACTCCTATAATCTCATATGGTCTATTTGAGAAATGGGGAATAGATGCAATCGGTCCTTTACCAAGGGCCCAATTAGGTAAACTTTACATCATGGTGGGTGTAGACTACATGACTCGATGGGCAGAAGCAACAGCCCCACCACCCGCATTACAGCCCAAGAGGTGGAAAAGTTCATTTTTGAGCATATCGTTTGCCGTTTTGGCACTCCTCTTGAAATAATATCAGATAGAGGACCACGGTTTAGAGGTGATTTGGTGGGAGAACTAATGAAGAAGTTAGGCATCACACGCCGGCATTCCACACCATACTATCCACAATGCAATGGTATGGTAGAGAAGGTAAATGGAATGATTTTCAAAATCATCACAAAGCAGGTGAACAATCACACAAGGGACTGGGATAAACATCTCATGGTAGCTCTTTGGGTCTACAGAACAACGTTCCGAACATCCCTAGGTTTCACCCCTTTCCATCTAGTTTATGGGAAGGAGGCAATTCTACCCATTGAGGTGTAGATAGCCAGCTTACGAGTTTTGGCTAGCCAGATACATCATCCGATTTTAAATCTCTGAAACCACATCTTGGATCTCGAGAGACTCCAGCTAGATAGGGAAGAAGCAATCAATCACTATGCAGCGCAGGAAAAACGACGCCGGCTCACTTTCAATCAAGGGCTTAAAGAAAAGGGACTCAAAAAAGGTATGTTAGTGCTGAGATATGACAACAGATTTGACACCAGGAAGCCCATATGGGAAGGGCCATTCATCATCAAGAAACACTATGACAACGACAGCTATAAGCTGATGGAAGCAGATGGGAGAATTCACAAGACTAGGGTCAATGGATGGAGAATGAAAAGGTATTTTCTTAGGTTTGATCCAGAATTCATTCTAGACATTCCAGAAGAGGGAGAACTCTCTAACTCCATGAATGCCTCTAGCGAAAGGGAGAGGGCTAATGATGGCCGATTTTTGAAAATCAAAGAAAAAAAAAGAAAAAAAAAACTTAATTTTCCTCTACAAGAGCCTTGACGACACTATTGGAAGGCTCAGCACCACCTCGTAAACCCCACGACACCTCTACGGGCATGGTACACCCCCCCCTCCCTTCGATTGGCCGGCCTTATCACCCTCAGGCCCCCGCTTGTCTATACACCAGCCTAGCTGGCCGCCCTCGGTTTCAAATACCTCTTCTCTCTTCCCACCCTAGTTTATCCCCCCCCCCCCCCCCCCCCTCTCTCTCTCTCTCTCTCATTTTCCCTACATACCTCTCTCTAATATCCTCTCTCTCTCTCTCTCTCCCAACCCCCCCCCCCCCCCCCCCCCACCACACTGGCCACCCTCGACCAGGTGCAAGCCTCGAGCACTCATCCCGACCCCTCTCTCGCTTTCCCTCTCGCGCTCCCTCCGTGTCGAGCCGCGTGGGCACCCGCCCTATGTATTCTTATCCTCACCCTCTCCCTCTTTCACACTCTTCCCCCCCCCCCCCCCTCTCATTACCCTCCCCTTGGCCCGCTAATATTCTCCCCCCCCACCCCCCACCCCCCTCTTCCCCACCCGCTCGCCTCACCCTCCCCTTGGCCCGCTATCCCCACCCTCTTTCTTCCGCCCCACACCATTGACTTCTCCCCCTCCTCTCATCCTTGAGACAGCATGCAAGACGGAGGATAAGACACCCCCCCTCACACACTCTCCTCCCCCCCATGGTGGGCACCCGCCATAGAGCCCCCCTCTCTCCTATCCACGCCACCCCCCCAATCCCCTTCTTTCTCTCTCTCTAGTTCTTCTCAGCCTGAAGGCGCAGCGCAAGGAAGCCGGGACCCATTCCCTCCACACCACACACTCACACCCTCATCCTCACCTTCTCCCTCACCCTCACACTCACACACACACACCCCCAATCCCCTATCCCTCTTGTTAAGTATGGAGCCTGATTTACCCTTGTAATTTTCTATGGTAAAAGCGCACATTCGTAAGGCCCCCATTATGAGGAGAAGCCATTGTGCGTGAAGGAAAATCACTCACCGGAAACCAAAATTTTCACGGACAAGAATCAGGGGAAACTTTAAAGGCCTCGGGGGCGGAGGCCCCCGAGACTTTTTTTTTCGTCGGAATATTCTTTTCAGCCGGAATATTATGGCCGGACGGCGGCCGAAAAGTGGTCGGAAAACAACCGGTCGGTTGGCCGGTGGCCGGTAGTCAATGGCCGGTGGCCGGTGGTCGGAAGTCACTGACCGGTGGCTGAATTCAATGGCCGGTAGCCGAATTCAAAAGCGGACTTGTCTTCTCAAGGGCGGCCACACATGGGCGGATTGGAGGGTCCGATTTGGACTTATTCGCACAAGGGCCGCTACACATGGCTGTCTCTCATAAGAGAGGGCAGCCCTTTTGGCCTATAAAAGGAGGCCATTTCTACACACATTTCATAGTGTGAAGTTGATGCAACAAGGTGAGTGTGAGGTGGTGAGAGTGAAGCAAGGCGGGAGCTCTATCAAGGGTTTAATCCCTTTGTAAACTACTTCTTCTTTTGAAGTGCTAAAGCCATTGAGTGGCTGCTTTCCCGTGGACGTAGCCCACATTGGGTGAACCACATATATCGTGTGTACTCTCTCTCTCTCTCTACTCTATAATCTCTTGTGTGTGAAATCTATCTCTCTCCATTAAGTAATCTACTCAATTATCTATTTAGCTACGTCTTATTTCCTAACAACTGGTATCAGAGCAAGGTTTGCTCGTAGCTAAATTATCTCAAGGAAAGGATTCCTTGAATTGAGTGGGAGTTATGGCGGAGGAAGGGAAGCTCAAGATTGAGAAGTTCAACGGCAAAAACTACCAACATTGGAAGATGCAGATTGAAGACTATCTCTACCAGAAGGACCTCTATTCGCCACTAGGCGGTCTTGCAAAGAAGCCCGCAACAATGGCAGATGAAGCATGGATTGTCCTTGATCGAAAGGCACTGGGAACAATCCGGTTAAGCTTGGCGTCAACGGTGGCCTTCAATGTTTTGGAGATGAAGACCACGGAGGACTTGATGAAGTCACTTGACGACTTCTACGAGAAACCATCGGCATCCAATAAGGTATTTCTTATGAAGTGCTTGTTCAATCTAAAGATGGCAGAGAATGGTTCAGTTGCAGAACACCTAAATGACTTTAACACAAACATAAGTCAACTTCCATCAGTGAAAATCAATTTAGATGACGAAGTGCAAGCTCTCCTTATACTATCATCTCTACCGGATAGTTGGGACAGCCTTGTGATGGCTGTAAGTAATTCTATCTTTGGCACAAATACTCTTAAGTTTGATGATGTTGTGGGTGTTCTCCTAAGCGAGGAAATGTGAAGGAGAAGCACAAGAGAATCATCAAGTTTTGCACTATCAGTGGAAACAAGAGGAAGGCTTAAGGAGAGGTTCAAAAACCAAAAGGGTCATGATCGCACAAGGCGGAGCAAGTCACGCACAAAGTCAGTTCTTGAATGTTGGAACTGCGGCAAGAAGGGCCACGTCAAGAAGGATTTCTGGTCCAAGAAGAAGAAGGAGACAGAGTCTCAAGACAACAAGCCAACATCGGAGGCCAATGTGGCAGGTAAAGTAGAGCAAGATGCTCTAATTCTCTCATTAGACAATGTGTCTAATTCCTGGATAGTAGATTCCGGGGCTTCATTCCATGCGACACCACACAAGCAACATTTCCAAGACTACACCAAAGGTAATTTTGGGTATGTATACTTGGGAGATGATGAAGCTTGTGAGATTGTCGGCAAAGGTACAGTTTTTGTCAAAACTGCTAACGAAATGGAAGCTTAAAGATGTTAGGCATGTTCCTTCTCTTCACAAAATTTGATCTCTACAGGACAATTGGACGATGAAGGTCACAACATTGCATTCGGAAACAAACGGTGGAAGATCTCAAAGGGATCTTTGGTGGTTGCCAAGGGTGAAAAAGTCGGTACACTTTACTTGTGTACTGTTAGCACGCAACCTTCAGCTTGTGCAGCAACTACAGAAGTTGACAGTGCGGTGTGGCACTACCGACTTGGGCATATGAGTGCCAAAGGAATGCAAATCCTTCAAACAAAGAAGCTTCTACCAAGTTTGAAAGAAGTTAGAGTTCTGTGAAGATTGTGTTTATGGTAAACAAAAGAGGGTAAAATTTCAAAAATCAGGAAATGAAAGAAAAAATAAAAAACTTGAGTTGGTTCATTCTGATGTTTGGGGTCCTGCAAGTACACCATCACTTGGTGGCTCATTGTACTATGTAACACGGAGGCGAATATTGCAGCCAAGCTTTTGAAAGCTTTTGTGCTAGCAATGGCATTCAGAGGCAAAGGACAACCCCAAGGACACCTCAACAAAATGGGATTTTGGAAAGGATAAACATGACAATCATGGAACGAGCACGAAGCATGCGGCTACATGCAGGACTACCGCTTGAGCTTTGGGCAGAAGCTGTAAGTACATCTGTGTACTTAATCAATCGGTCACCCTCAACGGCATTGGATGGGGGAGTTCCAGAAGAGGCATGGACAGGTAAACCGGTGAATTATGCATTTCTCAAAGTGTTTGGGTGTGAGGCTTTCATGCACATAGATAGAATCCTAAGATCAAAGTTAGATGCAAAGTCCAAAAAGTGTTTCTTCATTGGCTATGGAGAAGGAGACTTTGGGTATCGCCTATGGAATCCTGAAGATGGTAAAATCTTAAGGAGTAGGGATGTAATTTTTAACGAACAAAATATGTACAAAGATTACTTGGAAAGAAAACAAACAAAAGAAAAAGGTGATGAGTACATGGAGCTTGAGGACGGTGAAGACTCAAGGACTACAAATGGTGACAATGTGCAACAACGTCAACCAAATGAGGAGCCTCAACCTATTCCCCGAAGATCTACAAGAGCAAGTAGACCTCCAGAAAGGTTTGTTCCTTCCTTCAACCATCTCTTGATCTCAGATTCTCGAGAGCCGGAATCATATGAAGAAGCTATGCAACATGAATCCAAAGAAGAATGGATGAAGAGCATGCAAGTGGAGATGGACTCACTACATTGCAACCAAACATGGGAGTTGGTTGAGTTGCCTAAAGGTAAGCGGACACTTCAAAACAAATGGGTGTACAAGCTGAAGGAAGAAGAAGGTGGGAAGAAAAGGTACAAGTCTAGGCTTGTGGTAAAAGGTTTTTCTCAAAAGAAAGGTATTGACTTCAATGAAATATTTTCTCCTGTTGTAAAAATGAACTCAATTAGGCTTGTCTTAAGCCTTGTGGCTGCTCATGATCTAAATCTCGAGCAAATGGATGTAAATACGGCATTTCCTCACGGTGACTTAGAGGAGGAAATCTACATGCTTCAATCAAAGGGGTATGAAGTAAAAGGTAAGGAGAAAATGGTTTGCAGATTAAAGAAGAGCTTGTATGATTTAAAGCAAGCATCAAGACAATGGCACTATAAGTGTAGTCCAGCTGTAGAATCACTGGCAGAGATCCTCCGTGTCGGTCACCTAACGCGCCAGTGAGTAAATGCCGTAAGCGGCCAAGACCCGTAGTGGATGCCAGCTCAAGGTGTAGAGCTCGACATCTCAACACTCCCCCTCGAGCTCTGCATGTCGCAGAGTCCAAGCATAGTCCGGAAACGTCGAAGCTTCTCAGCTCCGAGGGCCTTGGTAAAGATATCCGCTATCTGCTCCTCTGTGCTGACGTAGACCAAGTCAATGTCGCCCGCCAACACTCGCTCTCGAACGTAGTGGTAATGGGCCTCTATGTGTTTGGTCCTGGCATGGAACACTAGGTTCCTAGCCAACTGCATGCTGCTGAGGTTGTCACAATGGATGAAAATCTGCTGGTCCACCTGCACTCCCAAGTCCTCAAGTAATGTGCGTAGCCAAGCTCCTCGCACGCCGCAACTGCTGCACCTCTGTACTCGGCCTCTGTGCTCGATAAAGCAACCGTAGGCTGCTTTTTGCTGCTCCAAGTAACAGCAGCACTCCCAAAAGAGAACATGAAGCCACTCGTAGATCTCCTATCAACAATGCTACCTGCCCAATCTGCATCTGTATACCCATACAATGCTAATGGTGCATCTGCTGCATAGAACAATGCGTAGTCAAGAGTACCTTGCACATACCTAAGTGTGCATCGTACTCCATCCAAATGTGGCTTCCTTGGAAGTTGCATGAACTGACTCTCCAAGCCTACTGTGTAGCTCATGTCTGGCCTCGTGATAGTCAAGTAGATTAGACTACCCACAATCTTCCTGTACATGTTGACATCCTCAACAACATCACCCTTCTCTGCACTCAGCTTTGCATTCACATCCAAGGGAATAGAAATTGGCTTACAATCAGCCATACCATACTTTGACAACATGTCCAAAGCATACTGTCTCTGTGATAGCCATACACCCTCTGGAGTCCTGATCACTTCAATGCCAAGAAAGTAGCGCAACTCGCC
Source organism: Adiantum capillus-veneris (assembly GCF_014529385.1). NCBI lineage: Eukaryota > Viridiplantae > Streptophyta > Polypodiopsida > Polypodiales > Pteridaceae > Adiantum > Adiantum capillus-veneris. Next base: position 147,825,407 of record NC_140948.1, read on the forward strand.
TAAATCTTTCATTTCAAACTCCTGTTTGAGAAGACCCTTCACATGGTCAATCTCCATAGCATTGTCACCAACAATAATAAGGTCATCTACATATATGGTAATGACCACAATCCCCAGATCACTCTCACGTACATAGAGTGAATGATCAGCATGAGCTCTCCTAAAACCAATACTGACAAGATACTTGGCAATCTTGTCATACCATGCTCTAGAGCCCTGCTTCAAACCATACAAAGCTTTGAGAAGTCTGCATACATAATCTGGGTAACCTGGATCGACATAACCAGGTGGCTGATCCATATACACTTCCTCTTGCAACTCACTATTCAAGAAGGCATTCTTTACATCCATTTGATGCATAATCCATCCTCTAGATGCAGCCACTGCTATGACAGCTCTCACTGTCGTCATCTTTGCCACTGGAGCAAAGGTCTCCTCATAGTCTATGCCATACGTCTGTGCATAACCCTTTGCGACCAGCCTTGCCTTGTGACGCTCAATGTTACCATCAGCCTTATGCTTGGTTTTATACACCCATTTACAGCCAATATCTTTCTTGCCACTTGGCAATGGCACCAACTCCCATGTGTCATTTTCTTCCAATGCAGCCATCTCTTCATTCATTGCATCATCCCAATGCACATTTCCAACTGCATCCTCAAAACATGTGGGCTCCACATCCTGTATCACCTTAGCCATGTAGGCTTGGTGATGCGCTAGATACCCATCATAAGTCAATTTCTGAACTGGATTTCTGACTCTATTAGATCTGCGCGGTCCTGGGTCACTCCTTTGCCCTCTAGCATCTTCTTGTACTTTCCTTACACCAGGTGTCCTGACAGCCGGAATTCCAAATTCCTCATCAAGACTTTGTTCAGAACCATCTGAATCCATGTCTACATGTGAAAAACCTGATGATGCATCAACCATAAAGGGAGGTTCATCAACCTTTTCCTTTCCTTTTCGTGATACATTCCCTGTACCTGTTGGTGGAGTAACCTGTGTACGTAGTCTACCATTCCATGGTTTCTCAACAGAGCCACGAGAAGAGGACTCTTGTGGTCCACTCAAAACCTGTGACTGTGGCCTCACATTTTGTACAACCACATCATCTTTTACATCAGCCCCAATAGTGCCATGTGCATTACTGTACCAGCTGCTCATCTCATCAAAGACTACATCTCTGCTCACTCGTAATTCTCGTGTAGTAGGATTGTAGCACCTGTACCCCTTTTGTTCAAGGGAATATCCCACAAGAATACATTTCTCTGCTTTAGGATCCAATTTCCTACGCAACTCATCTGGTACATGCACGTAAGCTATGCAGCCAAACACTTTCAAGTGTGCCAAATCAGGCTTTGTACCTGTAAACTTTTCCTCAGGTGTTACATCATGCACCGCAGCTGTAGGTGTCCTGTTCATAATGTACACAGCTGTATTTACAGCTTCAGCCCAGAAATGATGAGGCATGTTCTTCTCATTCATCAATGCACGTGCAACCTCTGCAATGTGCCTTTTTTTCCTTTCTGCGACCCCATTCTGCTGTGGAGTATATCTGCATGTAAACTGCCTGTGTATACCATGCATTCGCAGAAAATCTGAAAAATCATTGGAGAAGTACTCTCCCCCTCCATCTGACCTCAATGTCTTGATTTGCATATCTGTCTCCTTCTCAATCATGACTTTGAAGTCTTGAAAGTGACCAAACACTTCACTTTTGTTACGCATGAAGTAGACCCATACTTTCCTTGTATGGTCATCAATGAAAGAGACATAATACCTGCAACCATGTATACTTGCAGTATCGGTTGGACCCCAAACATCTGTGTGCACCACCTCAAGTGGCTTTTTACATACATTGCGCTCATGTGGAAATGAGCCCTTTGACTGTTTTCCAAACTGGCATGCTGCACACACTTTATGCATACCATCCACCTTGAATTTGGGCAAACCTTTTACAATTTGTTTTGATTGCATGCTGCGCAATCTCTGCTCATTGACATGGCCAATACGTTTGTGCCAAATGTCAACATCAGCCACAACACCTGTGCCCTGTGCAAATAATGCAGCTTTTACCTTAGGCATGTCTACATTCAGCGTAAACATTATGCCCACACATTTGCCCTCTGTGATCAGCTTACAGCCATTCTGGAAATCTTCTACATAACAGCCATTTGGATTGAAGCGAACCTGCAAACCCTGCTCAACCATTTGTCCAACAGAAACAAGATTCTTTGTAATGTTTGGGACATGAAGTACATCTGCTAAGTACTTTGATTTCCCACTCTTCGTATTTAGAGGTATGTCCCCTACATGAGCAATGGGGTGAGCTGTGTCATCTCCTGTCTGCACATAGCCTGACACATCTGGTTTGCGCATATCTCTAAACCACTCTCCACGAGACGTCATGTGATTAGAGGCACCTGAATCCACATACCAAACATCATCTTGGGTGGAATTCTCTGCAGTCATTGTATTCATTACATGTTGCATAACAAACATGCGCTCGTTTTTGCTGTCATCTGCATCTCTACTAGTAGATGCATAGTTGCCCTGTTCTCTCTTTCTACTTGCTTTTCCCTTTGGACAGTCACGTGACATGTGACCTCTTTCACCACAAGTCCAACATTCTCTACTATCTGGAGTATGTTGCTGCCTGCTTGATCCTGCACCACGACCTCTTTGACTCCCCCTGCCTTGAGACTGGTTTCCCCTGCCACCTGTATTGTTTTGATTTGATTGACCTTCCAGAAATTGGCCCCTGCAACCCCTTGGGCCTCGACCACGACCTCTACCTCTACCTCTGTTGGAGTTAGAATAGAAGGCCTGTTCAGAATTATTTCTGCCATGAGAAGAAGATGTGTCAAGGTTCTTCTCCTCAAGAATAAGCATAGAAATCAAATCTTGGAACACGGGGATGTCGTCTCTTGTATTCATGGAAGACCTAAAATGTACATACTCATCTCCTAGACCATCCAAGCATGCACGGACAATGTCATCGTCTTCCATTGAGACTTTAATAGATCCAAGAGCCTCAATGATACTCTTGATCTTCAAAGCATAATCATTGATGGAGAGGTTGTTCCTCTTAACCTGATTTAGCTCCGACTTTAGTTGAAACTTCCTGGCCTTGGTGTTCACCTCGAACACTCTGCCTAAGTTTTTCCATGCAATGGCGGGGGTTTCAGCATCCTCTAGATAGCCCATCATGCCATCTGTGATGCTCATAGAAAGCCAATACATCACTTTGCTCTGGCCTTGTTGCCAATCCCTCAAAGCTTTCCTTTGTTCTGCTGTAGCATTTGCCTCGGGAATCTCTGGTTCCTTTTCATTGTCTCCTTCTACATAGTCCCAATAACCTTTTCCTTTTAGGAAATTTGTTATTCTGAACTTCCATGCAGGGTAGTTATTTTTCTCAAGCTTCTCAGTAACAATCTGACTGAAACCGTCAGACATCTTGAAGCACTAAGACAAAATAGCTGCAATCTGCAAAAACCTGCAAATCTGCTGAACCTGCTATCGTGGTTCTTGTAACGTTTTCTACACTCAACGAGTGTCCACAATCAAGCGTACATACAACCACTGTACTTGTACAGTAAATCTCTGTATACTGCATCTGGTCGTGGATTGCGAACGAAGGGATTGTGATGCTCTTGCTCTCTTAGCCTCTCTTGCCTACACCAGGCTCTGATACCATGTAAAGAATGAGGATGCAAGAGAGCTACACAAGACAAGCACAAAGCACACAGAGATGGAAAGCTTCTTCTTCTTCTTCACAGAAAAGAGAGTACAAAATGACTAAGTGCTAAAGCTGAAAAGTAGCACATATGTACATGCGGTCACTAAGTGTGAACTCACTAGAAGCAAGTTGATGCAACAAGGTGAGTGTGAGGTGGTGAGAGTGAAGCAAGGTGGGAGCGCTATCAAGGGTTTAATCCCTTTGTAAACTACTTCTTCTTTTGACGTGCTAAAGCCATTGAGTGGCTGCTTTCCCGTGGACGTAGCCCACATTGGGTGAACCACGTATATCGTGTGTACTCTCTCTCTCTCTCTCTCTACTCTATAATCTCTTGTGTGTGAAATCTATCTCTCTCCATTAAGTAATCTACTCAATTATCTATTTAGATACTTCTTATTTCCTAACACCTCTCTCGCGCTCCGTTTTGGCAGTAGCCCGCCCGCCCTCTCTTTCTCTCCCTCTCGGCCTGTACAGGCGCAGCACGTCTTCTCTCTCTCTCTCTCTATACTCAAACCACACACACACACACACACACACACCATGCATATGTACACACACACCATCCCCCCCCACCCCCAAGCACGCGTAGCTGCCGCTGGCCGCCAAACACAGAAAAAAAATAAAATAAAAAAAACATATATATGATATATACATTATGTAGATAAGCCCCCGTTCCCACCTCACGCTTGCGCACACATACAAATACACACACACGCACTCACGCACATGCACCCATATACATATATATACACATTCCCCCAATGCACATACGTACACACACACGCGTATACGCACTACAAATACAAAGAAAACGAAGGACTCCACGACTACGATGACCACGAAAAAGAAGGACCCAAAGCACGCGCCGCCAACAACAAAAAGAGGAAATGCGCCGAAAACATGCCCAGGCCGACATCGAAAAGAATTCCGCTCTACACCAACGCACCGGCTATACACTATTCGGTAACACGCAACCACGACGCCATCTTCAGTAATTTATAGGGTATTTTCATCATTCTTCAGTTTTCACCCGAGCCATTGTAAAAATCCCACTTTGTAAATATACTCTCTCTAGGTGATGGTCACAAAGGCCCACCTAGAGATTCTCATCTTCTAATAACCTCCCAAAACAAATCAAGGTTTAACCATACTAGGCCCACCACTTGCTTTGTCTCCCCGATTAAGCTTACCCTAATCACACCGGGATTACCATAATCCAAGCAGCCAACACCTATAAATTGGCACTGAGAGGCCACTATCGGGGGGGGGGGGGGGGGGGGGGGGGGGGGGGTAGTCCATGAGAAATCATCATTTGGTTGAGAGTAATGGGAAGAGTTGACACTATCACCATCACGGGGAGGGGGCTTGTGTGTTGGGTTTGCCTTGGGAATTGCACCATGTGAAGGGAACCACGTCCATCTCTCGACTCCAATGGTTGATGCACACACGTATGCACACTCTTGGTAGCAAGCTTCACAATCATCGAGTTGTATTAGAGAACACACCAAGTAGTTTGCACCACCTCCTCTCCCTTCCTCTCTACCACCACGGCGTACCATTTGTAAATACATCAGAAATAGTTCTCCCTCCCACCCCTGAGGGTTTTCATCATTTGCAAATCTCTTTCTCTCTCTCTCACTCTCTCTCTCTCTCTCACTCTCTCTCTCTCTCTCTCTCTCTCTCTCTCTCTCTCTCTCTCTCTCTCTCTCTCTCTCTCTCTCTCTCTCTCTCTCTCCGTGTGTAAGTTTGCGGTGTTCATATCATCGTGGTTTGCGTCCTAGCCGCTCAAAGCTAGGTGGTGCCCCCTGTTCGCTTTACCGTGACAGGCTGGAAGCGCGCCATTCGGTCCCCGGCGTTTTAGAGGCCGTCGGGGTTCTTGGTTCGCTTTGCTCCTGTCAGTAGCACTTGTGACATCAAAGGACGTCTCAATAGCTTCCACATTTCCAAGAAGGGTTTTTGATGTGGAAGCTTCTTGACTCATACGTCACTGTGTGAAGTGCATGTCTTTTGGACTTCCTCCTTCACTTACTACTATACTACAATGACTTCGACTCTTATGCTCACCTATACTAGCATGAGCAATGCAACGTAATTATGTTGAACTCTTCCAGCTTGAGTAGTACCTAGAATAACTAAGACGCTTAGACCATAGAGAATATTACATGAAGGTTTGGGACTAACTCCTCGCTCATTTAGTGGCTTAGCTACCCGACTCTGACTTTTATGCCATGTGTTTTTCTATGGTGACTTGGACTTGCCTGTTCAAGGCCAAAAACCCAATTCCATAAGTTCTGGAAATTAGGCCTCTTCCATTGTGTTGGTCTTTGGATGCCACCATTTGGTCGAGTAGGTTGGCATATTTTGGCCCCTCTTGACTTGCTTGTCGTATGTTCCGACACTACTTTGTGAAACGAGTTCTTCAGTTGTTGTAGAGACTGATGGAGCCTTTGCTTCATCTCACATGAGAATCGAGTGTCAAGATGTGTAGGCTTCTCTGAGATTCAGTTTCCACAAGCGATTTTGGAACCCACCTTGGCTTTGGTGCATGTGTAACCGTCTTTTGCATTTGCTTCTTTTGCTCAATGACTTGATGGATACTAGGCTTTGGTAGCTATATCTGATAGTTTTCGTCGTGGAAGCCTTGATTTTGGAATTGATGACAAGGTATCCATATGTAGATTGTAGAAGCCTTGGTTGCAATTGGCTTCTATTGGATGTTGGTTATCTTTTCATGCTTTGGGATAGAAGCTTGTGCTGCATGATTTCTCTTGATTGTGCTAGATTGAGCTACAATTTTTGGTAACCATGTTTGAGTGTTACCTTCATAAAATCCTTGGGCTTTGAGTAGCTTGACTGCAATCATTCGTTGCTTCACCTGTTGTTGGGTATCTTGATTTAAGTTTGACTTTAGTACCCATACTTGTTGTGTTGCTTGTTTGAAAATTTGTTTCTTATGGCTTTTGTTGTTGTTCCTTCTCTTGCTTGGGTTGTTTGTCCATTGTTGATAGCTCATCTTGATTTTCATAGAATTTCTTTCTTGAGGTGAGTAGATCCATGCTGTTAGTTTAGGATTTTTGGCCCAAACATTACCGCTTGCTTGGAAGTAGCCCTGAGCAGTGATTGACTCATTTGATGCTACCCACCCTGTCACTTTATGTTGTTGAGGCTACACTTGTGCTTCATGTATCCAAACTGGGTCTATCACTTGGATAATTTGTTTGGATACTAACACCTAGTTGATTCCCTTTGGCTTCTTCTTGATGCTTTTTTGTGATGGAAACTTTGGTCGATAGACTTTTTCTTTCGGTTTCCATTGCATTGTCGATGGTTTGGCTCTTGATGTAGAAGCTTTGTTGGAAGTTTGATGGAGGCTCGTTGAAGGTAAATGTTTTTGCAAGGTTGATATAATTGAGTGTTTACCTTTGCTTTACCTTTTTTCGTGATGGTTGGCAATTTCTTCTCCGCATGGATTTGAGAAGGTCCATGGACTCTTACAGTTGTTGTTTTTGAAGCTTTTGATTGTTGTCAAAAGAAGATATTCCTCTATCTTTCTGTCACGACCATACTTTCTTTGATGTGATGGGAGTCGATTATGTGGAAAGTATCCTTATACTCCCCGATACTCAGCTTCAGTACAGCTTATGCCACTTCAAAGCTAGGAATCGGCACTTTTGAACTTGTGTACACAATCTTCTCTAGCTCGATGATTGGTGGCTTTCACATCATGATCCACGTTCCATAAGTCATTAGATTCTTTGTTGCTTCTAGATCTATCACAGTTAAACATGTGACTTTGAGTCCTGTTTCTCCGCACATGTTGGATTTGATCATCAAACGAGACAATCAATCTTTGTCCTTATCCTTGTTCTTCTTTTGATCTTAAGTTTGTTGAAGATTTTTCATTGAACTTGGAAACTTTTCTCTTTCATCTACTTTCATTTGCACTTTTTTTGGAGTTGTCTTCTTTGAAACAACTTTTGTTGATTCTTCAGGTATGTCAATGATGACATATTTTGTGGTTGCTTTGCTTTCTTTGTTTGCACCTTAGAGCCATGCTCCAGGATGAAGCTATTTGTCTCACCTTTTTTGCTTTTACGCTCACAAACTTCATTAGCTTCCTTCAACGCAAAATTTAGTCAAGATCACATCATTCACACACACATCGAGAGTGGCCAGTATTTGATCCCATCCAAAGGGTTCAAATAACTCCTCTAGAAAAGGCTCTCGTATATATGCCTCGTCTTGTATTGACCTATCATGAATGCAATATTCTTTTTTCAAAGTACCACCCTCAAAAGCTCCACATGTCCAGTTGTGAACTTTGTTTTGCAGCCAAGCAGGTATTTCTCCTTCTTGGTCATTTGTGGAGTTTAATTCCTCTGCAGGAGTTTGTTCCACATCTCCATAACTATGGTCCGTGACACTCACCTTCGTAGTGACATCCTTGTTTCTTAGGTAGATATAGGCATAACCCCAATCTCCTACCATTTTGAGCTGACGCATGAATGGTCTGCCCAATATGATATCGAAATTGCTGCTCTCATCGAAATTAATAATAGCGAATGCGTGTTCATATGTGATTCCGCAAGATGTTACTATAATTTACTCCAAAATGCCAAAAGGTCTCTCCAGGTACCCATCCGCTAGTTGAAGTTTCATTCTAGTTTTCCTTAGAACACGTTCTCTTTATTTTTTCCACATTGCTTTGGTGGCTATGGCAATTCCGGCCACTATCCAATATCACTATCAATTTTACGTCCTTGTACTCCACAGGCAAGGTTGTGTTTCCTTCTTCTCCTTCACAATAGTCTCCTACCTTGCTCACTTGCACTGGTTCATATCTAGTTTCTTTCGAGGTTTGGCTATTTAGGTTTTTTAGAGAAACAATTGGTGGTGGAATTACCAGCCCTATTTTCTCTAAATTTTGAGTGTGTGTAGACAAGGTCATATGCAAGCTCTATACCGATTTTCATCAAATTTTGAGGTTGAGGTACATGGATCGTGATCCATGTTCAACCACATCTGGACTTGATCTCTTAGAAATTTGTTCCTGACTATGTTCACAAGCTAAATCTCCAATATTTTTGGATTTGGACTTGTTTTGACAGGTCATATACCCAATACAAGGTTTGCACTGCGGTTTTCAGTTTGTCACCTATTCACTGCTAATCTGGAAACTTTTAGGTAAAGTTGTCACTATGGGTACATGGATTGTGATCCATGTTTTGGAGCCCAAATTGACTTCTCTTGGTACCATCAGATTCAACATGATTAGTAGGTCCTATGGTATCATTTTTTTTAAAAATGGACCTCTAGATTGAAAGTTAGGTCAATTCTCACACTTTGTCAAAGTACTTGGTAGTTATGGGATTTTGGTGTGGATTTTGATATCCAAATTCTCTTTTGAAAAGACCACTAGACTCCTTATGATGTCCCCTGCTATGGTGCAAATTTGGTATTAGTCTGTGACAAAGGAACATGGATCGCGATCCATGTACCTATGTGTTAGATTGCATTGAAAATTGGCATACAGCTTCCCCTTGGTCCACTACTTATTGCTATGTGGTTTTTATGTGATTTGGACCACTTTAAGTCAAGCAAAAGTCCATTCACAAATCTGTTTTAGGGTTTTTACCTTGAATTGTTTTTGGCACTTTTGACCCAGATTGTGAACTTTTTTGACAAAATTTCTCTGGGGACTTTTGTTCACAATGGTCTTTGCTATACATGCTGAGAAAGTTTTCGTGCAAAAATTCCTTTGGGGACTTTTGTTCACGATGGTCTCTGCTACTATAGGCTGAGAAAGTTTTCATCCAAAAATCCTTCTGGGGTACATGGATAGCGATCCATGTTCCACCACTTTTGGAATTGAATTTTTGGTGTGCTGGTAGCTTATGATGTTTGTAGCTTGCTCACCGAGAATTTTTGGATTTGGATCAATTTTGCCCAATGAAAATTGACTTCTACAGTCTGTTGTGACAATTTGAAAATGTTTTGTGTTTGGCTCTTTGACCACTTTTTGCAACTTTTTTTCATATGGTTCTTTTGGGAAAGTTGGTTGTCTATGTTTCAGCTACCTACTCCTCAAATCTCAGCCAAAAATTTCAAAGTTTTTTTGTGAGGTACATGGATTGCGATCCATGTTTGGAAGCCAAACTCACATTTCTTGGTACCATTAGAATCAGCATGTTTATTGGGTGCTACGGTATCAAAAGTTTTGGATTTGGACCAATTTTTGTCATTCAAAAGCAACTTTTTTCTGTCTGTCCTGCGATTTTTGACTAGTTTCTGTATTTGGCTATTTTGACCAACTTTTTTCAATCTTTTGACATGCTTCCTTTTGGCAAAGTTGTTCCACTAGTTATCAAAAATATACTTGTCAAATATTAGCCCCAAATGTTAAAAAGGTACATGGATTGAGATCCATGTTTGGCAGCACTTTTCCATTAATTTTGTTCTGCTGGTTCTCTACCCCCTGTAGAAGCCAAATCTCACCCTTTTTTGAATTTGGATCCCAAAATCTCAAGATTTGCCCAATCTTGTGTCTGAATCTCTGTTTTCATTGTTTTTGACCTAACAGTCAATTCTGATATGATTTTTGAGTTTTTCTTTCATGCAGACTTGATTAGAGCACTATCCCACTGATGGACAATGTCATTGCTCAATTTTCTGCAAAATTGGTCTCTGAGGTACATGGATCGCGATCCACGTTCCTCCACAGGTTCTGATAAAACTTTCCAGATTGTTTCTACAGAGTATGTTGATGCCTTTGATCCACAAATTTTTGAATTTGGATCACTTTTGAGGTCTCTACGATCAACTTTTTAGAACAAGCAAACACAACAACTCTACAAGAAAACCAACACTCAAAGATTAGGAAAATCTACCTATGTCCTTTCTCACAGCTCTAGGTCATCACACCATTTTAGCACTCAAACGGACTCAAAATGCAATGAAACTTTAGGAGGAGGTTTAGGACACCTAGGGGCACAATCCTACCACAATCCGACAAGGTACCAATATCACAATCCATCATGAAAAAGGTCCTCGCAACTGCAATAGATCAATCCAGATAGGTCGCCCTATGGTCTAGGAACACTCTCCTATGGTAAAAACGACTAAAAACAGTGATTTAAGCATTGAGATTTGTAATTAAGGCTCATAGATGCATAGTCGCAAACCATAGTAAATGTCATAATAACTAACATCTATTTCTCCTAAATGATTTTCTCATGATAAACTGATCATTTAATATGGGGAAGTGGCAGGGGAGAAAAAGCTAGAATATTGGTAAAGCTGGCAGCAGCCACAGTAGGGATTCAAAAGGAGGGAAAATAGGGATCCAAAGGGGGGCCATTTACAAAAGAGCAATGTGCAACAATGGGCTCCAAAGACCTTAGGGTTTAGCCCATTAAGACTTCCAAACTTTGCTAAGGTTCCAAAATTCAAAGGTTGTGTCCAAAGGTCAAACACTAGGGAAATTGGATACTTTATATGTGTACCAACAAGTCTTCAAAACTCCTACAAAGGAGGGGGAAAGCCTTGCAATTTGGGAATGAGAGAGAAACACACACACACACACACACACACACACACACACACACACACAAGATTCCTTTTCACAAAAGGAATGAGGGACACATGCCAGCTCCCTAGCCTAGATGCCCACAAGGTGTGCTCAAATCCTATTGGATGGCCATGGAGGTGGACCATTGAGAATTAGGCTAGAGTAAATCTAGTTTCATTCATTTAAAAACACTTAACAAAAGAACCAATAAGAATTAAGCTCTCTATAAGACTATTGGATAGTCTCCAAAGGGGTCCAATGAGCATTCAACAGCACAATGGCTTGCCTGATTCTATTGGCCAAGAGATAAAGGGGTCCAATTAGAGTTTAGTTGCATTAATCAATTACCTAAAGCTCTCACCAAAGGGGAAAGGGGGACACATGTCAAAAGTCTATCAGTTACGCTACTTAATTTTCATTGGCTAAGCTGGGAGAGGTCCAACGGGGTGTCAGCATGAGTAAATTGCATGAGGGGTCGACCAAGAGAGAGAGGGGGATGCATTTCTCAAGTCATTATTCCACACACACACTCACACTAGCTCATGTGTGAAGCAAGAAGACTCTCTCTCTCTCTCTCTCTCTCTCTCTCTCTCTCTCTCTCTCAAGCTTTAACGAAAAGCTTATCACCTACTCCAAGCTTGTGAGAAGAGAGGCCTACACCAACAACTCTTGGCTTTGTGATGCAAATCCAACCAAGAGCCAAGCTTCAATGTATGCTCATCTCCTCTACATGCTAATTACTAAGCTATGCTATGCTAATATGAGTGATTATGTGGGGAGATGTACATCTTTCTTGTAAGACTACTCCTTCCTCTCAATGTACTCTTATACCCCGCTAGCTGTCACCATCTTCGAAGGTGTGTGAGGTCTTGGGTCTGAGACCGTGAGTAAATTGATGTTGTGTTTTATAAGTGTTGTGCTTAGTGCTTGAAGCTTCCATCTTCATTGCACTTGCTAGCTATTGAAGGAACACAAATAATTGTATTGTAAAATGTCTCTCTTGATGGGGGAAACCAATAATACAAAGACTTTTGGAGGGGGGACCGACTCCATGTAAATACGGTCCTCAAATGCTGTCAATAGCTTAATTTCTCTCTCTTTTTAAGTATTGTTCATGCCTATCTAACTAGGTGTTATGATTTTTGTTGCTCTCTCCACCCAAGCACTCTTGTTATGCTCATTAAGAATCTATTCTAATGAAATGCTCACTATGTTCATGCTATTTTCCGCTACACACAAGTTACTAGCCCATTAAATGTTACATTGGTATCAGAGCACAAGGTTTCTGTTTTCTTGTTGAAGAAGGGAGGTCCTCAAGCTATCTATAAATGGTTGTTATTATTAACTGCAATTGAGTAAGTAGAATAGGGATTTTTTATCCTTGCAGTGCGCCTGCCTTCGTGCAGATAACGGGGCATCACCGTTAAGAGCTATGGTCTTAATAGTGGAGTCCTACAGGGCTTGCCTACGGCTTATTAACCACTATTGAGCTATTAGAATTTTGACACGAGCCGCTGCTGTTTTAGTGTTGAAAGACCCTCTCTTCTATTCCTTGAAATTAATGGTATTTGAGCCATGGGTACATTAGCTTGAGTGCTTTTTCTAAAGGGGTAAAGAGGAGTAGCAACTAGGGCTTGAAGTGCCAAAATACACCTAACAATTGTTAGAATGGATGACAATAGTAAAGAGAGGGAAATTAATATTGATAGCTTTGATTTTGCTAATGAATAGGCTACTAATGATGCCCCTATGCTTGTTTACTACCTTGTTTCTAGGCTTCAACAAGCCATGGGAAATCCATCCCTCCAAAGTGAAGTACAACGCAGCTTCATGCTCATGGGATTCTCCAAGCTCCCCACCATGGCAAGAGAGTACCTACGAAGCCTCCTTGTGAGACTTCCAAAAGAGGCCTCTCTCCAATTTGGGAAGAAGAAGAGAATCCATACAAAGGGATCAAAAATTTTCTTTTTGATGACGCATCTCCTTCTCAAAGGAGAACTCAAGATCCCCCACCGAAGGAACGAGAAATAAGTGAGTCTCCTACCACCTTGGTGGAGATGGCTCCATGAAGATGGCGGGCTAAACAATCTCCATCACCTCCTAAACAAAGAAGACTATCTCACACTTCCACACTATAATTCAAAGAGGAATGACAAAAAGCAAGAGAAGAAAAAGGCGAGAAAGAGGTCACCTCTTCTCCATATTCTTCATCCTCTTCCTCTTATGAAGAAAGTGATGGTGCGGGAAAAAAGAATCAAGGCAAGAAAAAAGTGAGAAAGAGGTCCCCCTCTTCTCCATCTTTCTCAAATTCTTCACCTTCTGAAGAAAGCGATGGTGCAACTTTTGCATCATAAGAAAGAAGAGGCCATATGAAATCCTATGCCGCATGGAAGAGGTCGTCCAAGCTCAAGAAGTTCAAAGAGGGATAAAAGAGCATCTCTTTCCTTACCCATGATGACACCTTTGGTGCTACAGACAAAGTCTTGGCCTTTATCCAACAATTCAATGCAGAGTTTGGAGATGAGGACTTCATGGAGTCCTCTAAGCTACGCCATGTAGCTATGCACTTTCAAAAGTCCACCAGGCAATGGTGGTCTAGCCTACGAGCCAACGGTGAAGCTCCACGTACATGGAAAGCTTTAAGATCTTCCATGATGAAGCAGTTTTTGGCCATCGATGCCAAAGAAAAAGTACTCACTGAATGGTGAAGCTTGAAGCTCTCTCCCTATGAATCCATTCATCACAAATATATAGACAAGTTTTGGGATTTACATCTCAAAGCCGCTGTCTTCAAAAAGATGGATTTTGGAGAGCAAAAGCAACAAGGGCTTAGCTAAAGAAATGGTGGAGTATGTCAACTCCCAAAGGCCACACACCATATATGTGGTTATCCACCATACTATTGTGGCTTCTCGAATCAATTTCCAAACAAGGGCTAAAGAGAAATTATAAGCCCATGGAAAACAAGGGTTCTAATGAGTCTAAGGGAAAGGACAATGTCCAAAAGTATCCTAAGGGAAATTCCAATAACAACAAAGCTAAGGAGAAGGGAGTTTACAAAGGAAAAAATAAACTCTCTCCTGAAGAGCTTGAGTGTTATCGGAAGGATAACCGTTGTTTCAAGTGCAGCAATCAAGGGCATGCGTACCGCGCTTTCCCCAAATGAACACCCACCACGAGCCTCCTAGAGCTACCTTGGTTGAAATCCAAGAAGAGGATGCTCACCACAAAGGATCTCCTCTATGCCATGCTTGGGGAAAGTTAAGAGAATGTGATGCTTTTATTCTCTTTGACCCTGGTTCTACTCACAATTTCATATTCACAGAGGTGGCCACCAAGCTAGGCATCCAAGCCCATGAGATGGGAGATGTGTTGGTGGTTCCATCGTTTCAATAGCTCCAATGACCAACAAAATATTCAATACGGAGGAATGAGCTACTTGGCTAGGGTATGGAAACACTCACACAGTTAGTGAGCTAATCGTAGCAACACAAATGGTTAACTCTAAGAGGCGAGCTTATTGGCCTGTGGAGGAGCTAAGCCACAACGAAGGGCAATATCCATATCCACTTCTCTTCACCTCTAATCAACCCAATCACACACACTACAATTGCAAGACGCACACAACACTAATCCTATCATGCAACACACTAATGGCAAGCACACACACATAGACTTATCGAGCACCACAATCCAATCAAAGTGACATCACACACAAGAAAGAGACGGAAATCACACAAGATTAGAGAGGCATTAATCACTAATTAATTAAGATCTAGATAATCTAAGCATCATAGGCAATCATAAGAAGCATGAGAGAGGCATAGTGAAAGAGAATGAATCATTGGTTAGTGTTAATCAGGTCTCATGAGCAAGGAGAATCTCAAGGACTCCATAGCCACACACCTCAAGAGCTCTCACCAAAGAGTGCTATCAACAAATGAGCTTGAGAGGGTGGAAGCATGACTTGGTGGTACACTTTTATGGGTTGAAAGCTCTTTTTAAATAGCCTCATAATAACTATGTCATTAGCTGTTAGCGCCTTTGAAATTTTTGGATTCAAAAAATACTGAAAAAAAACACCAAAGCTCGTACATGTGAGAGAGGTCCCAAAAGCTCGTACTCGTGTGGGTGTTGAGCACACTGAGTGCATTCATGTAGCTTCTCTTCATCTCAAGCAAGAAGCAATAGCTGTAGGGCATGCAGCATCATGGCAGCATGTCTCTCAGGTTCTATCTCGCTCTCTGAGGCAGGTGTGGTCAATATCTGCCATCCCTCTCTCTCTATATATGTCACACATACACACACACACACAGACACACACACACATGCACATCTGAAAGTATTGCATGTTTGAAACAGGGTAGCTTAGTCTCAAGCTTTCCACGTTTGATTGGACATGTTTTGCTTGCTTTTTTCCCTGTCACCATTACAAGGTGCTTCATGTCCCGATAGCTTCACCACCCAACCGTGACCATTGTATGTTTCTTTTTTAGTTTCATTTTGTTCCATGATGCATATCCATGGACATAGATATGAAAACATATACTCACACACACACACATATACCTACACATAGAGAGTCTTTTGTCAGCATTAGGATTTGTTATTGGTGCAAAAATCCTTCCTCTTAGGAGATTTTATCTGTTATTAGTCACTTCTTGTGGTGAAACGATGATTAAAAATGTTGTTTTGATGGGTCATCTAATTATAAAACTGGTTTTATATGTATATTTCAGATGGAACCCACCTCCATTTACTAGAATCCAGCATACAAAACTTTGCATGTCAAGAAAAAACTTCCATGAAGTCTACAACCTCAGTCTGGATGGGTTTGAAAACCCACACTTTATGGATGTTATAGAGAACGACTGGTTTTAGGTGTTCACGGTGCTACGAACCAAAGGGCAAAAGGTGAAGCTTCGAACCATACGGTCAGAGCTTTATGATAAATTCATGATGCTGTATCAGATGGTTTACCAGGAGTTATCTATAAACGGTGAGTGCACTGCCTGGTTTGCCAAAGCATTTGCATTTGAAAATTGCCTGAGGGAGGACTTGTCTCTCGACAAGTCCAAATACCGGGTAGCTTGGGCTGTTGTGGCTGAGAACTCAGTTACACCATTGGGGCACATCAGAAAGGGCTCTCCAACAAGATGTCCAGAATAATGATGCACATGACTGACGGGAAAACAATGTGCAAGTCATTATTGGTAGGTCAGTCATTGAAGGCAAGTATAGATACATCAAATAGTCGGGATGTAGAGCTGGCACAGATCATGCGGTCTGATGTACAAGCTAAACTGGGTCCCATCGTTGCAATAGCTCCAATGACCAACAAAATTATCAATCTAGAGGGATGAGCTACATGGATAGGGCACGGAAACACTCACATGGTTAGTGAGCTAATCGTGGCAACACAAATGGTTAACTCTACAAGGTGAGCTTCTCGGCCTATGGAGGAGCGAAGCCGCAATGAAGGGCAATCTCCATATCCACTTCTCTTCACCTCTAATCAACCCAATCAGACACACTACAATTGCAAGACGCACACAACAATAATACTATCATGAAACACAGAAATCGCAAGCACACACACATAGATATATTGAGCACCACACTCCAATCAAACCTACATGCACACACAAGCAAAAGAGGGCAATCACACAAGATTAGAGAGGGATTAACCACTAATTAGTTAAGATCTATCTAATCTAAGCATCATAGGAAATCATAAGAAGTATGAGAGAGGCATAGTGGAAGAGAATGAATCATTGATTAGTGTTAATCAATTCTCATGAGGAAAGAGAAGCTCAAGGACTCCATAGACACACACCTCAAGAGCTCTCACCAAAGAGTGCTCTCAACCAATGACTTGAGAACCCTAATTTCTTTTACACGCTGCCTTATATACCTAAGTTAAAAATATGCAATGTTCGGGCGCCCAAGGCCTTTAGGGCTCACCACTTACTGAATCTACAACCTAGGAACAATAAGTGACCTGTTCTTTACAACTTAGAACTCCCATTGAGCCCGTAACACATTAGAAATATTACAATGGCTTGAAATAAGTTGGGAGTTTACAATACGTGACCATTTTGGGAAAATTGTAACTCCAATCTTTACTGCTTCTTTGCATTCATCCTCAATGTGCATTCGTACATCTTCAGCCTTTAGCAGCTCTCTCCTGTTAACTGATGTGGACTCAGTTTTAACATTCCCCTCTTCCTATTTAGTGCCCGTCCTCGGGCACCGTTGAAAATGTCTGTGGAGGCTGTGGAAGGTATGTGATTGGTTGTTGATGGGCTGATTGTCTTCATTTGTCATTGAATTTGTTGATGAGGTTCAATTTGTTGCAGTATCTTCATTTGTCTGAATATGTTTGATGTGAGAGATGATGTTGCATTTGTCCGTTGTAATAGCATAATGATGAGGCTGATGCTTATTTATGAAAAGTATGTACAAGGGAAGTAGATTGACGAGGTTCTAAATTAGGGTCTAATACCTGGATGACCAAAGGGAAAAAACCCAATGGGAAAAAAGTTCCTTTGGGATATGCGCATTATTGGAGTACTTATTAGCATTGGAAATATTAATAAAGTACTAAAGGGATTATTTGCTAATAGATATGGAATTAAAAAGACAGCAAATATGAGAGGGTAGCATGATGGAACACTGGTTTGCCTATTGTAGTCCACTCAAGTTGAATAGGTGGAAGCAAACAAGAGTGTCTAGTGCATATGTCCGATGATGGGACATCCTATTTATGCATACACAGAAATGCATGGAAAACAATATTCTGTGCAAGAATGATTTTGAGGGGTCTTTAGAAAGATAGTGTAGCTATAAAAGAATATTACATAGCTTTGCAAGCTGGCACCCCTTTAAGAATGGTTTTTGTTGACAAGGATATGTGCTCTCATCTTATTGTGCACTGTGCGTGAGTGTTGGACTTTACGACACTCCACCAATTGTAAGTTAATAGACTTTGACTCTTATGCTCATCTCATCCAGCATGAGCAACATGACTTTAGATATGCTCAACTCTTCCAGCTTGAGCGTAAGCCTAATAACTATGACTCTTAGCAAAAATTTTAATATGACTTGAAGCTTTGGGACTAATGCTTTGCTCACTTGATGGCTCAGCAACCCAGCTCTGACTATATCAAAGAGTGTTTTTTGCACCCTGGCGACTTGACTTTTTACATTCTTGTGCTTACTACAAACATTTCTTCAGGTAAAAGTAAGCTTGAATCCTCAAAAAGAGGATTAGTGAAGGACCAAGTTGGCAATGAAGGTTTCTTTTGAAATACCTGTTTTATCTTCTTCAAATCTGCATTCTCGTTGGTTGGGTTGTCCTTCTTTGACTGTAAAGACTCCATTTTCTGTTTGATTTTCCAAATAGGTCTATTGATAGGAGTCTTTGATGTTGTTGTAGGCCTCTGTTCACTGTCAGCATCTAGCTTTTGACTCGAAGCATTGGAAGACTTAGGAATCCAAATCTCTTGAGGACCTTTGTATCTCCATTGTTGACTTTGTTGAGCTCTACATCTTGTTGAGATCTTGATATCTTCATGTAGGTCTGGTGTAGTTGCAGTTGGCTTTTGGTTGACTGGCAGCCAAATCTTTGTATAATCTGTGTAAAACTCTTATTCAAGAGGAACATTCTTTGCGATCTGTCTTTGTTTTGTATCCTCTTGAGAGTTGTGGTAGAAATTAGCATCTTTCAATGTTGTTTTGTTGTATACATGCTTCTTACGTATCCTAGGATATTGTCGAAGTTGATACCTTGTGGGCCTTCTTTCTTGGGAGGGAATTGGAGTTACTTCATATGCCCTTACTTGAGGTTTTGGTACCCATATTTGTCTTTTACCTCAATAGTACTCCTGTTCTTTTAAGCTCCATTGTGAAGTTATCCATCCCATGTGTTTGTCTTTCTGTGTTAATTTTTCGTCCTTAATCCAAACCGGATCATTGACTTTGACTAAACTGCTCAGAACAAACACTTGCTTGACTTTCCTTTGCTTTCTTGAGTACTTTGGCTGAAATATCTTTGCTTTTCTAGGTGTCTCCTTAGAGGTTTCAACTGGGTCATCAATTGAATTGAAGATTTGAAATTCTAACTTGCTTGAAGAATCTAATCTATAAGGGTTCTCTGATGTAGAAGCATTTGCTGTCACACCTTCTTTGCTAATCGGTGGAGGTTCCACTTTAGCTTTACCTTTGTCTACAATATTCATCTTTGATTCTTGTGACTTTTGGAACTCTGAATCTGGCATTTTTGGTTCTGTTAAAGATCTTTGTTGAGCTTTTTCCCTGATCTCATTTTGATCTAAGTGTGTCTCTATGGAAGGTGGCAGCTTGAGACCCTATTTTCCAATCTGCTTTTCATCAGCTGATTCAACTGAAATGAGTGATTGATCTTTGGACTTCCTATTGCTTCTTGGTTGTTGGAAACCTCGTTCTTCTTAACTTCTTGATTTGGTGGCATTCTTTGCTCAATAGTTTCCATGGTTGCTCTTTGTTCTGTTTGATCTGCACTTGCTATTGTTTGATTTTCTTTAAGCTCTTTTGAAGTTTTGATCGATAGAGATGAATCATCTTCAATAAGCTTTTCTTTGGCATTGGTCTCCATTTTAACCATGCTTGAGGACTTTGTGTTGTCATCCACGGGTGGCCAGTCTCGAGCTTCATTCTTTGATGTTTGTGATGACTCCGTCATGTTTGAACTTTGTATCTGTAGCATCTACTGGGCCATTGGCATTCCCATTATGATGTCTTCAGGCATATCCGTGGAATTGAGCTTTTATGATTTGTGAACTTACTTGAATGGTGGTGAAGATGATTCCCCAGCATTCTGCTCGTTTGTTTCCTGATATGCTCACAAATTCAGGAGCATCTTCTAGCTGTGTGGTTGGGCACATTTTTTTTAAGTGCAAAAAGACATGAGGTTCTTCTCTAACTGAAAATCCAGCTTTACTTCTCTTGACAGTTTTTTTTCGTATTCACCAATGATGTTGCACTTGATCATTTCAGGATTCGTGTCTGAATTGACTGCTTTTGTTGTGGCAGTGTTCTTTGATTGAGCTTTATCTTCAACTTCTTTGCTTTGATCACCTGCAAGAGGATGACCCCATTGGTTGTAATACTGCGCTTTTTTGCAATTGTTGAGCATTGTCTACCTGCATATGAGTAACTCTTGATCTTCATAGATCCACTGTACTTTCAGGAAGAATCTGTCTCTTCGGAGGAGATTTTGGTGGTGACCTTTGTGTAGCTTTTTGGACTTTAGATTTCATTGACTTTGACTTTTTTGTCACCTGTTCTGGCAGCTTGAGGCTTTGCATCATCTTCAGATAGTCTTTGACTACAGTCAGCACTCCATTCATATGGGTTTGTACAAGGTCATGACCTAGCTGATATTCGTTACCATGTGCATCTTGATATGCATATGTGAGCTTGATCACATGTAACTGTTTGAACACTATGGGCTTTGTTGGCTTTTGACTCTGACTTGTGGAGATCAGCTGAAACTGCTGTCCTTGATGATCCTCATATAAGCATTTGTCTGCAGATTCTGATAGAACCTGAGTCAATTGGAAACTTCCAACACCCATATGATCTTTCAATGGTTTTTTCTTTCAAGAGGTCTGTTGGCTGGAAGCTCTAGGGCTTCTAATTGTTGTAGCATTTCTTGCTATTAGAGCTGAGCTTCATGGTTTTACAGCTCCCCCCTTCCTAGGGTGATCACTATAGCCTGCTTTATTGTAAGAGTTCAAAACTATTTGGCTCTTATTTAGTCTCACCTTTTAGGACTGTGAAGGTACACTTTGGGTAGCAGTGTTGACATTTGGCATCTATAAACCTTCTATATAGTTTCCTATGCATCTCTTTGAAACATGACAAATTATTACCCAAGTCAAGTTGTAGATAGCATTATCTTTTCCATGATATTGTCTATCTCATGGGTCTCCTATGATATGAGCTTATGTGGTTTCAGGACCCAAGGCAGCATAGATGCTAGAATCTCGTCCATATCTATGACTGTTTTGGTCAAAGTATATGCTTGTTTGGTCACAACATCGAAGTTTGGTTTCTGATGGAGGAGAGCTTGGCTCTAAATACATTTCTAGGTTCACTCAGGTAATATCCTTCAGCTCTAGAGAGGATGGGCTATAATAGATTCTTTCCTCTGAAATGAACCATCCTTCTAATCTATCACTAGATGCACTTCTACGAGCTGGTATGTGGGCCGTTCAAACACAGGTTGATCCGTTTTGTACAGTTTCACTTTTTGGTCTACATATTGTGCATATGAATTATGTGTGCCATACAATGCTAACATCATTTTGTCTGATGTGTCTCTTAGACTCGTGAATGATTGCACTTGTGCCAGTGGATGCAGAACCATTTTCAAACCTAACAGTCTTTTCAAACTTTGGTAATATCTCGACACCTTTACTAAAGTCATGCAAGAATTTGTTGCTCAAAGAATCAATTTAAAGCTTTTCAAGTGTCTGTGCATCGTTTATGCTGATTTCAAACTTGCAGTGTTTTGAATTGTGCTTCTAATGGTAATGCAGAATCATCTGATTGCATTAAAAGCAATGAGTTCCAAATTTTCTTTGTACCTTGCTTGGCACTTGTATCCGTGTTGTCAGGATTTCTTGGACAATCTGCAGCAAAATGTCCACCTTTTCTTCCACAATTTGAGCAATACGCCATGACTGGTGATATTTCATTTGGTTCTGTCATGTAAGCTCTACCTGATGAGCTTTTGTTTCTGTGCTTGCCAAGTTGTTGGCATCTTCTTTCAAAACAGTCAGCATCAAGTTGTAGACTGCTCCATCTTGATCTTTGTACCGTCTTTGGCTTGATTTTCCAATTAGATTGGCTTCAATTGATTCATCTGTTGGATCTTGCAATTCTGGTTCTCGATTATAGATCTGACCACTGTAATCCATGTACAATGACCCTGATTGCATATGCACCAAATAGATGCTTTGCGGACTTGTGCAAATTTCTAGATAAACACTTGGGTTGACTTTTTTGTTAGGAAATAAGACGTAGCTAAATAGATATTTGAGTAGATTACTTAATGGAGAGAGATAGATTTCACACACAAGAATTATAGAGTAGAGAGAGAGAGAGAGTACACACGATATACGTGGTTCACCCAATGTCGGCTACGTCCACGGGAAAGCAGCCACTCAATGGCTTTAGTACTTCAAAACAAGAAGTAGTTTACAAAGGGATTATACCCTTAATGGAGATCCCGCCTTGCTTCACTCTCACAACCTCACTCTCACCTTGTTCCATCAACTTTACACTATGAAATGTGTGTAGAAATGGCCTCCTTTTATAGGCCAAAAGGCCTGCCCTCTCTCATGAGAGGCAGCCATGTGTAGCCGCCCTTGTATAGATAAGTCCAAATCAGACCCTTCAATCCACCCATGTGTGGCCACCCTTGAGAAGACAAATCCGCTTTTGAATTCGGCCACCTGCCACCGGCCATTGACTTCCGACCACCGGCCAACCGACGGAGGTTGTTTTCGAACCACTTTCCGGCCGCCGTCCGGCCATAATATTCCGGCGAAAAGGAATATTCCAACGAGGGGGAAAAAAAAGTCTTGGGGGATTCTGCCCCCGAGGGCCCTAAAGTTGCCCCTGATTTTTGGCCGTGAAAATTTTGGTTTCCGGAGAGTGATTTTCCTTCATGCACGATGGCTTCTCCTCATAATGGGGACCTTACAAATGTGTGCTTTTACCACACAAAATTACAAGGGTAAATCAGGGTCCATACATAACAATCTCCCACTTGGAGACTGATCTCCAAACCAAACCTATGGGACTGCTTTCCATTCTGGCTTCTTATCCTTGAATACCGATTGAAGATGAGCAAAAGCTCAACTTCTCCTTGTTGACCACCTTTGTAACCATGTCTGCAGGATTTTCACTTGTATGCACCTTTCCTAGCTTTAGCTGTCCCTCTTCCAAAAGAGTGCGTATGAAGTGATATCTCACCTCAATGTGCTTTGTCCTTGAATGAAAGGCTGAGTTCTTCGCAAGATGGATAGCGCTTTGTCTATCACTGTACAAGACACAATTGTCTTGTTTGAATCCAAGCTCTTCTAAGAATCTGTGAAGCCACATAATTTCTTTGCTTGCCTCCGTCATTGCTACATACTCTGCTTCCGTGGTAGAAAGTGAAACCACTTTCTGCAGCTTTGAAGCCCAACTTACTGTTGTGCCTCCAACCGTGAACACATAGCCAGTAGTGCTCCTTCGAGTATCTTTGTCACTTGCCATATTTGCATCAGCATACCCTTCTAGAAAAATATCAGTTCCTCCAAAATAAAAAGCATTTGTTGTTGTCCCTTTTAGATACCTAAGTATCCACTTCACAGCTTGCCAATGCTCTTTACCTGGGTTGTCCATGAACCTACTCACAACTCCCACTACATGTGCAATGTTTGGCCTTGTCCAGACCATAGCATACATTAGAGAACCTACCGCTACAACATATGGAACTTTAGACATATAGGCTATCTCCTCTTGTGTCTTTGGACACATATCCTTCATTAGTTTAAAATGACCAGCCAAAGGTGTAGAAACTGGTTTTGCATTTTGCATTGCAAACCTTTCTAGTACCTTCTTCATGTAATCTTCTTGAGATAGCTTTATTGTCTTCTTTGTCCTGTCCCTTGATATTTTCATACCAAGTATCCTCTTTGCAGCACCTAAATCCTTCATTGAAAAATATTTAGACAACATGTTAGCACTTGCAATCAACATGTCATCAAAATACAATATTAGGATGATGAATTTCCCATCTCCCAAATTCTTCGTGTAGACGTAGTGATCCGAGTTGCATCTTGTGAATCCATGATCCAATATCCATCGATCAAACTTCAAGTACCATTGTCTTGATGCTTGCTTTAAACCATACAAGCTCTTCTTTAATCTGCAAACCATTTTCTCCTTACCTTTTACTTCATACCCCTTTGGCTGAAGCATGTAGATTTCCTCCTCTAAGTCACCGTGAGGAAATTCCGTAGTTACATCCATTTGCTCGAGATTTAGATCATGAGCAGCCACAAGGCTTAAGACAAGCCTAATTGAGTTTATTTTTACATCATTTTTACCACAAGCCTAGACTTGTACCTTTTGTTCCCACCTTCTTCTTCCTTCAGCTTGTACAACCATTTGTTTTGAAGTGTCCGCTTACCTTTAGGCAACTCAACCAACTCCCATGTTTGGTTGCGATGTAGTGAGTCCATCTCCACTTGCATGCTCTTCGTCCATTCTTCTTTAGATTCATGTTGCATAGCTTCTTTGTATGATTCTGGCTCTCCACAATCTGAGATCAAGACATGGTTGAAGGAAGGAACAAACCTTTCTGGAGGTCTACTTGCTCTTGTAGATCTTCGGGGAATAGATTGAGGCTCCTCATTTGGTTGACGTTGTTGCACATTTTCACTGTTTGCAGTCCTTGAGTCTTCATCGTCCTCAAGCTCCATGTACTTATCACCTGTTTCTTTTGTTTGTTTTCTTTCCAAGTAATCTTTGTACATATTTTGTTCGTTAAAAATTCCATCCCTATTCCTTAAGATTTTACCATATTCAGGATTCCATAGGCGATACCCAAAGTCACCTTCTCCATAGACAATGAAGAAACACTTTTTGGACTTTGCATCTAGCTTTGATCTTACGCTTCTATCTATGTGCATGAAAGCCTCACACCCAAACACTTTGAGAAATGAAAATGTCTAGATAAGTCCAAATTGGACCCTTCAATCCGCCCATGTGTGGCCACCCTTGAGAAGACAAGTCCGCTTTTGAATTCGGCCACCGGCCCACCGGCCATTGAATTCAGACCACCGGCCACCGGCCATTGACTTTCGACCACCGGCCAACCGACGGCGGTTGTTTTCGGACCACTTTTCGGCCGCCGTTCGGTCATAATATTCCGGTGAACCCTTGTCTAGATAAGTCCAAATCGGACCCTTCAATTCGCCCATGTGTGGCCACCCTTGAAAAGACAAGTCCGCTTTTGAATTCGGCCACCGGCCACCGGCCATTGACTTTCGACCACCGACCAACCGACGGCGGTTGTTTACCGACCACTTTCCAACCGCCTCCGGCCATAATATTCCGGCGAGGGGGGAAAAAATGTTGCCCGTGATTTTTGGCCGTGAAAATTTTGGTTTCCGGCGAGTGATTTCTCTTCACGTACGATGGCTTCTCCTCATAATGGGGGCCTTACAAATGTGCGCTTTTACCACAGAAAATTACAAGAGTAAATCAGGCTCCATACTTAACATTTGTAAACCTCTATGTGCACTTCATATTCAAGCTTTCAATACCTCGATCCACTGAAGTCTGTGAACATTTGGGAGCTCTTTGAATCTGTCTTTACTCTAATCAATAGGATCTTGGCTCCTGTGTTGCTTTTACTGCTCATAAGATACCTATGACCTTTTGTATCTGTGTAGAAAACCTTATACCCATTGTAGCCATATAGCTGCAAAATTTTTCTTTGTTGCAGCTGTGCATGTGTTGCCACTGCTACTAGCTTGCTCGGTTGTACTTGAACTCTCGGCTTGATTTAAGTCCATGTTGGATCAATCTACAAAAACTGTCAATTGGCAGATTTTGGTATTGATTAGCAAAATTTTTGTTGGTCGTACTAGCCTAATCTGCAATCGTATGCGAGTTGTGCTCCTCTTTGTTCAATTAGAAGCTAATTGTCAATGCAATTGCTTGCACTTGCCAATTTCTAGTGTGCATATTCACTTCTAATTCCTTGATCGAATCGCGACAAGTCTGACAAAATTTAGCTAGAATAATAATACTCTTGGCCAAATTAATTCGATCCCAGTTTGCAAGGAGATCCCAAAATTTAGCTTGAAATTCTGACCATCGATGAGTTTCCAATTCTGGTTTGTCAATTTTTGGCTCAATTCTAACAAAATTAGAAATTTATCTCCCCCTCACTACTTTGAGTCGATCTTTCCACTGGCTTCTTTTGGTTGTACTATTTCGCTTTGCACGGTGTAATTCTTGGCTTGCGGTGTTTGCTCGGTGTGCGGTACTCTCCAGCTTTGTTTTTTACTTTTCTGACGCTTTCTTGCTCGTTCCGGCTTTTTTAATCTTTTTTTGGTATTTTTCGTAACTTTCTTTTTATTTTTCCTAATTATTTGTGAGAATATGATTTTTTTTGTATTTTTAATGATTTTTCTTAAAATGTTTTGATTTTTTATAATTTTTATGTGAATTTGTGATTTTTTGTGAATTTTAGAAATTTTTATGATTTAGTGTGTTTTTTCAGGTCACCTTCGAACTTTTTTGTGAGTTGTTATGGATTTTTACTATTTATCTGCCAGATTTCTGAATTTTTAAGATTTTCTTTGTTTTTTTTTGGAATTTTCTAAGAAGTTTTGAATTTTTTATGAGTTTTTTGATTTTATGGTGAGTTCTTCGCAAGATGGATAGCGCTTTGGCTATCACTGTACAAGACACAATTGTCTTGTTTGAATCCAAGCTCTTCTAAGAATATGTGAAGCTTCATAATTTCTTTGCTTGCCTCCGTCATTGCTACATACTTTTCTTCCGTGATAGAAAGTGAAACCACTTTCTGCAGCTTTGAAGCCCAGCTTACTGCTGTGCCTCCAATCGTGAACACATAGCCAATAGTGCTCCTTCGAGTATCTTTGTCACCTGCCATATCTGCATCAGCATACCCTTCTAGAAAAATATCAATTCCTTCAAAATACAAAGCATTTGTTGTTGTCCTTTTTAGATACCTAAGTATCCACTTCACAGCTTGCCAATGCTCTTTACCTGGGTTGTCCATGAACCTACTCACAACTCCCACTGCATGTGCAATGTCTGGCCTTGTCCAGACCATAGCATACATTAGAGAACCTACCGCTGCAGCATATGGAACTTTAGACATATAGGCTATTTCCTCTTGTGTCTTTGGACACATTTCCTTCATTAGTTTAAAATGACCAACCAAAGGTGTAGAAACTGGTTTTGCATTTTGCATTGCAAACCTTTCTAGTACCTTCTTCATGTAATCTTCTTGAGATAGCTTTATTGTCTTCTTTGTCCTGTCCCTTGATATTTTCATACCAAGTATCCTCTTTGCAACACCTAAATCTTTCATTGAAAAAGATTTAGACAGCTCCTCTTCCAGGTCTTGCAATCAACATGTCATCAACATACAATATTAGGATGATGAATTTCCCATCTCCCAAATTCTTCGTGTAGACGCAGTGATCCGAGTTGCATCTTGTGAATCCATGATCCAACATCCATCGATCAAACTTCAAGTACCATTGTCTTGATGCTTGCTTTAAACCATACAAGCTCTTCTTTAATCTGCAAACCATTTTCTCCTTACCTTTCACTTCATACCCCTTTGGCTGAAGCATGTAGATTTCCTCCTCTATGTCACCGTGAAGAAATTCCGTAGTTACATCCATTTGCTCGAGGTTTAGATCATGAGCAGACACAAGGCTTAAGACAAGCCTAA
The DNA here is from genome assembly GCF_014529385.1 of Adiantum capillus-veneris. Classification (NCBI taxonomy): domain Eukaryota; kingdom Viridiplantae; phylum Streptophyta; class Polypodiopsida; order Polypodiales; family Pteridaceae; genus Adiantum; species Adiantum capillus-veneris. Next base: position 147,853,253 of record NC_140948.1, read on the forward strand.
TTGAGTTTATTTTTACATCATTTTTACCACAAGCCTAGACTTGTACCTTTTGTTCCCACCTTCTTCTTCCTTCAACTTGTACAACCATTTGTTTTGAAGTGTCCGCTTACCTTTAGGCAACTCAACTAACTCCCATGTTTGGTTGCCATGTAGTGAGTCCATCTCCACTTGCATGCTCTTCGTCCATTCTTCTTTGGATTCATGTTGCATAGCTTCTTCGTATGATTCTGGCTCTCCAGAATCTGAGATCAAGACATGGTTGAAGGAAGGAACAAACCTTTCTGGAGGTCTACTTGCTCTTGTAGATATTCAGGGAATAGGTTGAGGCTCCTCATTTGGTTGACGCTGTTGCACATTGTCACTGTTTGCAGTCCTTGAGTCTTCACCGTACTCAAGCTCCATGTACTCATCACCTGTTTCTTTTGTTTGTTTTCTTTCCAAGTAATCTTTGTACATATTTTGTTCATTAAAAATTACATCCCTACTCCTTAAGATTTTACCATCTTCAGGATTCCATAGGCGATACCCAAAGTCACCTTCCCCATAGCCAATGAAGAAACACTTTTTGGACTTTGCATCTAGCTTTGATCTTAGGCTTCTATCTATGTGCATGAAAGCCTCACACCCAAACACTTTGAGAAATGCAAATGTCTAGATAAGTCCAAATTGGACCCTTCAATCTGCCCATGTGTGGCCACCCTTGAGAAGACAAGTCCGCTTTTGAATTCGGCCACCGGCCCACCGGCCATTGACTTCCGACCACCGGCCAACCGACGGCGGTTGTTTTCCGATCACTTTCCGGCCGCCGTTCGGCCATAATATTCCGGCGAAAAGGAATATTCCGACGAACCCTTGTCTAGATAAGTCCAAATCGGACCCTTCAATCCGCCCATGTGTGGCCACCCTTGAGAAGACAAGTCCGCTTTTGAATCCGGCCACCGGCCATTGACTTCCGACCACCGGCCAACGGACGGCGGTTGTTTACCGACCACTTTCCAACCGCCGTCCGTCCATAATATTCCGGCGAGGGGGAAAAAAAAGTTGCCCGTGATTTTTGGCCGTAAAAATTTTGGTTTCCGGCGTGTGATTTTCCTTCACGCACAAAGGCTTCTCCTCATAATGGGGGCCTTACAAATGTGCGCTTTTACCACAGAAAATTACAAGGGTAAATCAGGATCCATACTTAACATTTTTAAACCTCTATGTGCAGTTCATCTTTAAGCTTGCAATACTTGGATCCACTAAAGTCTATGAACATTTGAGAGCTCTCTGAATCTGTCTTTACTCTAATCAATAGGATCTTGGCTCCTGTGTTGCTTTTACTGCTGATAAGATACCTATGACCTTCTCTATCTGTGTAGAAAACCTTATCCCCATTGTAGCCATATAGCTGCAAAATTTGCTTTGTTGCAGCTGTGCATGTGTTGCCACTGCTACTAGCTTGCTTGGTTGTACTTGAACTCTCGGCTTGATTTAAGTCCATGTTGGATCAATCTACAAAAACTGTCTATTGGCAGATTTTGGTATTGATTAGCAGAATTTTTGTTGGTCGTACTAGCCTAATCTGCAATCGTATGCGAGTTGTGCTCCTATTTGTTCAATTAGAATCTAATTGTCAATGCAATTGCTTGCACTTGCCAATTTCTAGTGTGCATATTCACTTCTAATTCCTTGATCGAATCGCGACAACTCTGTCAAAATTTAGCTAGAATAATAATACTCTTGGCCAAATTAATTCGATCCTAGTTTCCAAGGAGATCCCAAAATTTAGCTTGAAATTCTGACCATCGATGAGTTTCCAATTCTGGTTTGTCAATTTTTGGCTCAATTGTGACAAAATTAGAAATTTGTCTCCCCCTCACTACTTTGAGTCGATCTTTCCACTGGCCTTTTTCGGTTGTACTATTTCGCTTGGCGCGGTGTAATTCTTGGCTTGTAGTGTTTGCTCGGTGTGCGGTACTCTCCGGATTTGTTTATTACTTTTCTGACGCTTTCTTGCTCGTTCCGGCTTTTTTAATCTTTTTTTGGTATTTTTCGTAACTTTCTTTTTATATTTCGTAATTATTTGTGAAAATTTGAATTTTTTTGTATTTTTAATGATTTTTCTTAAAATGTTTTGATTTTTTATAATTTTTATGTGAATTTGTGATTTTTTGTGAATTTTAGAAATTTTTGTGATTTGTTGTGTTTTTTCAGGTCAGCTTTGAACTTTTTGTGAGTTGTTATGGATTTTTACTATTTTTATAATTTATCTGCCAGATTTTTGAATTTTAAAGATTTTCTTTGTTTTTTTTTGGAATTTTCTTAGAAGTTTTTATTTTTGTAGATGTTTTTTATTTTATAGTGTTTTTTTTAATCAATTTTGTTTTTTTATGAATTTTTCAGGTTTTTCTAGCTTTTTTGAATTTTTTATGATTTTCTATGTGATTTTTTATTTTTTGCGATTTTTTTCTATATTTTTTGTTTTTTTAATAAATTTACTCTTTTTTTTAAAATAAGTTTACTATTTTTTATAATTTTGTAACTCTTTTTTTTAAAATAAGTTTACTATTTTTTATAATTTTGTAACTCAAATGGTTTTTTATTTTTTGTTTTTTTTGGACTAATATACAAATTAGTGAAATGAAAGTGAGAAAAAAAAGAAAATGAAATTGAAAGGGAAAGAAAATGAAATTGAAACAAAATGAAATAAATTAATACAGAAGTCAATGACACAAAAAAAGGCCAAGTAGGTCTCCCTTTTTTTGTTTCAAAAATTTATAATGTCTTCTTGTAGCTTGTGTGTGTAAGGGTGGGTTCACACGTTACGAAGCACAAGAACGACGACAGAAGCGGAAGAAGAAAGAAGAAGAAGAATATTTTAGTGTCGTAGGAAACTATCCCAAGAGAGGTAAAACTCTATCTGACGAGGAAAGTCCATGCGCCGAAAGGCACGCTCGGGAATAGAAAAAAAACCAAATCTAGGTCAAAAATTAGCCGAAACGCGTAAAATCACCCGAAAATCCAAAAATTTACCAAAATTATCCGAAAAAATACCCAAAACATTCTACAAATTCTCACACATTGAGGAGTAGTGCAGCTAAATGAAATTGCAAAAATCTCATCAATTCAATTGCCCAAGGATTTAATCAACAAAATCAAGACTAGGCAATTAAACCGGTAAAATTACCGACAAAATTAGGTCAAATTTGACGCATTTGGAGTGTGTAAATCAATGTTTTGAGCACAAAAACTCATCATTTTATCATTACACACATCCAATTTTCAATCAAAATTCGAATCAATCATGCACATTAAACACTTTTTTAGGCACACACACACACTAAAAAATTGGAAGTTTTTACCAATCTTTAGGTGCACACACAAAAGGGTTAAACTTGTCGGATTTGCAATGTGATTTCACAAATCATTAATTGGGCATGAGCACAACACACATCAATCATCACAATTGAAAAATCATAACGCACACATTGATTTCTAGGTGCTCAAACATGGGCAAAATAGTGCACACATCTAAAATTAGACATACACACACTCAATTAGAATGTACACACACTTGAAATTGACCATCCAAACATTCAATTAACTCAATTAGGCACTCAATTAGCAACCTACAATCACCAATTAGCAATTGAAACTTGTCAAATTCATGAATCTTAAAAATTTCAGCATTACGACGGTGTGAAAACGAAAAATCGCAAAATTTTCAATCCACATTGCATCAGCATTACATAGCAATACATTGCATCATCATGGTGGGATCTCTACACAATTCTACACATCTCTAGATTCTACGGAGGTTGAGAATACCACCTTAATTACCTATCCATTGAAGATCAATTGAATGGTCGAATGCTCCAATCCTTCATAGCGTATTAGTAAGTTAGCAAAAATTAGTCAAATTAGCAAGGGGTTAGTGTGAAATTAGAGTGTGTAAACACACAAATATCCACTTCTCTTGAACTCTAATCAACCCAATCAGACACACTACAATTGCAAGACGCACACAAAAATAATCCTATCATGAACACACTAATCGCAAGCACACACACATAGATCTATCGAGCACCACACTCCAATCAAACCTACATGCACACACAAGCAAAAGAGGGCAATCACACATGATTAGAGAGGGATTAACCACTAATTAGTTAAGATCTAGCTAATCTAAGCATCATAGGCAATCATAAAACGTATGAGAGAGGCATAGTGAAAGAGAATGAATCATTGATTAGTGTTAATCAATTCTCATGAGCAAGGAGAAGCTCAAGGACTCCATAGCCACACACCTCAAATGCTCTCACCAAAGAATGCTCTCAACCTATGACTTGAGAACCCTATTTTCTTTTACACACTGCCCTATATACGTAGGTTAAAAATATGCAATGTCTGGGCGCTCAAGGCCTTTAGCGCTCACTAGTTACTGAATCTGCAACTTAGGCATAGTAAGTGACCTATTATTTACAACTTGGAACTCACATTGAGTCTGTAACACATTAGAAATATTACAATGGATTGAAATAAATTGGGAATTTACAACACGTGACCATTTTGGGAAAACATGGAAAATGTGTAACTCCAATCTTTACTGCTTCTTTGCATTCATCCTCGATGTGCATTCGTACATCTTTAGTCTTTAGCAGCTCCTGTTAACTGGTGTTGACTCAAGTAACACTATGAGTTAGCTATTTGATAGCTATTGGCTACTAATACAGCTTACTGTCCAATTACCAATAGTTGCTTATCACAAGATTTTAAAAAGCTATTAGATACAACTTTAAACAGCTATTAGTTTGCCAATGGCTTCCATAGGTAGTGGGTGATAGCTATCTGCTAGGTTTAGAGAGAGCTACTAGCTGGTAATAACTACTTGGCTTTTGTTTAATAGCTCCAGAATAGCTGTTAATTGTGTGAGTAAATACTTTCTCATTCACTAGTGGCTAGTATTCCTAGCTATTAGAATTTAATAGCTCTCTAATAGTTGGGTACTAGCTATTACATATCTGCTGGTCCCAAAGCTTTTGACCAACTATGAGGTAGCTATTGACTTTCGTAGCTGCACAATAGCTATTGATAGTGTGTAGATATACACACTCAATCACCATGTGGCCACTATTTCTAGTTAGCAACAAGAAATAGTTGTTTAATAGCTTACAAGTAGATATTATAGACCCAAACTTGGCTTAAGTTGCTTCTTAGACACTTTTGACTAGCTATTAGGTAGTGATCGTCTGCCATAGCTAGTGGGTGATTGCCTATTAGATAGCAGTACCTATTTGACCTATTATTGATAGCTATGTGATAGAGCTTTTAATCAGCTATGAGTTAGCTGCTGGCTTCCATAGCTAGTGGATGATAGCTATTTTCCACATCTAGTGGGTGATAGCTATTTTGCAGGGTTGGAGAGCTATTAGCTGGAAGTAGCTTTTGATCACAGCTATTATCTTCCACAGCTAGTGGGTAATAGCTTTTTGCCAATTTTGGAGAGCTATTAGCTGGAAGTATCCATCTGAATCTATTATTAATAGCTGCTTCATAGTGCTTATAACCAGCTACTAGGTAGCTATTGCCTATCGTAGCTATTAGGTGAAAGCTATCTGCCAGGTTTTTAGAGCTATCAGCTGCTAGTAGCTATCTAGCCAGCTATCAATAGCTGCTTGACAGACAGCTTAGAACCAACTACTATTAGGTAGTTATTGTCTTCCATAGCTACACGGGGGATTCACCATGCAAAACTTACCGCACCACGTAAGTGCAAGGGAGGGGTTTTTTTTTACAAGCTACATAAGCGTATAAGTTAGGGGTAGGCCCCAATAATTTATCTCCAACCTTAAAAATAAGAGAGGGGGGTATCAATTTTTCTTTTTTTTGGGGGGGGGGGGGGGGGGGGGGGGCACACATACTATTCCCTATACTTTTCTTTGTTTTATCATGTTCTAGTTGCTTGAAGATCTAGCCTATAGATTTTATACTATCTTGAACCGAAACTAAAGGCCACAAGTCAACATTACGAACTCTATGCAGTTGAGTCCAACTCTCCAGCTTCTGTAGCCCGACAATGATTTCCATTTCTAGCCAAGCTGCACCTTCCTGTCCTTAAATGCTGAAAAACTGACGGGAGAGAGAGAGAGAGAGAGAGTGCATAGCACGGAGCCTGCCCGTGCCTTGCCTGGCTTCTGCATGCGAGGGTCTCGTCGCTAGTCCAATCCACACACACACACACACACACACACACACACACACAAAGAGAGAGAGAGAGAGAGAGAGAGAGGAGCACCCTCCCACAACTCTCACCAGCTCCACCCACGGCAGTTGTCAGCACTTGCATCGGCCCACATGCAAGATGTCGCCTACACTCGCATCCTCCAACCACCCTGTCTATCCCCTCTATTGTCTAGATGGAAAGTGCAAAATAGAGGGATTTGGTGAGATTTCCTTCAAAACAAAATGGGCACCACCCTACTTTGCTCATTAACAAAAAAAAGTTGCTTAGTGTGACTGGCCCTCAGTTACTCAGTAGTGCCCTCTCTCAATGGATTGTTGCTCGTGGTATCATATGCCAACAGCTCGTAGAAGCTTGCACATTAGCCCTCAGCAGTAGAGTAGCCCCAAGCTCGGAAGGGCACCAAGGTCGACGGGACCTCACTCTCTATCTCTCTGTCTTGTTTTTAATTATGTACATCTCCTAATGGTCATTTTGCAGGCCTCGTGATCTCATCACTTTTTTGGCATGCCCAAAGGGCTAAGGCCAAAGTGATGTGTTCCCTTTTTGGCCTGCTCAAAGGGCAAAGGCTATAGAGACGCTTTTTTTTTTGGCCTGCCCAAAAGGCTAAGGTCATAGTGATGTGTTCTGTTATTGAAAAATCTCATATGTAAAATTTTTTGGCCTACCAAAGGCAAAGTCTATAGAGATGGGTTTCCTTTTTGCTTTTGGAAAATACAAGGAAAATTAAAGTGAATTTCAATTTTATCTAAAAATGCACAAATTTTTTTAGTGGTTGGAATAGACAACGTATACTTATTACAAAGACAGACAAGTTAATAGACACTAAATGAGATTGAAGATAGATACTCATTACCAAAATAATATTTTTTTAATTAATTGGAAGAGATAAAAGAGAGTCATTAACAAAATAAAACCGATATATTCACGTATTCATCGAATCATGGAAGCATATTTACATCTTGATATTCCACCAAAACTCCACATATTCCGAGATAGGCCACCCCTACGGTACCCTAGAGAGAGGTAGGCTCTCAACTTCATATTGTCATTTCTCATGATGACGAGTACAACTTGTTTGTGTTAGAGAGTGAAGAAGTTTGTGTTAGAAAGAGAAGATGAAGAAGAAGAAGAGAACTTTAACGTCGTCGGAAACTATACCGAGAGATCAAAAGCACAGAGAGTAGAAGTGGCCATGGCGTCTTCCTCTTCTTTGGCAATGTTGCATTCATCTGTGTGCTCAAGCTTTGTTGCCCCGCGCTTCAAGCCCTCTATACTCTTGGCCCTACTTCAGCATGCGCTACCTTGACTCTCTCGCTATCCCTTGTAGTCTCTACCTGTCATTGTCATCCACCAGTAAGTGATGGCCATGTTGCCCTTAGCAAGCATACTTTACCTACTCGCTGCAACCCCTCAGGCCTTGGCCGACATTGAGGTTGAACAAGTGGGCAACTCAAAGTGTGATCGGGCAGGTGCAAAGCACCTTGGGGCTGGAGAAGGTCTATCCTACTCGTGGGAACGCTACCAAAGAGCTTTGCTAGACATCCAACAAGTGGGCCGCAAAATACCTCCGCGAGACAAGATTTGTTGGTAAGCCCTCCGGTAGCAACATTTATTTGGTGTTGGATGCTCTCTCTAGAAATTATATCAGCGATGGTGATGGTGCTCCTTTTACGGCCGCCGTAAAGAACGACACTCAGATCCTACAAGAAGTTGACATTGCAAAGAGGCCTCTAGGGCGAGGCTGCTGAGCTATTCATTATATGTGGGTGCTCTATTTGTAAATGATATGTACATCATGAAGCCAGAGTCTCCATTCTGGTTGGCAAGTTGGTGATCCTTGGCAGTTCACATGGCTATGGCAAATTTAAGGACCTCTAGCATTGCGATCTACATGCAGCTTAGAGAGAGATTGTCTTTGTTTTCTAGCAATTTCTTTCTGCTTTTTTGTCTCATAATTTTGTCACACTATATAATAATCATGATGCCAAATGTATTATTGTACACCTTATTACCAGAGAGAGAGAGAATCCAACATAGATTTTTATGTCGTGTATCTTTGTTAAGCTCAGGAACCGACTGTATACAGGTTTCTACCTACCCCTCTTCAATATGAGAGCAGAAGGAGCTTCAGCACTCCAGCCTTTAGGTAGTACCATGGTATTGTGGCATCATCCTGCTCTCTCCAGAATGCTCCCTCGTAGCACACAATTTAGGACTTGGCTATAGAGCCTCTACATTGTTTTCTTGCTTCATGCTTCCATATAAGCAATCACCCTTCTTTCTTTTCCTTTGGTTCTCATTTGTCCCCATGCAGAAGATGAAGTTGTTTCAGTCTAATTGCTTATATGTTGTGCGTGCCATTTTGAAATAAGTGATTAAATTAGCATGACATGCTGTGAGGCAATGAATGCAGGGTTTGTCAAAGTACGTTGTCATGCAGGACACAAAGAGACACAGGGGCGAGAGCATGCAGATGGGAGAGCTCACAGGGGTAGAGCTTGAGCACAAAGAGGGAGACATGTGAATGATCCAGAGCATCAAGTGGGGAGTTGCACGGGAGGTGACTGCGGTTGCTATCTCTCACCCGAGATGAGCTAGAGCTCTAATGATGGCGTCGAGGGTAGTGTGCATGGGTGGCTGGACGCAAGAACGACGGAGGCTTTGAGTTTTTTATCTGGAAAGTTTAGAATCTTCCCAACTAATTAATGAGTTTGGCAATTTAGACCGAGTATGAGCAGACATACAGGCCTCATTTTGTTCATTAGAGGTGTTCTATTCAAGTCACAACAGAAGATACGTTTCCATGAAAATAACTTTATAGTATGATGGATGTGTTGTTTCTAGTAACGTTTTGCTTCTTATTCTAGTAATTTTTTGCTTCTTGTAGAGGTTTTATTTTTCATTTTTGAAGACAGCTTTCTCAAATTTGTGTAATTGCTACTCAAATATATATCATATATTTGAGTTTTTGAGAGAAAGACGATCTCTATGTATGTTGTTATGCTTGTGTAGTCCAATAAAGCATATGACGTTTCTTAGCTTAATTACAATTGTCTATGCTCATTATCTTATTGCAAGAGTTTATTTATTGTTTGTGAGATTCTACAGGCTGATTTATATGAGTTTTACAAGTTCAACAAGTGGCAACATGCAAGCTGTACAAAAGAGACCTAGAGTAGAGGTAGGTTTCTTAGCTTAATTACAATTGTCTATGCTCATTATCTTATTGCAAGAGTTTATTTATTGTTTGTGAGATTCTACAGGCTGATTTATATGAGTTTTACAAGTTCAACAAAGTGGCAACATGCAAGCTGTACAAAAGAGACCTAGAAGCTAGAGTAGTTGAGGGCCTCAATTCTTATTATCATCATCAGCTTTCGGCCTCCTTTCGGCCACTACCCGTGACACTTGTAGGCTTGCACACTAGAACTCTAAATCATGAGCCCTTGGGTGTACCAACTCAATATCTTTGCTCTCCGAGTCTTCAACATCTCTGACCACTGAGAGAGAGAGAGAGAGAGAGAGAGAGAGAGAGAGAGAGAGAGAGAGAGAGAGAGGGAGGGAGAGCAAAGCATGTTCACACTTGGATAAATTTTATAATCTCTTCAATTAGTTGTATGTATGTGGATGTATTCAATCTATCATGTTTTATAAACACTAATTATTATAGCTGTAATTTTGTTAGGTTAAATTTGTGATTTGCTCTACAAGTCCTTAAAGTTAAGTATGATATTATTTGGATCCATTTAAAAATTTCCATTGTCACTTAAAATGAGATTTGAGTTCGATACTTCATTCCCTTTTCAAAGTGTCCAAAATCTCTAACATCTATCTAATTGGTATGCCATGGAGCTTTCTTTGAGTAGCTTTGGTTTTAATCAACATTTATGCAAGCAATGAAATGGGTTGATGGTCTGCATGGTTTATATCTCTGATGATATGATATTTGTGTGAGTCCAGATAAGTTGAGCAATTGAACCTTCGATAGGATATGATGCCTATTTGTCCTTCTTAATGCATTTTCTATCATATGAATTTCAAGAATGTAACATGTGAGTTTGTCATTGTTTAAGAATTATCCTTAAGGAGGAAAGGTACTAAAATAGTGTACTTGCCAATGCAAGGGGAGTTATTATTGTACTTGCTAATAGAATGGGAGTATGTTAGTATGGGGGGGGCAAGTAAGGAGGCTATTAAAGTAGAGGAGCGAGCAAGACTTCATGTTTATCAAGCTAATAGGAACACATTCAGTTTTGTACTTTGGCTACAATGCATTTCTTTGCAACCGTTAAAGATTGCCATTTCCTTGAGCGTCTTGAATCTTGCTTGAATCCAAAAGTTTGTGCTTTTGAAAGAGTGTTTTCTTTTTAAATATAGTCCATATTATCCCCATAACAAAAAATCTACAATTACAAACCTTGGATATTTTTTTACTCATGCTTAGGTGCATCTCCCTGGTAGGCCTCTTGATTTTATCACTTGTTATAACAAATAATGAAAAAATTTGATTGGTGAGTGCTATAGTGAGCACTCATGAGAAAGTTAAGAGTGATTGAGTGGGTGACAATATCACGTTTTCTCTCAAAAAGATATTGAGATAAGATTCTTTCCAAGATTTATTTTATTGAATGTGCTCAAAATTAGAGTCTCGCTCCTCTTTTCTTGTGCAACCACCTCCATGACCAAGTCATCAAGTGTCCCGTTTGTAAAAAAATAAATGGTTTTCGGTATTTGGTTTCGTAATTTCGTGAATCATGCAGATAATGTCGAGTGAATGATGGAAGGGGCTTGGTTTAGAATGAACTATTGTCTTAATCATTAATAGAAGTGAGCAGTGGGTTCTTAAAAGTGGCATGCAATGAATGCTATTGTCATGAAAATGTTGAATACTGGAACAATCTGCTACATAAATGAAAGTGAATCTTTTTAGTTAAAACTTTGTCTTGGAGAATGGGAATCTTACACACACACACACACACACACACACACACACTTCTACTCTTCCTCTCCATCACCCTGTGCCAGTGGCATCTTGGTGGCCCCTAAACCACCACCTCAACCTCCTAAAGCACTCCCTTGTCACCAACAAAATGCTCTCAGCCTTCCTCCTTTGATCCTATCCCAGAATCTCAATAAGGTCCACGTCCTTCGAGGCCTCAGTTCTCCCTTTATCAGTTGTTGACTTGGCACCCCTTTGTGAGCCCTCTGTAAATTTCCCATGAGGTTGTGCAAGGTTTGGAGCAGGGCCCACGTCACCTCGAACATCTGGTCATTGGAATACAATGGTGGAGGTGTCGCATCCCAACTCCTCGGGATTCCTTCCACCCCCTTCTCCCCTTCCATTGTTGCGTGTTGTTGGTCATATGGATTCTGGGCCTGCTGCTTCTCGATCACTGTCATTGTCAGTATTGGGTAGCTCAAGCTCACTCAAGTGTTATCACTAATAGTAACTTGCATCATTCTCTACTTCAACATAGTCATAATCGGAAAAATTGGTATCCTATATTAATATTAGCATATCCCAAAATTTGGCGAAAATGCAAGTGTCTGGTTATACTTGGCTTCCAAGCTTAGAATTAGGGGAGGAAGGGAGGTTTGAGAGATCTATCATCTGAGAAAGGGAGATGAGCAAAGTAGAGCAATGGTGATTTATGCAAGGGGATTAATCATGGGGGGATTGGATTGTAGATCTTGAGAATCTTGACTTGCATCGAGTTGCACAATCAGAACCTCCTCTGGCCTTGGCAAGAACACCTATAGAGGATGGTGGGCTAGGGTCAATTGCAACATTGAGTAGTAGTAATTAGCTCCCGCTCCCCTTTCCCACTATGGTAGGCTATCTTCTTCAGTATGATCACATCTTATGGCTCTCAGTAATTGAACTCTATTAGGCAGCCATGGAACTTACATATAATGACAAACTTGAGATTAAATTGGTTTTCTCACGTAGAAAATCAAAATCTAACCAGAGTTGGTCTAGATATATGGTGGTCCCGAGGTGGGTGTACAGGCACACCATTAGACTTCACAACAGGGGTACGTGGGATTTTACTGTTGTTCATGGCCTTCAGTGTGCTTTGCATGAGCTTTCCACCTTCTGCCACGTAATTTGACCCTTGCGTGCTCCCCATGCTCATCTCCCATCTTGACCTCTTTAGAGCTACACTTAAATAATTTGTGGCCCTAAATAGTTACATGATTACACTTGAATGAAAGAGCAAGAGGAGAGGAACACAATGCAATAATCAAATCTGAATTTGGATTACCGTAGCTGCAATGGCAAAGATTACAAGTTTGAACAAGAAGGAGCTCTCAAACGTACGTTGTCTTCTCAGTTCTCCAATAAAATATCTCTTAAACTTACAAAAAATGACCTTTATAGATTAGGTCTTTACAAAATGGTTTGTCCGGCTACAAGCTCTCAAACCTCTAACTGGCTCTCTAATATACAATTGCTCCCATAAGAATAATCATACATCCTTTGACAATTTCCCGGCTTAGAGATGCTTCTTTACAAAAGAATTTTACAATGGTTTCTCAGAAAAATATGGTCCTTCTGGCAACGGCCGCTTGTTGCTTCATCCGCCAAACACTCCCCCCTTCCTTATCCTTGCACGCCCTTGTGCATGATCAGTGCTTTGGCCGTTGATGTGGCTCTAATGAAGTGAGTGTCACTGAAAAACTTCTTGTTGGTAGGAAGGCTTCGAGGGCTTCTTGATGCTGTCTGAATGGATTTTCAGATAAGGTGTGTTGGTATGCTACGTACCTTGCCTTGAGGTCCTTCGCCATGAGATGGAAAATCCATGAATCCATTTCCTTGGCTAGCCCCTCTGGCATTTCCTGAATGCTCTCATTGAGTTCATCTCTTATATCCAGATCGGGCCCTTCAAATTCCTGCTCCTGTTGCCCTTGGTGTGATGTTCCAAGCAAATCTGGCTCTTGTTGTCCAGGCAGCAGTTGCGGTTGAGTCCGGGCTTTGTCTGCTTTGATTTGCTGTTGAAAAAGAAGATCTTCTTTTTCCTTTAGCAGCGTGTCACCGATCTGCTTCTGATTCTGTAGTTCAGCGTTTCCTTGAGCTAGTTGCTGCTCCATTTCTTTTAACTTTAGCTCATTTGCCGCCGTCTAGGCCACCATCCCTGATACGAGCAGCTGTCTTTGAAGCTTTTCTTGCTCTAGCTCTGCTTTTAAAGCTGCTATAGTGTTCACTACTGTGGCATCGTCAGATGTGGAGACCAATGCCCTAGCAGGTTCCTGATTCTCCATTAAAGTCGTCAGAGTACCTTTGACAGTACTGTAGGAACTGCTAAGTCTTTGTAATCTTGCACTCTCGTAGGCAAGCTGCTCCGTTGCTTTCTGGACTCTTGCCGTCAGCTCTTGGCACTCCTTCTCTTTGGCGGTCAAGTCTGTCCTGATGTCCACCAAGTCTTTGATCAGAGACTGAGGCTGATGTTGCTCAAGGTCTCTTTCCTCCGCTGTGCATTCTAGTTGCGTCCTCAGGCTTTCTAACTCTTCTTGCCCAGATGCTTGCTTTTGTTGGGCTTCCTGTACCTGCCTTTCCTTTTCATTCAGCACCACATGCTGACACTGGAATTGCCGTTCTAATTCCCGTAGAGTTTGCTTGTAATCAAAACCAGCCACTAGCAGGCTTCGTGGTATCCGATGGTTTCTGTAGGTGGTATAAATTTATTTTGTGAGGTTGAAGGGGGAGGAGTTGGCTGTTTTTTGTTCGATGGAGAAGGGGGAGGAGGAGGAGATTTTGGTGATGGAGGAGGCGATTTTCTAGGCGAGGAAGGAGGTGATTTGGGCGAGGGAGGAGGTGGACTTGATTCTTCTCGTACATGTCTCTTCTTGGAAGTCTCTTCCCCTTGTTGCGAAGCAGATGCTTCCGCTTTTCTTTTCTTTAAAATCCTGATTATTCTTTGGCGGGTGAGATCCGCCGCCCGTCGCGCTTCCAGATTCCTCTCTCTTTGGATCTTCTTAAGCTGATCCACCTGTTTTATCTCATCAGCCGCGTCTTTTTCCTTCGTTCCTTTAGTGGACTGCGAAGAAATGTCCACTTCCGCAGCCTTCTGTTCTGCTTCTAACCTTTGCTTCTCAGCCCGTAGGCGAGTTGCATTTTCTATCCTTTCTTGCCTTTCCCTTTCGAATCTTCTTTTTTGTGCCTGTTGTGTTGCAGCTGCTCGAGCCTGTCTGTCAGCCCGTAATTTGGTTTGTCTTTCCTCGACTCTTTTTTGAGCTTCCGCATATGCTTTGTGCAGGTCCGAGAGCGGTACTGCACTTCTGTCCCCTCTTTTTCTCTCGAGCGGATTTGTTGAATCTTCTTCCTCGCTTTCCTCAAACTCTGAGGGCCCTTTGTCTTTAGAATCTTGAGACTTTCCTTCATCATCTCTCTCCCTTTTTTCTTCATCACTCGAAATTTTATTGGTGGCCTTTGCTGAGCGCGATGATGTCATGCCGAGGGTCGTCCTTACGGAGTGAGAAACCAGCTTGGCTTTCTGGATCAGGGCCGTTTGAGAGCTGGCAGCTGGCAAATCTTCGATCATTCCCAAAGCCTGATATGCTATTCTGGTTAGCATCGGCCCTGCGTTCATGTAACTTTTGTTTTTTTCCGAGCTTTTCAAATTTGCTTCAATCAGATTGTCCAGAATGTAGGAACCGTAGTCGCAATGAATGGTTCTATTTTCTGCCGTCGCTAGAGCCATGACTACGGCAATGTGCAGGATTGGATCGGTGTAGCGAGGAGGCTTTTGTACTCTGAAATGCTGGGAGATCAATCTCATCGGCAATTCCAGCTCTCCGTATATCATGTCACTATATTTGTATTTGTTTCCCTTTGCTTTGACAAATGCTTTCTCATTATCCAGTGACTTTGTCTTTGCCAGCAGATCGTGTTGCCCTGGGAGGAAATGCAAAGCTTCGTTGATGATTTCCTTCGTGATCTTTACTTTCACCTTCGATCCATCCTTATCCGTGAGCATTGCCTGCCCATCATATTGTATCGAGCTCATGAGCTCATGGGCCCTCATGTAATCTGTTCCCCATGGCTGTAATCTGAAAAATTGCTCCAAGTGTACAACTCGCATAACCTCTATTACCTCCGGCCTTCTGTGGAGGTTCCATATCTCTCGTGGCATGATTGTTGTTTTTACCAAGTCACCATCCGCATCCTTAAACTTTGAGATGAACATGTGGGCAGGGATTTGAGCAAGTATTTCATCCGAGATACGAGCCTTTTCATTTGTGGTGAGCTCCTCCACTTCATATGGTGCTACTGTCCACTGCCTTTCTTTCTTTTGGTGAGGCATTGTGTGTCAGGAGAATCACAAGCTTTCAGGATTTTTCCTTCGCAATCAATCACATTTAGACTTTTAGTAAAAAACAGTTCAAAAGTTAAAACTGATCATAACTTGAACAAATTTCATCCATTTTTTGTCCATATTTCACCACTGGGACTAGGAAGACTAGAGCTATGATTGATAAAAATCTGAGCCAGTTCGGGGTCTGAGGTACACCGATCGCGATCGTAGTACAGAGGCCAAAATTAGATTTGATCACATGAGTGGCTTGCTGATAGTTGGAGGGTCATTTTGATCCACTCTTTGTGTCATTTGAACTACTTTTAAGTTTACAGGTCCCATTTCTGGGTTACAAGGAAGTTTTGGACTAGACTTTGACTTTTTATGAGTTTTTGCTGTCCAAATGGCTTGAAACTTGGTTGGTGACTTGAAAAAGATGTATACAAGGGATCTGATAGGTTTTTGTCAAAATATGAAGCTGAGGTACACCGATCGCGATCGGTGTTCTGGGCCTTTTTTGAGTGAAAACTAGATGGACATGAACCCCTATGCCTGTCAAGCCCAGTGATGATTTATTTCCAAGTTTGGACTTAAAATGAACAATTTAGAGCAATTTTTCAATGTTTGACCATATGTTACTAAGTCTAACCATATTGGGTTTTCCTAATGAAATTTGGTTGGATCCTGGAGTTAGTTGAAGTTAGTTTTAGAGCTCCCAATGCTTCCATGAGGTTCTGCTACCATCAGCCTACTCCATTGTCTCATTTTGACCTTATCAGGCACTTTATACCCTGTCTTAGGAGGTTTTCCACATTTGTGCATTTTTCATGCATTTCTTGGATATCCATGTGATGCTTGAACATCCTTAAGTGACCTTTTGGTTTTGGCACTGGATCGGCTCCAATTCTACCTTTGTGTGATCATTCGAGACTGAAATGACTATAACTGTACTTACAGGAGATTCTGAGATCCATCCGAGGTTTTCTACAACTGTTCTGACTCTTAGTCGGACAAGTGTACCTTTCAAACCATTCATCATTATTTTTAACCGGGTTTTGGTAGTTGTAGGTCAAATTTTCCCTTTTCGGTTGTGTTTGACAAATTAGGCCCATTTCATGAGCAAAATTTGTGCATTTTCCTTGAAAATTCAAGAGTGTGTACTTTTAATTGAGTTCCAAGCCTGGGCCAAATCAAAAATTGCAAAACCTGCATGTGGGGGCACCGATCGCGATCGTACCATGGAGGCCAAAATTGATTTTGACACTAGCAGATTGTAGGCAAGGCTGAGGGGAGGTGTTTTGCATGTTCTGTCCCAGTTTTTGTCAGTAAGGTACACCGATCGCGATCGGTGTACCACCACCAAATTGTGATTTGACCATATGGGTTTGTTCCTGACCTTGTGGGGAGAACATTGATGTGTTCTGTGCCTAAAAAAAGTTTTGTTTGGATGCCTCTAAGGGCCCTTGACCTCTTTGACCCGATCCGACTTTGATTTGATTCCTTCGCCCGTTTGTGCAATGATTCGCGCTTGCATGCATAATAGACTTGACCTTTACTTGATAAGGAACATACCTGTGAAATCTGGTGTGAAATGCTATCTCCGACCGTTCGTACAGGGTAGAAACGTGGCAGCTTGCTCTAGGTCAAAAAGCTCTCTCCTTCTCTCTCAAAAGGTGAAAATGAACAATGAGCTAGAGTTTGGCCTACCTGGCCTATATCTTCCCGAGATTTTCGTGACACAGGGCTGATTTTTCTCACCTTTGATCCCGATATAATCTGCATACCACCTGTGGGTCGAACCGCTTGTCGTTCCCGCGTCGTATGACCATTTGATGCGATTTTGGTGAAATGTAGTCATGATCATTAAGGCCGAAATTTGACATCTTCAGATTAGCTTCATATCTTCCATGCTTGATAACCTTATCATGATACTTCAGCGTTTGCTTCCAGAACTTGATTCCGACACTTGTGAGCGAGATGTTTTAATTTTTGATGTTTATTAACGAAAATCAAACAAAATAAATTGAAATACTTATTAACTGGCAAAATTTAGCCAAAATTATTATACTCACCCCTAAGCATATATTTTCTCTAGAAGCATCCCAATGCTCCGGATTTTGTCATTACAGCTCATTATTATGCTGGTCGGATGATACAAAAACGCTAAAGTTGCCAGGTTTTGATCGAATATGTTCAAAACTGAACTCTAAATAATGAAAAAAACACACACATTATGTACATATATACACGTCGGACCCCTTAATGGCCCTGACTGTTGCTAGATTCATCAACTACTCCCCCCTTCCTTGTCTGAGTCGTCCCGGATGAAGGTTGGGTGCATGTGCATGGGTTTCGAAATCTGTGTCTATGCATGGCCGTGTAATGTGGCCCTATTCGGATGTTTGAGACAATGCGTTGGGTAACAATATGTTGTGCAAGATGCGGGAACTGAATGTAGTTTTCAGTGGCTTTTGATGGTGAGGGTAGTTGTTTATGGAACAGAAGAGCTTGCAGTCGAATTGCTCTTTCCTTGATTGTGGGTGTTGTGATGGCAACTATTTTTGGAACCCATTTGTATGCGGTTTGTTGCTTCTTTATAGATTCTACTTTGGTTTTCACAGGTTTCCATTGCCATTTTGGAGGTACAGGCTTCCTGTTTTGAGTTTTGGGTTTCCTTTCGAGCTCGGTCGCCGAATCTGTAGTTGTCTTTAGTTTTGGTTGCCATTTCCACTTCGGAGTAACTTCTGAAGGTCTTTGAGATGATGCTGCTTCCGTCTGGATTTTGTCCTTAGGCAGCCATATCTTGCTTGGTTTGTTGGTCAGCAATCTTTTCTTTATCCATACTTTCCGAATAACCTTTTGTGGTGTTGGTTGATTAGCCGGGTTGCTTTTTGTTGATGGGGATACTCGACCACGAGTGATCTGTTTTGGAGAATGGAGTCATGTACACGTTAGAGTCGTGTGTGTACCTTAATGCATGTTATGACCATTCAGTGACTGCATTGTACGTTCTCATCCATGAAACTCCCAAACATATTGATTCTCTGATTTCTTCGTCTTTCATTACAAAAAATTGATGAGGACAACTATTTCCATCAAGATTGATTGGTAAGTTTACTATCCCCAAGGTTGGTATTGTTGCACCATTTACTGCTTGTAGATCACATGTGAATTGCACGAGGGGTTCATCGGTAAGCATCCTGTAAGTGGAGAAGTTGACCGCATTGACTCTTGCTCCTGTGTCAATCAATGCTCGTTGATACCTGCCATGCGGGAGTCTGACATTGATGCGAACATCGATTCCTGTTCCCATTGCTCATCAGTTTGAATTATAGACAATGGAGCCGTATCTGCTAGTTGAGGAAGTCTTTATTGTTGTAAGGTTTGTTTTCTCTTTAAAATCCTGACTTTGGTCTCCTCCTGCGCTTGAGCTTTAGTTTCCTTTGCTTTGTTCTTGCGCTCCTTCGCAGCGTGTATTTTGGCAAGCATCTCTGTGGTATTTCTTTAGTCTGCAACCACTAATCCAGTTAGTCATTTACTCTCCCTCTAATGTCGCAATTTTAATGGCACCACTAGATGATATGTCATGAATCACATAGGGTCCACTTTCTCGCTTTTTGAGTTTCCGAGAACGTTGTTTCAGGGTAATCATTATGTCTCTTGATGTATTTGGAATTATCTCTTAATGCAATCATGATGTATACAACAACAACATTATGTCTCTTGATGTATATGGAATTATCTCTTAATGTAATCATGATGTATACAACAACATTCAAACTAATGTATACGTCCTAGTTTTCTGCCTCTTTCGTGATCGTTTTGACTCGTGATCTACTCATCCCTTCAGGCAATATCCTTGTGGTGAGGTATTCCACAATGTAGTTACTCCATCGGGGTGCCATAGATAGTCTGAATAGAGTCGCGTGCTCTATTGGCTTTTGAAGCGTGCATTTAGCGCAAGATTTGACATGCATATGAACACTATGTCGCATTTTCGGCCAATACACACCCATTCTCATCAATCTCTGATACAATTGTGCATGTCCATTGTGAATCCCCGTTGTTTGTACATGAGCTTGGTTTAGGTACAATTCCCGTTCACTCGATTCAACACAAAGCCTAAGGATTTGATCCGATCTCTGTTTGTATAGCTTGCCCACCAACATTACCAATGATCTGGATGCTGCAATGGTAGATGGTTGTCTTGTCACATTCAATGACCCGATAGTCAGCAAAGGAATTACATCCTCGCTCCATCTTGGAACCATTTCTATGTTGAAAAGATATGCATCTGGCAAATCATCATCAACTCCTACAGGGTTTTCTCCATGCATAAATGATCCGTTCTTTGGTGTGTAGTTCCTTATTTGACTACTACCGTGAAGTCAAACTCAAGCAGTATGATGAACCACCGAACAATTCTCCCCATACTGCAAGGTTTGTTTACTAAGTACAACAGTGCTTGGTGATCAACGAAGAGTACAAATTTATTGGAAAGTAAGTAGTGTCTAAAATTTTTCACCGCATAGACCATACCCAATCCCTCCCTTTCGGTTGTCGTGTAATTCTTCTCTGCATTGTTCAGTTTTCTACTGGAGTGACTTATTGGAGAATCCATGTTATTCTCTCCAGGTTGTGCAAGGATGCATCCTATTGCATACGCTGATGCATCTATGTGGATGTAAAATATCCTTTCCCAATCTGGAGCCTTCAAAATTGGAGCGGAAATTAACCTCTGCTTCAAAGTTTGAAAAGCTTCCTCGCACTCCTCTGTCTACTCAAATTTAGTTATCAGTGCGTAAAGTGGTTTTGCAATTATAGCGTATGAGTAGATAAATCTGCGAAATATCCAAAATGGCCCATGAATGCTTGTACCTCTTTCACCTTTACTGGTCGTGGTAGATCAACAATGACGCTGATCTTCTCCATGTTTGTTGAAATACCGTTTTTGGAAACTATATGTCCCAATATTTTGCCTTGTCTTACCATGAAGACACATTTCTCTGGATTCAGGAAAATCTGATACTGTCTGCATTTTTCGAACACCTTGGTCAAGTGCTCTATGTGCTCCAATCTTACAAGAGAGTGAACACACAGGTCATCCATGTAAATTTCTAAGAACTGTTTTAGATATTCTTTAAAAGCATGACCCATCAGGCTTTGAAATGTGGCTAGTGCATTTGTTAAGCCAAAAGCCATTACCTGGAACGCAAAAATACCCCATTCAGTTGCAAAAACCGTTTTGTGTTGATCCTCTGGCTTTATTGCGAGTTGGTTGTAACCCAAAAAGCCATCTAAGAAGCTATAAGCCTCTTTACCTGCCACCCTTTCTATTACATGATCAGTAATGGGTAGGGGATAGTTGTCCCGAATCGTAGCAGCGTTTACTTTCTTGAGATTGACGCACACTCTTAACTTTCCATTTTTCTTCGGGACCACCACAATCGGTGAAACCCAATTGGTGTGCTCAATTTCGTAAATAAACTCTACTTTCTTAAGTTTATCTATCTTCTCCTTGATCTTTTTTGCAAACGTTTCATTGTAAGTATAGGGACGTTTTCTACTGGGTTTGGCGTCATTCTTAAGGGGTATTGTGTGTTGACAGATACTTGGATCCACACCCTTAAGATCTTTGTATGACCATGCAAACACATCTCTATACTGTTTAAGAGTAGCTACCAAAAGCTTTTCCTCTTCTTTAGTAAGATCCGTGGTTATATATGCAGGTTCTGGATCTTCTCCTGGCTCCGCTAGATCTATTCGTTTGGCTTTCTTAGGACCGTCGTACAATGTACCCGGTTCCTTCAATTCTCTCATTAGTTGTTGCACTATGATTTTCCTATCTTGTATGGTATACTTATTATAATGGGACGGTGCATCCATCTTGTCAGAATTCGTGTCCTCATTTGTTTCAAATTCAGTCGTCCATATGTCTCTGAGGGTTCGCTTGAGCTTATTGCATTCCGTTTTCCTCTCTGTTTTGGTCATTCCAGACCCTGTTGTCTCCCTTTTCTGCGACTTAGTTGTTTGCTTTTGGTGTCTGTTCTTCTTGTTGTTTTTTTGCGGTTTAGTTTTGATAAACCGGCTAGTGACCTCGTCTTTGACACAATCATCAACTTTGACAAGCTTTAGATATCCTGTTCTGTCATTGACAAGAGGCATCGGATTATGCTTATTCGCCCTCGATTTTCTCGTTCTCTTGGATTTATACTGCTCCTGTCGGACTAGGTTTTTGGTTAGGAAACTTGTAAAACCTGTCCTACCTCGACCTGTATTTCCTATTCGTCTCTGATGCACTTGATCTTTCATCATCAGCCTCTATCAGTTGGATTTCATCATTCAGTGATGGAAGGTCACATCTTAGTGAATCCGTGAATTCCTCCTCCATTCGATTTCTATCATTCACCACAGATATCTCATCAATGATTCTTTTACACTCGGTCTCACGTGCTGGTTCTTCTTGTTCCTCGCTCTCCGATCCTGACTCCAGGATGACTCTAGCCATTTGCAACGTTACTAGGTCGTACCCGTCTTTGTCATAAAATTTTGTAGGTGTACACTCGTTAACACATACGTCCAAGGTTGGCAATATCTGAGTCCACCCGAATGGCTCAAATAAATGTTCCGAGAAAGGTTCTGGGAAATAAGCTTCGTCTTCTACGGATCTTTCCAAAACGCATCCCTCCTTGATTATTTCTCCACAATCAGATGCTCCACACATCCAGACATGCGCTTTCGTTTGCATCCATGCAGGTATTTCTTTTTCATTTACAGTGGTTGAATTAAATTCTTGCATTGGTGTTTTTGCAACGTCTCTATAGCTGTGATCCTTCATGTTGATTTTTGTTATTAGCTCTTCTTGCCTTAGGTAGATTTGGTCGTACCCCCAATCTTGTATCATTTTGAGTTGACGCATAAAAGGTCGTCCCAAAATAATGTCAAAGTTGTTCGTTTTTCCGAAATCCACCACAGCAAAGGTGTGCTCATAGTTAATTCCACATGAAGTTACAACTATTTGGTCCAGGATTCCCAATGGTCTCTCTACATACCCATCTGTGAGTTGCAGTTTCATTCTCGTTTTCTTGAGAGTTGGACGGCCCCACTTCTCCCAGATTTGCTTGGTAGCAATCGCCACTCCTGCTCCGCTGTCTAGGATGGCTATCATTTTTATATCCCGATATTCAACAGGTAGGGTTGTATTCCCCTCCTCACCTTCACAGTAATCTCCGACCTTGTTTATGGGCATTGGTTGGGCTTTGGGTTGACTTTTCCGTTTGTTTTCGAAAGAGGAATCTTTACTCCTTTGTGCTTTAAATGTTTCCCCATGTCTTCCCATAAGTGTGGTCTGACTCTCAAGAGTTTGGACAGCGTGATTGTGCATGTTATATGTGTCGACAGCATCTCTTGAATACTTTTTGAGTCAACCATATGTGGAATAGTTCTCGTCTGGGATGGAACTAATCTTATCTCCGATTGTGCCTCATGTTCACCTATAAATGAAGGCAGAGTTTTCAAGGATTGGGCTTTCCTTTCCACCGAAACCTCCGTTCTTGCATCCCCATACAGCGATTGTATATCGGCTGGATAAAATCCGTTATCCAGGTTAATCTTAGGAATTGGAGCAGGCTGTAACGTCGCGCTTTCGTTCTTTCTGTTTCTAATGGTTTCCCATAAGTGTTGGGGCCATTGTTCTTCAACTTCTGGAATTGGCATTATCGTCATTGACTTAGCATCATCAGTCGTGTTTGGCACCACTCGATGATGCAGTGACAATACCATTTCAGGCTTGGGTTCTTTTACTTGTTTTGGCTCATCGATTTTTACTTTTTCTCGCTCTTTGTGAATCAACACTTCTTGTTCTGGGGTTATAACCATCTTAGGTTCCATCAACGCCTGGGCTGTTTCAATGAGGTGTTTACACATTTCCAAACGCTTCGTTTCCACTTTTGGTTGAGGATAAATTAACCACCTTTGCTCTAAAGTTTGGTTTGTTTTTAGCCTTGCTTCGTACACTTGTAATAGAGCATCTAACGGCTCTAGCACTTTGTCAACCAAGACTGATCCCCCTGAAGACACTTTCCTCGGCTTGTTGTTATCCTCAGCAATTCTACTCTCTCTCTCTTGTTTGAGTTTCTCCTTCGTTTCCTGCAATTCGTTTTGCACGGCAATTTGGCTATTCAATCTTCTTGTTTTCATCCTGTCTCGTTTCGCCTTCCAGGATTTTCTCCGGGTTCTCACGGATAAACTCTCATTTTCTGTGGGTATAGGCAACTCTACCCTTTCCTCCACGGACTCGTTTTTTCTTATGTCCTTGGCTTGGGCTCTTGTTATCACATTGATTTGGATCATGGGATCGGTTTCTGATCCGCTGCTTGCACTTGGTATTACCCCCACAATATTCATAGTCGTTTTCCCCTTGTTGTCCGGATTCTTTGGGCAATCTGGCAATATGTGATTCACACCACATCCGTCACAAAACCCAAAAATTTTCACTCTTTCGCCTTTGAATGGGCAGTTACGCTTCCAATGATCCGTACTTCCACAGCTATAGCATTGTCCAATTGGTGTTTGATTTTGAGGAGGTGGTCCCATAGGTTGTCCTGCTCTATTAGGATATCCTCTTGGTTTGTAATTCTGGTTAGCAATGAATATTAACGTTCTTTTGTCTACCAAATATTGATCTCTCAAAGGTTGTGCTACATATGTTGGTGGTGCCATACCCTCGTTATTTCCCCACGGTTGATATGCTTCGTCTGCGTACATTTGTGATTCAGGTTCTGTTGCGTAAGGCTCATTCGGTTCCTTATAATAAGAAACTTGAAGTGTACTATTTGTTCCTTGTGATGCTTCACAAGGTTGAGCATACCTAATCATGGCCCTATTCTCCTGTGATAATGGAGGTTGTTGACCCAACACAGGTTGAGGTCTATCTGCTCCTGCTACCAGGTTCATATTTGGTCCAACTTGATATCTTGGAGGAGGTGGTTGGGATGGTCCCGCTGGAGGCCCATACGGCCTTTTCCTCACATAGTTTTTGTTATAAAAACACTCTTTCGTGCTATGATTCGTCCATTTTTGTTCTATGGCGCACCATTTCAGTACTCGTCCATTCGCAAGTGGTGCTTTCGGCTGTTGTGTGCACCACGGTGTCGGATGATCCCCCCCCGCATATGTCACACTTCCTCGTCTGAGGCTGTCTCATCACCGGATTTGATCTCATATGTTGCTGCATTCTCTTTGTGACCTCCTCTATCAATTGATCAGTTGTCGGTATCAAGGACGCCTGGGCATCTTTCTTGGTAGAGGGTTCGCTTTTAATCAATGAAGAACCAGTGGTTACTGAATTAGTATCCTCTAACACTTCCCCATATGCTTTGCAGTTATCGACAAGATATAACGCTTCCCTTGTAACCTGTTGAAACGTGCTACAGGCTTTCAAGTGAAGGTCCTTTTTCAAGGTTTCATTCCTAAGTCCTTCAACGAAGAGCACAGACAATCTCTCGTCCTACGGTAATTCCCTCCTCGGACACCTCTCAATGTATTGCTTGAATCTCAAGGTTTCTTCCTTCACGTTTTCATTGTCCCTTTGTTTAAAAGCGTATATCTGCGATACAATATTATGATTTATACCCTGTTTTGAGAATTCTTCCGCGAACTCGCGCAATACGTGTTCAATATTCGGACAAGTTTTAGGGTTTAAAGGTTGAAACCATGTTAAGGCCATCCCTTCCAAGGTCAGCCCGAATCCCTCGTATTAAGTGTGGAAATCAGTGATCTGTTCCGCTCTTAAGACTTGCTTGAAGAGCGATACATGGGCATATGGATCCCCCGATCTGCTATACTTCTTCGGCATGCACTTCACTACTTGTGATGGCCTGATCCTTCTATGATCTGCGGTCAATCTCATTGCTCCCGTGTCTCGACTTAATCGTTCTCGTGCATCATGGAGGTCGTAGGTTGCTCTCGTTGGCTCCCCCGCCCCAAATCTACTACTAGGAGGCAAATGTGATGGGATGGCTGCAAATGTCGGACCTATAGCCGTATGTGCAGAGATAGGAACTACACTACCTCAATTCATAGCCATTGATTCTCTGGAATGTAATGTTCCCATGGGGCTTGGCATTGAATAGCAGGGTTGACTGAAAGAATCAACTACATGAGTCCTCCCTCCACCTGTGGTCAATGGTTCTGGCATGACAGTTGTAGGTGCTGGTCTTAGTGGGCTTGGAGTGACATAATACTGATGAAGTGGTCCCCCAAAGTACGTATATCCTTTCAATTCTTTTTTATCGATTGCTGCATATCGTCTCCCATACTTGTCGTATGCTGCAATCTCACCAATTAAAAAAAAAGGAGAACAAGCGAAAAAAAGTGATAAAATAACGAGGCCTACGATGTAACTATTTAGGGCCACAAATTATTTAAGTGTAGCTCTAAAGAGGTCAAGATGGGAGATGAGCATGGGGAGCACGCAAGGGTCGAATTACGTGGCAGAAGGTGGAAATCTCATGCGAAGCACACTGAAGGCCATGAACAACAATAAAATCCCACGTACCCCTGTTGTGAAGTCTAATGGTGTGCCTGTACACCCACCTCGGGACCACCATATATCTAGACCAACTCTGGTTAGATTTTGATTGTCTACGTGAGAAAACCAATTTAATCTCAAGTTTGTCATTATATGTAAGTTCCATGGCTGCCTAATAGAGTTCAATTACTGAGAGCCATAAGATGTGATCATACTGAAGAAGATAGCCTACCATAGTGGGAAAGGGGAGTGGGAGCTAAGTACTACTACTCAATGTTGCAATTGACCCTTGCCCACCATCCTCTATAGGTGTTCTTGCCAAGGCCAGAGGAGGTTTTGATTGTGCAACTCGATGCAAGTCAAGATTCTCAAGATCTACAATCCAATCCCCCCATGATTAATCCCCTTGCATAAATCACCATTGCTCTACTTTTCTCGTCTCCCTTTCTCAGATGATAGATCTCTCAAACCTCCCTTCCTCCCCTAATTCTAATCTTGGAAGCCAAGTATAACCAGACACTTGCATTTTCGCCAAATTTTGGGATATGCTAATATTAATATAGGATACCAATTTTTCCGATTATGACTATGTTGAAGTAGAGGATGATGCAAGTTACTATTAGTGATAACACTTGAGTGAGCTTGAGGTACCCAATACTGACAATGAAAGTGATCGAGAAGCAGCAGGCCCAGAATCCATATGAGAAACAACATGCAACAATGGAAGGGGAGAAGGGGGTGGGAGGAAGCCCGAGGAGTTGGGATGCGACACCTCCACCATTGTATTCCAATGACCAGATGTTCAAGGTGATGTGGGCCCTGCTCCAGACCTTGCACAACCTCATGGGAAATTTACAGAGGGCTCACAAAGGGGTCCCAAGTCAACAGCCGATAAAGGGAGAACTGAGGCCTCGAAGGACGTGGACCTTATTGAGATTCTGGGATAGGATCAAAGGAGGAAGGCTGAGAGCATTTTGTTGGTGACAAGGGAGTGCTTTAGGAGGTTGAGGTGGTGGTTTAGGGGCCACCAAGATGCCAATGGCACAGGGTGATGGAGAGGAAGAGTAGAAGTGTGAGTGTGTGTGTGTGTGTGTGTGTGTAAGATTCCCATTCTCCAAGACAAAGTTTTAACTAAAAAAATTCACTTTCATTTATGTAGCAGATTGTTCCAGTATTCAACATTTTCATGACAATAGCATTCATTGCATGCCACTTTTAAGAACCCACTGCTCACTTCTATTAATGATTAAGACAATAGTTCATTCTAAACCAAGCCCCTTCCATCATTCACTCGACATTATCTGCATGATTCACGAAATTACGAAACCAAATACCGAAAACCATTTATTTTTTTACAAACGGGACACTTGATGACTTGGTCATGGAGGTGGTTGCACAAGAAAAGAGGAGCGAGACTCTAATTTTGAGCACATTCAATAAAATAAATCTTGGAAAGAATCTTATCTCAATATCTTTTTGAGAGAAAACGTGATATTGTCACCCACTCACTATCACTCTTAACTTTCTCATGAGTGCTCACTATAGCACTCACCAATCAAATTTTTTCATTATTTGTTATAACAAGTGATAAAATCAAGAGGCCTACCAGGGAGATGCACCTAAGCATGAGTAAAAAAATATCCAAAGTTTGTAATTGTAGATTTTTTGTTATGGGGATAATATGGCCTATATTTAAAAAGAAAACACTCTTTCAAAAGCACAAACTTTTGGATTCAAGCAATCTTGAGCGACGCTCAAGAGAAATGGAATCGATAACTATAAGCTGAAGCAAGAAGCAACAATAGACTAGCTCTCACTAATAACTAGAAAGCATTCAAGGAAATGGCAATCTTTAACGGTTGCAAAGAAATGCATTGTAGCCAAAGTACAAAACTGAATGTGTTCATATTAGCTTGATAAACATGAAGTCTTGCTCGCTCCTCTACTTTAATAGCCTCCTTACTTGCCCCCCCCATACTAACATACTCCCATTCTATTAGCAAGTACAATAATAACTCCCTTGCATTGGCAAGTACACTATTTTAGTACCTTTCCTCCTTAAGGATAATTCTTAAACAATGACAAACTCACATGTTACATTCTTGAAATTCATATGATAGAAAATGCATTAAGAAGGACAAATAGGCATCATATCCTATCGAAGGTTCAATTGCTCAACTTATCTGGACTCACACAAATATCATATCATCAGAGATATAAACCATGCAGACCATCAACCCATTTCATTGCTTGCATCAATGTTGATTAAAACCAAAGCTACTCAAAAAAAGCTCCATGGAATACCAATTAGATAGATGTTAGAGATTTTGGACACTCTGAAAAGGGAATGACGTATTGAACTCAAATCTCATTTCAAGTGACAATGGAAATTTTTAAATAGATCCAAATAATATCATGCTTAACTTTAAGGACTTGTAGAACAAATCACAAATTTAACCTAACAAAATTACAGCTATAATAATTAGTGTTTATAAAACATGATAGATTGAATACAGCCATATACGTATACATACAACTAATTGAAGAGATTATAAAATTTATCCAAGTGTGAACATGCTTTGATCTCCCTCCCCTCTCTCTCTCTCTCTCTCTCTCTCTCTCTCTCTCTCTCTCTCTCTCTCTCTCTCTCTCTCTCTCTCTCTCTCTCTCTCTCTCTCTCAGTGGTCAGAGATGTTGAAGACTCGGAGAGCAAAAATATTAGGTTGGTACACCCAAGGGCTCATGATTTAGATTTCTAGTGTGCAAGCCTACAAGTGTCACGGGTAGTGGCCGAAAGGAGGTCAAAATCTGATGATGATAATAAGAATTGAGGCCCTCAACTACTCTAGCTTCTAGATCTCTTTTGTACAGCTGTGCATGTTGCCACTTTGTTGAACTTGTAAAACTCATATTAAAAAGCCTGTAGAATCTCACAACCAATAAATAAACTCTTGCAATCAGATAATGAGCATATACAATTGTAATTAAGCTAAGAAACGTCATATGCTTTATTGGACTACACAAGCATAACAACATACATAAAGATCGTCTTTCTCTCAAAAACTCAAATATATGATATATATTTGAGTAGCAATTACACAAATTTGAGAAAGCTGTCTTCAAAAATGAAAAATAAAACCTCTACAAGAAGCAAAACATTACTAGAAAAAGAAGAAAAACGTTACTAGAAACAACACATCCATCATACTATAAAGTTATTTTCATGGAAAAGCATTTTCTGTTGCGACTTGAATAGAACACCTCTAATGAACAAAATGAGGCCAGTATATCTGCTCATACTCGGTCTAAATTGCCAAACTCATTAATTAGTTGGGAAGATTCTAAAATTTCCAGATAAAAAACTCAAAGCCTCTGTTGTTCTTGCGTCCAACCACCCATGCACACTACCCTCGACGCCATCATCAGAGCTCTAGCTCATCTCGGGTGAGAGATAGCAACCGCAGTCACCTCCCGTGAAACTCCCCACTTGATGCTCTGGCTCATTCACATGTCTCCCTCTTTGTGCTCAAGCTCTACCCCTGTGAGCTCTCCCATCTGTATGCTCTCTCCCCTGCGTCTCTTTGTGTCCTGCATGACAACGTACTTTGACAAACTCTGCATTCATTGCCTCACAGCATGTCATGCTAATTTAATCACTTCTTTCAAAATGGCACACACAACATATAAGAAATTAGACTGAAACAAATTCATCTTCTGCATGGGGACAAATGAGAACCAAAGGAAAAGAAAGAAGAGTGATTGCTTATATGGAAGCATGAAGCAAGAAAACAATGCAGAGGCACTATAGCCAAGTCCTAAATTGTGTGCTACGAGGGAGCATTTTGGAGAGAGCGGGATGATGCCACAATACCATGGTACTACCTGAAGGCTGGAGTGCTGAAGCTCCTTCTGCTCTCATATTGAAGAGGGGCAGGCAGAAACCTGTATACAGTCGGTTCCTGAGCTTAACAAAGATACACGACATAAAAATCTATGTTGGATTCTCTCTCTCTTTGGTAATAAGTGTACAATAATACATTTGGCATCATGATTATTATATAGTGTGACAAAATTATGAGACAAAAAAGCAGAAAGAAACTGCTAGAAAACAAAGACAATCTCTCTCTAAGCTGCATGTAGATCGCAATGCTAGAGGTCCTTAAATTTGCCATAGCCATGTGAATTGCCAAGGATCACCAGCTTGCCAACCAGAATGGAGACTCTGGCTTCATGATGTACATATCATTTAAAAATATAGCACCCACATATAATGAATAGCTCAGCAGCCTCGCCCTAGAGGCCTCTTTGCAATGTCAACATCTTCTAGGATCTGAGTGTCGTTCTTTACGACGGCCGTAAAAGGAGCACCATCACCATCACTGATATAATGTCTAGAGAGAGCATCCAACACCAAATAAATGTTGCTACCGGAGGTCTTACCAACAATTCTTGTCTCGCGAAGGTATTTTGCGGCCCACTTGCTGGATGTCTAGCAAAGCTCTTTGGTAGCGTTCCCACGAGTAGGATCGACCTTCTCCAGGCCCAAGGTGATTTGCACCTGCCCGATCACACTTTGAGTTGCCCACTTGTTCATCCTCAATGTCAGCCAAGGCCTGAGGGGTTGCAGAGAGTAGGTAAAGTATGCTTGCTAAGGGCAACATGGCCATCACTTACTGGTGGATGACAATGACAGGTAGAGACTACAAGGGATAGCGAGAGAGTCAAGGTAGCGCATGCTGAAGTAGGGGCCAAGAGTATAGAGGGCTTGAAGCGCGGGGTAACAAAGCTTGAGCACACAGATGAATGCAACATTGCTGAAGAAGAGGAAGACGCCATAGCCACTTCTACTCTCTGTGCTTTTGATCTCTCGGTATAGTTTCCTACGACGTTAAAGTTCTCTTCTTCTTCTTATTCTTATCTTTCTAACACAAACTTCTTCACTCTCTAACACAAACAAGTTGTACTCATCATCATGAGAAATGACAATATGAAGTTGAGAGCCTACCTCTCTCTAGGGTACAGTAGGGGTGGCCTATCTCGGAATATGTGGAGTTTTGGTGGAATATCAAGATGTAAATATGCTTCCATGATTCGATGCGTACGTGAATATATCGGTTTTATTTTGTTAATGACTCTCTTTTATCTCTTCCAATTAATTTAAAAAAAATTATTTTGGTAATGAGTATCTATCTTCAATCTCATTTAGTGTCTATTAACTTGTCTGTCTTTGTAATAAGTATACTTTGTCTATTCCAACCAGTAAAAAAAATTGTGCATTTTTAGATAAAACTAAAATTCACTTTAATTTTCCTTGTATTTTCCAACAGCAAAAAGGAAACCCATCTCTATAGCCTTTGCCTTTGGTAGGCCAAAAAAATTTACATATGAGATTTTTCAATAACAGAACACATCACTATGACCTTAGCCCTTTGGGCAGGCCAAAAAAAAAGCATCTCTATAGCCTTTGCCCTTTGAGCAGGCCAAAAAGGGAACACATCACTTTGGCCTTAGCCCTTTGGGCATGCCAAAAAAGTGATGAGATCACGAGGCCTACAAAATGACCATTAGGAGATGTACATAATTAAAAACAAGACAAAGAGATAGAGAGTGAGGTCCCGTCGACCTTGGTGCCCTTCCGAGCTTGGGGCTACTCGACTGTTGAGGGCTAATGTGTGAGCTTCTGCGAGCTGTTGGCATATGATACCTCGAGCAACAAGCCATTGAGAGAGGGCACTACTGAGTAACTGAGGGCAAGTCACACTAAGAAACTTTTTTTTGTTAATGAGCAGAGGAGGGTGGTGCCCATTTTGTTTTGAAGGAAATATCACCAAATCCCTCTATTTTGCACTTTCCATCTGCTCAATAGAGGGGATAGAGAGGGTGGTTGGAGGATGTGAGTGTAGGCGACATCTTGCATGTGGGCCGATGCAAGTGCTGACAACTGCCGTGGGTGGAGCTGGTGAGAGTTGTGGGAGGGTACTCCTCACTCTCTCTCTTTGTGTGTGTGTGTGTGTGTGTGGATTGGACTAGCGATGAGACCCTCACATGCAGAAGCCAGGCAAGAAACGGGAAGGCTCCGTGCTATGCACTCTCTCTCTCTCTCTCTCTCTCTCTCTCTCTCTCTCTCTCTCTCTCTCTCTCTCTCTCTCTCTCTCTCTCTCTCTCTCTCTCTCCCCCGTGAGTTTTTTAGCATTTAAGGACAGGAAGGTGCAGCTTGGCTAGAAATGGAAATCACTATCGGGCTACAGAAGCTGGAGAGTTGGACTCAACTGCATAGAGTTTGTAATGTTGACTTGTGGCCTTTAGTTTCGGTTCAAGATAGTATAAAATCTATAGGCTAGATCTTCAAGCAACTAGAACATGATAAAACAAAGAAAAGTATAGGGAATAGTATGTGTGCCCCCCACCCCCCCCCCCCCCCCCAAAGAAAAAAAAGATACGCCCCTAACTTATACGCTTATGTAGCTTGGAGAAAAAAAACCCCTCCCTTGCACTTACGTGGTGCGGTAACTTTTCCATGGTGAATCCCCCGTGTAGCTATGGAAGACAATAACTACCTGATAGTAGTTGGTTCTAAGCTGTCTGTCAAGGAGCTATTGATAGCTGACCAGATAGCTACTAGCAGTTGATAGCTCTAAAAACCAGGCAGATAGCTTTCACCTAATAGCTACCTAGTAGCTGGCTATAAGCACTATGAAGCAGCTATTAATAATAGATTCAGATGACTACTTCCAGCTAATAGCTCTCCAAAATTGGCGAAAAGCTATTACCCACTAGCTGTGGAAAATAGCTATCATCCACTAGCTATGGAAGCCAACAGCTAACTCATAGCTGATTAAAAGCTCTGTCACACAGCTATTAATAATAGGTCAAATAGGTACTGCCAGCTAATAGGCCATCACCCACTAGCTATGGCAGACGATAACTACCTAATAGCTAGTCAAAAGTGTCTAAGAAGCAACTTTAGCCAAGTCTGGGTCTATATATCTACTAGTAAGCTATTAAACAACTATTTCTTGTTGCTAACTAGAAATAGTGGCCACATGGTGATTGAGTGTGTATATCTACACACTATCAATAGCTATTGTGCAGCTACGCAAGTCAATAGCTACCTCATAGTTGGTCAAAAGCTTCGGGACCAGCAGATATGTAATAGCTAGTACCCAGCTATTAGAGAGCTATTAAATTCTAATAGCTAGGAATACTGGCCACTAGTGAATGAGAAAGTATTTACTCACACAATTAACAGCTATTCTAGAGCTATTAAACAAAAGCCAAGTAGCTATTACCAGCTAGTAGCTCTCTCTAAACCTAGCAGATAGCTATCACCCACTACCTATGGAAGCCATTGGCAAACTAATAGCTGGTTTAAAGTTGTGTCTAATAGCCTTTTAAAATCTTGTGATAAGCAACTATTGGTAATTGGACAGTAAGCTGTATTAGTAGCCAATAACTATCAAATAGCTAACTCATAGTGTTAATTGAGTCAACACCAGTTAACAGGAGTTGCTAAAGACTGAAGACGTACGAATGCACATTGAGGATGAATGTAAAGAAGCAGTAAAGATTGGAGTTACATATTTTTCACATTTTTCCAAAATGGTCACGTATTGTAAATTCCCAATTTATTTCAAGCCATTGTAATATTTCTAATGTGTTACAGGCTCAATGGGAGTTCCAAGTTGTAAATAATAGGTCACTTATTGTGCCTAAGTTGCAGATTCAGTAACTAGTGAGCCCTAAGGGCCTTGAGCACCCAGACATTGCATATTTTTAACCTACGTATATAGGGCAGTGTGTAAAAGAAGTTAGGGTTCTCAAGTCATAGGTTGAGAGCATTCTTTGGTGAGAGCATTTGAGGTGTGTGGCTATGGAGTCCTTGAGCTTCTCCTTGCTCATGAGAATTGATTAACACTAATCAATGATTCATTCTCTTTCACTATGCCTCTCTCATACGTTTTATGATTGCCTATGATGCTTAGATTAGCTAGATCTTAACTAATTAGTGGTTAATCCCTCTCTAATCATGTGTGATTGCCCTCTTTTGCTTCTGTGTGAATGTAGGTTTGATTGGAGTGTGGTGCTCGACAGATCTATGTGTGTGTGCTTGCGATTAGTGTGTTCATGATAGGATTATTGTTGTGTGCGTCTTGCAATTGTAGTATGTGTGATTGGGTTGATTAGAGGTCAAGAGAAGTGGATATTTGTGTGTTTACACACTTTAATTTCACACTAACCCCTTGCTAATTTGACTAATTTTTGCTAGCTTACTAATACGCTATGAAGGATTGGAGCATTCGACCATTCAATTGATCTTCAACGAATAGGTAATTAAGGTGGTATTCTCAACCTCCCTAGAATCTAGAGATGTGTAGAATTGTGTAGAGATCCCACCATGATGATGCAATGTAATGTTGATG
Source organism: Adiantum capillus-veneris (assembly GCF_014529385.1). Taxonomy (NCBI): domain Eukaryota; kingdom Viridiplantae; phylum Streptophyta; class Polypodiopsida; order Polypodiales; family Pteridaceae; genus Adiantum; species Adiantum capillus-veneris. The sequence continues at coordinate 147,887,726 of NC_140948.1, forward strand.
CAATGTGGATTGAAAATTTTGCGATTTTTCGTTTTCACACCGTCGTAATGCGGATTTTTTGGGTATTTTTCGGATAATTTTGGTAAATTTTTGGATTTTCGGGTGATTTTACGCTTTTCGGCTAATTTTCGACCTAAATTCGGTTTTTTTTTCTATTCCCAAGCGTGCCTTTCGGCGCATACTTTCCTCGTCAGATAGAGTTTTACCTCTCTTGGGATAGTTTCCTATGACACTAAAATAATCTTCTTCTTCTTTCTTCTTCCGCTTCCGTCGTCGTTCTTGTGCTTCGTAACGTGTGAACCCACCCTTACACACACAACACACAAGCTACAAGAAGACATTATAAATTTTTGAAAGAAAAAAAGGGGGACCTACTTGGCCTTTTTTTGTGTCATTGACTTCTTTATTAGTTTATTTCATTTTGTTTCAATTTCATTTTAATTTCATTTTCTTTCCCTTTAAATTTCATTTCAATTTCATTTTCTTTTTTTTCTCACTTTCATTTCACTAATTTGTATATTAGTCCAAAAAAAAAAAAAACCATTTGAAATCATAAAATAAATAGAAATTTTCAAAAACCCATTAAAAAATCAAAAAAAGAGTTACAAAATTATAAAAAATAGTAAACTTATTTTTCAAAAAAGAGTAAATTTATTAAAAAAACAAAAAATATAGAAACAAATCGCAAAAAATAAAAAATCACATAGAAAATCATAAAAATTTCAAAAAAGCTAGAAAAACCTAAAAAATTCATAAAAATTCAAAATTGATAAAAAAAACACCATAAAATAAAAAAACTCATAAAAAATTAAAAACTTCTTAGAAAATTCCAAAAAAAAACAAAGAAAATCTTAAAAATTTAGAAATCTCGCAGATAAATTATAAAAATAGTAAAAATCCATAACAACTCACAAAAAAGTTCAAAGCTGACCTGAAAAAACACAACAAATCAGAAAAATTTCTAAAATTCACAAAAAATCACAAATTCACATAAAAATATTAAAAAATCAAAACATTTTAAGAAAAATCATTAAAAATACCAAAAAATTTCAAATTTTCACAAATAATTGGGAAAAATAAAAAGAAAGTTACAAAAAATACCAAAAAAAGATTAAAAAAGCCGGAACGAGCAAGAAAGCGTCAGAAAAGTAAAAAACAAAGCTGGAGAGTACCACACACCCAGCAAACAACGCAAGCCAAGAATTACACCGTGCAAAGCGAAATAGTACAACCGAAAAAAGCCAGTGGAAAGATCGACTCAAAGTAGTGAGGGAGAGATAAATTTCTAATTTTGTCAGAATTGAGCCAAAAATTGACAAACCAGAATTGGAAACTCATCGATGGTCAGAATCTCAAGCTAAATTTTGGGATCTCCTTGGAAACTAGGATCGAATTAATTTGGCCAAGAGTATTATTATTCTACCTAAATTTTGACAGAGTTGCCGGGATTCGATTAAGGAATTAGAAGTGAATATGCACACTAGAAATTGGCAAGTGCAAGCAATTGCATTGACAATTAGCTTCTAATTGAACAAACAGGAGCACAACTCGCATACGATTGCAGATTAGGCTAGTACGACCAACAAAAATTCTGCTAATCAATACCAAAATCTGCCAATTGATAGTTTTTGTAGATTGATCCAACATGGACTTAAATAAAGTTGAGAGTTCAAGTACAACCAAGCAAGCTAGTAGCAAATTTTGCAGCTATATTGCTACAATGGGGATAAGGTTTTCTACACAGATACAGAAGGTCATAGGTATCTTATTAGCAGTAAAAGCAACACAGGAGCCAAGATCCTATTGATTAGAGTAAAGACATATTCACAGAGCTCTCAAATGTTCACATAATTTAGTGGATCCAGGTATTGCAAGCTTAAAGATGAAGTGCACATAGAGGTTTAAAAATGTTAAGTATGGAGCCTGATTTACCCTTGTAATTTTTTGTGGTAAAAGCGCACATTTGTAAGGCCCCCATTATGAGGACAAGCCATCGTGCGTGAAGGAAAATCACTCGCCGGAAACCAAAATTTTCAAGGCCAAAAATCACGGACAACTTTTTTTTCCCCCTCGCCGGAATATTATGGCCGGACGACGGTTGGAAAGTGGTTGGTACACAACCGCCGTCGGTTGGCCGGTGGTCGGGAGTCAATGGCCGGTCGCCGGTGGCCGAATTCAAAAGCGGACTTGTCTTCTCAAGGGTGGCCACACATGGGCGGATTGAAGGGTCCGATCTGGACTTATTTAGACAAGGGTTCGCCGGAATATTCCTTTTCACCGGAATATTATGGCCGAACGGCGGCCGGAAAGTGATCGGAAAACAACCGCCGTCGGTTGCCCGGTGGTCGGAAGTCAATGGCCGGTGGGCCGGTGCCCGAATTCAAAAGCGGACTTGTCTTCTCAAGGGTGGCCACACATGGGCAGATTGAAGGGTCCAATTTGGACTTATCTAGACATTTGCATTTCTCAAAGTGTTTGGGTGTGAGGCTTTCATGCACATAGATAGAAGCCTAAGATCAAAGCTAGATGCAAAGTCCAAAAAGTGTTTCTTCATTGGCTATGGAGAAGGTGACTTTGGGTATCGCCTATGGAATCCTGAAGATGGTAAAATCTTAAGGAGTAGGGATGTAATTTTTAATGAACAAAATATGTACAAAGATTACTTGGAAAGAAAACAAACAAAAGAAACAGGTGATGAGTACATGGAGCTTGAGTACGGTGAAGACTCAAGGACTGCAAACAGTGACAATGTGCAACAACGTCAACTAAACGAGGAGCCTCAACCTATTCCCCGAAGATCTACAAGAGCAAGTAGACCTCCAGAAAGGTTTGTTCCTTCCTTCAACCATGTCTTGATCTCAAATTTTGGAGAGTCAGAATCATACGAAGAAGCTATGCAACATGAATCCAAAGAAGAATGGACGAAGAGCATGCAAGTGGAGATGGACTCACTACATCGCAACCAAACATGGGAGTTGGTTGAGTTGCCTAAAGGTAAGCGGGCACTTCAAAACAAATGGTTGTACAAGCTGAAGGAAGAAGAAGGTGGGAACAAAAGGTACAAGTCTAGGCTTGTGGTAAAAATGATGTAAAAATAAACTCAATTAAGCTTGTATTAAGCCTTGTGGCTGCTCATGATCTAAACCTCGAGCAAATGGATGTAACTACGGCATTTCCTCACGGTGACATAGAGGAGGAAATCTACATGCTTCAGCCAAAGGGGTATGAAGTAAAAGGTAAGGAGAAAATGGTTTGCAGATTAAAGAAGAGCTTTTATGGTTTAAAGCAAGCATCAAGACAATGGTACTTGAAGTTTGATCGATGGATGTTGGATCATGGATTCACAAGATGCAACTCGGATCACTGCGTCTACACGAAGAATTTGGGAGATGGGAAATTCATCATCCTAATATTGTATGTTAATGACATGTTGATTGCAAGTGCTAACATGTTGATTCCAAGACCTAAAAGAGGAGCTGTCTAAATCTTTTTCAATGAAAGATTTAGGTGATGCAAAGAGGATACTTGGTATGAAAATATCAAGGGACAGGACAAAGAAGACAATAAAGCTATCTCAAGAAGATTACATGAAGAAGGTACTAGAAAGGTTTGCAATGCAAAATGCAAAACCAGTTTCTACACCTTTGGTTGGTCATTTTAAACTAATGAAGGAAATGTGTCCAAAGACACAAGAGGAAATAGCCTATATGTCTAAAGTTTCATATGCTGCAGCGGTAGGTTCTCTAATGTATGCTATGGTCTGGACAAGGCCAGACATTGCACATGCAGTGGGAGTTGTGAGTAGGTTCATGGACAACCCAGGTAAAGAGCATTGGCAAGCTGTGAAGTGGATACTTAGGTATCTAAAAGGGACGACAACAAATGCTTTGTATTTTGGAGGAACTGATATTTTTCTAGAAGGGTATGCTAATGCAGATATGGAATGTGACAAAGATACTCGAAGGAGCACTATTGGCTATGTGTTCACAGTTGGAGGCACATCAGTAAGTTGGGCTTCAAAGGTGCAGAAAGTGGTTTCACTTTCTATCACGGAAGCAAAGTATGTAGCAATGACGGAGGCAAGCAAAGAAATTATGTGGCTTCACAGATTCTTAGAAGAGCTTGGATTCAAACAAGACAATTGTGTCTTGTACAGTGATAGCCAAAGCGCTATCCATGTTGCGAAGAACTCAGTCTTTCATTCAAGGACAAAGCACATTGAGGTGAGATATCACTTCATACGCACTCTTTTGGAAGAGGGACAGCTAAAGCTAGGAAAGGTGCATACAAGTGAAAATCCTGCAAACATGTTTACAAAGGTGGTCAACAAGGAGAAGTTGAGCTTTTGCTCATCTTCAATTGGCATTCAAGGATAAGAAGCCAGAATGGAAAGCAGTCCCACAGGTTTGGTTTGGAGATCAGTCTCCAAGTGGGAGATTGTTATGTATGGAGCCTGATTTACCCTTGTAATTTTCTATGGTAAAAGCGCACATTTGTAAGGCCCCCATATTGAGGAGAAGCCATCGTGCTTGGCCTACATCATGAAGTACTTACGGTTTTGGTGATCTATCCGTAGAATAAAAGGATCTTGGACTACATCATGAAGTACTTAAGGTTTTGGTGATCTATCCGTAGAATAAAAGGAGTCCGCAATAAATAGTGCTTCCATGAGTCTAAGGCATGTAGAACTGTGAGAAGTTCCTTTTCATATATGCCTAGAGCTTGCTCAACATGGTCAAGCCTTTTCATATATGCCTAGAGCTTGCTCAACAGGGTCAAGCCTTCGACTTTCATAGGCTATGGTGTGCCCTTCTTGGAGCAGAATAGCTCCAAGGCAATCACCACAAGCATCATATTGGACCTCAAATGGCTTTGAGAGATCCAGTAGTGTAAGTACAGGTTGAGAGATAAGATTTTCTTTAATATTTTCGAAAGAATTGTTCTCCTTGGCAGTCGATGTATACCTAACATTTTTCTTTGTTAGGTCATGTAATGGTCCCATAATCTGTGAGGACTTTTCTATAAAGCATATATAGTATGCACACATACCTATCAAGTTCTTGGTTCATGGAGATCCCTTGGTTTAGGCCATCCTTTGATTACCTATAACTTTGATGGATTCATTTGGATGCCATCTTGAGAGATAATGCGACCTAAACACTGAATCTCTTGTAAAAAAAACTCATTTTTCTTTTGATTAACATGGAGTTTATTCTCTCTTGAGACTTGAAATATTCCCTGAAGATGTTTTTTGTGTTCATCTAGTGAATTAGATTAGATGATAATATCATCAAAGAACACTCCAGTAAAGGTTCGGTGAGGCCTGACTAGCTTCTCCATCAAGCGGTTGAATGTGGTTGGTGCATTGGTCAAGCCAAAAGTCATGACAATGTATTCGTAAAGCATTAGGAAAAATATGAACCCTCTAGGGGCCCTTTGGGATTAAGGTTAATTAGAGGCCAGCCAATGAGAAGAGGGTGGTGGACACACTCTATGCCCTCAAAAATGTAGGGGGACAAAGTAGTCTTACACTTCTTAAATGGGCTCTTACCTAGTGAGAAGGTGGGGTGGGGTGCAAGGCCATATGGAACCTCCAACTTCCCTCCTTTTTGATCCGGTTCTGAAAAAATCCCAAAAATTTGAAATTTTTCAAAAATTTCAAAACTCAAATTTCATCTTCTGAAAACCCCCCTAAAACTATTTTATGGTCAAAAAGCATTTTTTGATCTCAAAAAGTCAAAACGTGCATCCAAAAACCCTAAAATTCAAATTTGTTTAAAAAATTTAAAAAAATCTTTAATTGCTATCCAGAGCTCCCCCAAAAGTAGTTATTAGGCAAAAAGTGATTTTCTCTCTCTAGAACCCCTTTTCTAACCCCTCCTTGGTTGCAACCATCACACTCATCCTCTACTCCAACACTCTCTCTCTCTACACCATCTCCATTGCTGCAGCAAGGAAGCTCCTCTCTCCTCCCCTACCACCTTCCATTGCCTCACCAAGCAAGGGTTATCCACCTTCTCCTCCCAGTGCCACACCAAGCAAGGGTTGTCCACCTTCTCCTCCCATTGCCACAAGGGTTAACCACTTTCTCATATCACTTTATCCCACCTACATTGTAGCAACAAGCAAGGTTCTTCTCCTTCTCCTAGTTTGCTTTGCTCAACCATGGCCAACTCTACTTCACAAAGGCGGCCAAAGGATGAGGTCACAGCACTTGCATGCCACAACACTAGAGGTGTAGATGATGAGTGGGTGACACAAGAGTTCACCAAAGGTGCTTGGGTATACATGCAACCATCTGTTGTTGGCCCATCAAAGTAACTTCCTTATTAAGTATGGAGTGGCCGGTCCCAGATTTGTGGTCGGTAGCATCTTTCAAGCAAAACATGATAATGGATGTCCAAAACTCTTTGAAATACTCTAAAGCTTCTAGGTCTGTGGGCTTGAGTTGGTGTTTTCCTATTCATTGTTTTGTGCACATTTTTAAAGAGTTTGGATTTGTGGAGACTACCACAATGCTTGTATGTAAAGATGCGCATTACAAGGAATTAGGAAGGCTTTTAGAAGAGGACTGGGGTTTTGTGGAGGGCATGCACAACGGGGACCGGTACCGTTGTAAGGTTGGAGCTTCAGGTATTGGAATGCGCTATTTTAAATCCCGCACCTCCTTGTACATACGATTTCACTATGATCGTTGGATGTGCAAGCTTGGAGTGTGGACTCCCTTACAGAGTGTAAACGGCGCTATTGCAAGCTTTGACATTGCAGTGAAGATGCCCAACGATGCTTTGGAGGCAGTCCAAGTGAACAAGCATTGGACTCTCAGTAATGTTCGAGAACATTTGGTTATTATGGGTTTTGAGGCCCTTCAACAAGCACAATTTCGTTTACAAGGTCACAAGGTGAGAATCCTTCCACCATATTTTCAATACATCATGGATTGTCCATAATTAGATGCTTATTGTAATGAATGTCCGCAGATTGGGAAGAGAATGGAAGACAAATTGAAGGTCGAGGAGGACTGGGGGATAGATGGAACTATGTTATTGATCTTATAACTTTGTAACTCTTGCAATTTTCATATTGATCCCCGCTGTAATCAACATGATTTGCTTCGGCAAATCATGCCTTTGAATATAATTTTTTGCATTGCGATGAGAAATCATTTTTTGGTGAAAGTGCCTTTTTTTTATGTCTTAAAAGAAGGGTCCATTATAAAAGGGGGGCCACCTAACTCATTCACTATTTTCACTTTTGCAACTCTTGAGCTCCTCCACTCTCTATCCACACCCCAGGTTAGACATGGATGCTGCCACAACCTCTGCATCTGCACCCACATCCACCCCTTTGTCACGCTTCATCCTCTTCCTCGAGGACACCAAATACAAAGGGAAGTTGGACCTCCACACCTTTTTTACTCGTCTCCCTGACCTTGACGCCACATTTGCCCTTCACATGGATGCATTTGAGGAGATTTCTGCGTTCATGGAGGAGCACATCATAAAATATTCTGTATCTATCCTCCCACATGCAGGGATCTGGGTGCCTTGCAATCTTTTGCGCTATATACACAAAGGTGATCGCCCATTCTCCAAGCGGTTGCAACGATTCCAAGAAATTGCAACCGATGCAGGCCATTACTTGGACAAGCAAGCCCTTGGGGTATCAGCGCTCAAGAAGCTCAAGTTGGGGGTGGAGTACCTTTCTCGGCTCGCAACATTTATCTTCTTGGTGAGCAAGGAAGCTGATTTGGAGGAGCTCCGCTTAGCACACCTTCAAGTTGGGTCCTTTATCAAGGACACCAAGGAGCAGCAGGTTATCCCCATGAACCCTGCAACGGAAGGAAAAGCACACCGGCTCGAGTACCCTAGGGGTCTTGAGGAAGTGGTTGAGAAATCCATAGTTGCGGCTGGACCTAGTGACACTCCAGTGCCACTACCACTGATGGATGTGGCAATCCCAGAGGTAGAAATTAGCCGCTTCTCCTCAGTGTTAGTGGATGGGGAGGAGTATGTGTTCATACATGATTTGGAAAAAGCATTTGGCCTGCACATGGATGAATGCTTGAGCGTGCTATGCAACAGCAGCAAATGTCCCTTAGACAATACGCCAGATGCCCCACAAAGCAAGCTCTTGCCAGATGGGGACTCTGTTGCTGACACTATTGTAGTTGTATGTGCGGAGGTCCTGGCAGCAGAGCAGTTGCACGTGGCGGATGAATATTTCCAAGCCACCCAAGCCAAGGTTGGGGCTGCTAGGATGCCTATGCCATTATGCGACCTCCTATCTGATGATCCAAAGCTTGTATCTGTGGTGCATGGGAGCATTGACTTGGATGCAAAGGGCAACAGGGAGGAGGACGACAAGGAGAAAGAGGTAAACTGTATCCTAATTTTCATGTTACTATTTTATCCTTCATTGTCTTTTTTCTTTACCTTCATAGGTTTATGACAGGATGTTGTGGAGGTTGATGATTTTGCTGCAAGGACGGGTGGCAAGCGGACGGGCTTTGGACCTCAAGCTTCCCTTGCACATTACCTAGGACAACTCCCCCTGGCGATGTGGCCATTATCCATAATGAATTTACTCCCCAAGCCCATTTTATGACTTGGTCGTTAAAAGCTTTGAGCAAGTTTTTGTGTTTGAGCACCATTGCTCAAACTGCGCATCAAGTGTTCCTAGTGCGTAGATCCCTTGTATGCACAGCGTTTGGCACTGGCTTTCGTGGTAAAGTGCTTGCCCAGATAGGGATACATGCTTCCATTGGCTCAACTGACCCAAATGCCATAGCGCAGTCCCTCTTGATTGGGGAGTTGCCTTACGCGCAAAATAGGCGCCACGAAATGGTCAAAAAAATTATGAACTCCTCAAATACATGATGTAAAATCACCGTGCTGGAAGGAATAAAAAATATTTGAAATTGTCTCTCTATATTGCAAATTCTTTTGAATCTGATTTGTCAATCTTGAAAATTGTTTCAATTGGTGATATTAATTTTTTTTTTATTGGTGACTTTGTTATTTCAAGTTCTGTATGTAATTGCAGTCAATTTCAGTATATTTGTGCTTTTTAAGTACCCTAGGGGGTAGATTAGCCTATAAGGGGCAAAAAAATGCCTGTCCACAAGGGCGCGCAAATGGCCCATCCATCAGTTTTGGATGGGCCATTTGTGCGTCCTTGTGGCCAGGCATTTTTTTGTCCCTTATAAGCCAATCTACCCCCTAGGGTACTTCAAAAGCACAAATATACTACAATGGATTGGTTTTGCATCATTCATTTAAATGCACCCTTTTTATGGCAATTCCAGCATATGTTCAGACTCGAGGACACTAGAAAAGCTGAAATCAATTATGAAATGAATTTTCCAGCACACTATCACCTGCTTTAGCTCTACCTAGTACACCCCTCCACCAAAAAGTCCAATTGCATTGGACATTGGAAAAATCCAAATTAATGTTTCATAGAAACTTGGTTTCACAATATGTTATTTCTTTTGATATCCTATAAGGAATTCAAAGCTTGAAATGACAAAAAAAAAGGTGTCCACAAGGATCCATGTAAAATATTGATGCAAAACCAATAGGTTTTAGTAAATTTGTGCATTTTAAGTACCCTTGGGGGTAGATAAGACTAAAAGGGGCAGAAAAAGGCCTGGCCACAAGGGCGCGCAAATGGCCCATCCATCAGTTTTGGATGGGCTATTTGCGCGCCCTTGTGTCCAGGCATTTTTTTGCCCCTTATAAGCCAATCTACACCCTAGGGTACTTAAAAAGCACAAATATAATGCAATGGATTGGTTTTGCATCATTCATTTAAATGCACCCTTTTCATATGGCAATTCCAGCATATGTTCAGACTCAAGGACACTAGAAAAGGTGAAATCAATTATGAAATGAATTTTCCAGCACACTATCACCTCCTTTAGCTCTACCTAGTACACCCCTCCACCAAAAAGTCCAATTGCATTGGACATTGGAAAAATCCAAATTAATGTTTCATAGAAACTTGGTTTCACAATATGTTATTTGTTTTGATATCCTATAAGGAATTCAAAGCTTGAAATGACAAAAAAAAAGGTGTCCACAAGGATCCATGTAAAATATTGATGCAAAACCAATAGGTTTTAGTAAATTTGTGCATTTTAAGTACCCTTGGGGGTAGATAAGCCTAAAAGGGGCAAAAAAAGGCCTGGTCACAAGGGCGCGCAAATGGCCCATCCATCAGTTTTGGATGGGCTATTTGCGCGCCCTTGTGGCGAGGCATTTTTTTGCCCCTTATAAGCCAATCTACCCCCTAGGGTACTTAAAAAGCACAAATATACTGCAATGGATTGGTTTTGCATCATTCATTTAAATGCACCCTTTTTATGGCAATTCCAGCATATGTTCAAACTCAAGGACACTAGAAAAGCTGAAATCAATTATGAAATGAATTTTCCAGCACACTATCACCTGCTTTAGCTCTACCTAGTACACCCCTCCACCAAAAAGTCAATTACATTGGATAATTGAAAAATCCAAATTAATGTTGCATAGACACTTGGAATCACAATATGTTATTTGTTTTGATATCCTATAAGGAATTCAAAGCTTGAAATGACCAAAAAAATGTGTCCACAAGGATCCATATAAAATATTGATGCAAAACCAATAGGTTTTAGTAAATTTGTGCATTTTAAGTACCCTTGGGGGTAGATAAGCCTATAAGGGGCCAGAAAAAGCCTGGCCACAAGGGCGCGCAAATGGCCCATCCAAAACTGATGGATCGGCCATTTGCGTGCCCTTGTGGCCAGGCCTTTTTCTGCCCCTTTTAGGCTTATCTACCCCCAAGGGTACTTAAAATGCAGAAATTTACTGAAATTGACTATAATTACATACAGAACTTGAAATTACAAAGATAATAGACAGAGTAGACACAACTGTTGATCATATTGTCATTGGAAAGTCAAATCATTACAAAGATAAGGGTGTGCAATACAAAAAGAGGGATAACTTTGGCTAATGCTCGAATTCTCGTCGCAATCGACGTGCAAGCTGCTTTGGTGGGCTGTTTCCCTAAAGTCTCTTTTTTATTATGAATACACTATCTAAAGCTCCTTGTAGCTTAGTTGATGATTGTAAATAAGTCACTGTGTTATGTTTTTTATGGTTGGTTCATTCCAAGACTTGAAGTAGGCAGTGGTGATCAGGGAATATGAAGCTCTCCGCAAGAGATAACAAAGAGCCGGATTGAAGAGACGAGCAGATGTAGGTTTGGTTGTTGAAAGAGAAGGGAATGAAGCAGCCAAAGGAATAGAAGACTTAACAAAGGCACAAGGCTATACATAAATTGTTAAGAATGAAAAAAGAGCAAAGATAGAAAAAGGGATTGCATGATATGTACTTCAAAGCACAAGTGGAATGGACATGGACACCAAGAAAGACATCTTCAATCGGATGATTCAGCACCCTTCACTGAAAGATATCAAGAACGACAAAACATCGACACCCTATTTTGCAAATACACTGATAGGAAATATTTGGAACACACTTCAAGACTTGAAGAGGCCACAAACTAAATAGGAGATGTTCCTCACGAGATCTACCATGATGATGCTTCTAAACTCAAAAAACCCAGAGGAGGCACAAGTCCTTAATGTTAATGTTGTCTCCAAGATACTTTCTATTCATAGAAGGAACCTATATGGAGCCAGGAATTGGCTACTCCAACAAACTGAGAAGAACACTTTGTCCTTTGCCACATGTCATTGAAGCCTTCAAAAAAGTCATATAGCTGAAGAGGTAAAGGAGCTAATCGTCAACTTTTGGATGCTTGAGAATCGTGTATCCCCCAACAAAAAAGACATATATCGAAAGAGAATTGTCCGGAAGGAGTATATCAAACATCCCATCCATTTATTGGAAGTATCACAAGTATGGAAGAAAGTGTATGCCATGTAGTGGCTTTTTGTATTTGTTAGATACTCTTTCCGGGTAGAAGCTTTTCAACTGCACAACTATTTGAATTACTTACACAACTATTGCCAGGGTTTAGCTGCTAATTTTTGACCATTATCTATCTGTTTTGCTGCCAATTATGTGTTTCATGGCTATTAATTATAGTTATTCTTTGGCAATAGCTAGTTAATAGCTATCAAATTTTGGCTGGTAGCTATCCGTGTTTTATAGATAACTCTTGCCACACTAATAGCTATCAAATGCAGTTTACTTCATAGCCACCCACTAGCTATGTTGTACCATCTTATAAGTAGTCAGATATATGTCATAGTTGTTCACTATATTGGCCGGTTGATAGCCAAGAAATTTTGATCATTAGCTATGTGTTGTTACATAATCTTTAGGATGAGGTATTTCATAGCTAGTCAGAGATATTTGATAGTTATTCATGGATTGTGATTGCTATTTCATAGCTAGTGTTTGCTATTTGAAAGATATTTTATATATAGTAATTGCTATTTGATATCTATTGGTAGCTCTTTGATAGATATTGATAGCTATTCATAGCTAGAAATTGCTATTTTATAGCCATTTATTGGTATTCGATAGCTAAATAATGTTGAGATGTCGAGCTCTACATCTTGAGCCGGCATCCACTACGGGTCTTGGCCGCTTACGGCATTTACTCACTGGCGCATTAGGTGATAGACACGGAGGATCTTTGCCAGTGATTCTATAGCTAGACTACACTTATAGTGCCAGCCTAGTACGCTTTTAGCGAATTCACACTTAGTGATCGCATGTACATATGTGCTACTTTTCAGCTTTAGCACTTAGTCATTTTGTACTCTCTTTTCTAAGTGTAGAAGAAGAAGAAGCTTTCCATCACTGTGTGCTTTGTGCTTGTCTTGTGTAGCTCTCTTGCATCCTCATTCGTTACATGGTAACAGAGCCTGGTGTAGGCAAGAGAGGCTAACAGAGCAAGAGCATCACAATCTCTTCGTTCGCAATTTTTGGGGTTTTTCGTACAAGTTTTTGAATAGGTCTCCAAAGTGCAATATACAAAGATTTACTGTACAAGTACAGTGGTTGTATGTATGCTTGATTGTGGACACTCGTTGAGTGTAGAAAGTGTTACAGGTACCACGATAGCAGGTTCAACAGATTTGCAGGTTTTTGCAGATTGCAGCTATTTTGTCTTAGTGCTTCAAGATGTCTGACGGTTTCAGTCAGATTGTCACTAAGAATCTTGAGAAAAATAACTACCCTGCATGGAAGTTCAGTAACAAATTTCCTAAAAGGAAAAGGTTATTGGGACTATGTAGAAGGAGACAATGAAAAGGAACCAGATATTCTCGAGGCAAATGCTACAACAGAACAAAGAAAATGCTCCTTTGAGGGACTGGCAACAAGGCCAGAGCAAAGTGATGTAATGGCTTTCTATGAGCATCACATATGGCATGTTGGGCTATCTACAGGATGTTGAAACCCCCGCCATTGCATGGAAAAACTTAGGCAGAGTGTTCGAGGTGAGCATCAAGGCCTGGAAGCTTCAACTAAAGTCGGAGCTAAATCAGGTTAAGAGGAACAACCTCTCCATCAATGATTATTCCTTGAAGACCAATAGTATCATTGAGGCGCTTGGATATATTAAAGTCTCAGTGGAAGATGATGACATTGTCCGTGCATGCTTGGATCATCTAGGAGATGAGTATGTACATTTCAGGTCTTCCATGAATACAAGAGACGACATCCCCGTGTTCCAAGATTTGATTTCTATGCTTATTCTTGAGGAGAAGAACCTTGGTCTTGATACATCTTCTTCTCGTGGTAGAAATAGGTCTGAACAGGCCTTCTATTCTAACTCCAACAGAGGTAGAGATTGTGGTCGAGGCCCAAGTGGTTGCAAGGGCCAATTTTGAGAAGGTCAATCAAATCAAAACAATACAGGTGGTAGGGGAAACCAGTCTCAAGGCAGGGGGACTCAAAGAGGTCGTGGTGCAGGATCAAGCAGGCAGCAACATACTGCAGATAGCAGAGAATGTTGGACTTGTGGTGAAAAAGGTCACATGTCACGTGACTATCCAAAGGGAAAAGCAAGTGGAAAGAGAGAACAGGGCAACTATGCATCGCAGAGATGTAGATGTCAGCAGAAGCGAACGCATGTTTTTTATGCAGCATGTAATGAATACAATGACTGCAGAGAATTCCACCCAAGATGATGTTTGGTATGTGGATTCAGGTGCCTCTAATCACATGACGTCTCGTGGAGAGTGGTTTAGAGATATGCGCAAACCAGATGTGTCAGGCTATGTGCCGACAGAAGATGACACAGCTCATCCCATTGCTCATGTAGGGGACATACCTCTAAATACAAAGAGTGGGAAATCAAAGTACTTAGGAGATGTACTTCATGTCCCAAACATTACAAAGAATCTTGTTTCTACTGACAAATGGTTGAGCAAGGTTTGCAGGTTCGCTTCAATCCAAATGGCTGTTACGTAGAAGATTTCCAAAATGGCTGTAAGCTGATCACAGAGGGAAAATGTGTGGGCAGAATGTTTATGCTGAATGTAGACATGCCTGAGGTAAAAGCTGCATTATTTGCACACGGCACAGGTGTTGTGGATGATATTGACATTTGGCACAAACGCATTGGCCATGTCAATGAGCAGAGATTGTGCAGCATGCAATCAAAACAGATTGCAAAAGGTTTGTCCAAATTCAAGGTGGATGGTATGCATAAAGTGTATGCAGCATGCCAGTTTGGAAAACAGTCAAAGGGCTCATTTCCACATGAGCGCAATGTATGTAAAAAGCCACTTGAGGTGGTGCACACAGATGTTTGGGGTCCAACCGATACTACAAGTATACATGGTTGCAAGTATTATGTCTCTTTCATTGATGACCATACAAGGAAAGTATGGGTCTACTTCATGCGTAACAAAAGTGAAGTGTTTGGTCACTTTCAGGACTTCAAAGTCATGATTGAGAAGGAGACAGATATGCAAATCAAGACATTGAGGTTAGATGGAGGGGGAGAGTACTTCTCCAATGATTTTTTAGATTTCCTGCCAATGCATGGTATATGCAGTCAGTTTACATGCACATATACTCCACAGTAGAATGGGGTCGCAGAAAGGAAAAACAGGCACATTGCAGAGGTTGCACGTGCATTGATGAATGAGAAGAAGACGCCTCATCATTTCTAGGCTGAAGCTATAAATACAACTGTTTATATTATGAACAGGACACCTACAGCTGCGGTGCATGATGTAACACCTGAGGAAAAGTTTACAGGTACATAGCCTGATTTGGCACACTTGAAAGTGTTTGGCTGCATAGCTTACGTGCATGTACTAGATGAGTTGCGTAGGAAATTGGATCCTAAAGTAGAGAAATGTATTCTTGTGGGATATTGCCTTGAACAAAAGGGGTACAGGTGCTACAATCCTACTACACAAGAATTACGAGTGAGCAGAGATGTAGTCTTTGATGAGATGAGCAGTTGGTATAGTAATGCACATGGCACTATTGGGGATGATGTAAAAGATGATGTGGTTGTACAAAATGTGAGGCCACAGTCACACAGGTTTTGAGTGGATCACAAGAGTCCTCTTCTCGTGGCTCTATTGAGAAGCCATGGAATGGTAGACTACGTACGCAGGTCACTCCACCAGCAGGTACAGGGAATGTATGACGAAAAGGGAAGAAAAAGGTTGATGAACCTCCCTTTATGGCTGATGCATCATCAGGTTTTTCACAAGTAGACATGGATTCAGATAGTTCTGAACAATGTCTTGATGAGGAATTTTAGGACACCTGGTGTAAGGAAAGTACAAGAAGATGCTAGAGGGCAAAGGAGTGACCCAGGACCGTGCAGATCTAATAGAGTCAGAAATCCAGTTCAGAAATTGACTTATGATGGGTATCTAGCGCATCACCAAGCCTACATGGATAAGTGATACAGGATGTGGAGCCCACATGTTTTGAGGATGCAGTTGGAAATGTGCATTGGGATGATGCAATGAACGAACAGATGGTTGCATTAGAAGCAAACGACACATGGGAGTTGGTGCCATTACCAAGTGGCAAGAAAGCTAATTGCTGTAAATGGGTGTATAAAACCAAGCATAAGGCTGATGGTAACATTGAGCGTCACAAGTCAAGGCTGGTCGCAAAGGGTTATGCACAGATGTATGGCATAGACTATGAGGAGACCTTTGCTCGAGTGGCAAAGATGACGACTGTGAGAGCTATCATAGCAGTGGCTGCATCTAGAGGATGGATTATGCATCAAATGGATGTAAAGAATGCCTTCTTGAATGGTGAGTTGCAAGAGGAAGTGTATATGGATCAGCCACCTAGTTATGTCGATCCAGGTTACCCAGATTATGTATGCAGGCTTACAAAACTTTGTATGGTTTGAAGTAGGGCTCTAGAACATGGTATGACAGGATTGCCAAGTATCTTGTCAGTATTGGTTTTAGAAGAGCTCATGCTAATCATTCACTCTATGTACATGAGAGTGATATGGGGATTATGGTCATTACCATATATGTAGATGACCTTATTATTGTGGGTGACAATGCTATGGAGATTGACCATGTGAAGAGTCTTCTCAAACACAAGTTTGAAATGAAAGATTTTGGGCGAGTTGCGCTACTTTCTTGGCATTGAGGTGACCAGGACTCCAGAGGGTGTATGGGTCACAGAGACAATATGCTTTGGACATCTTGTCAAAGTATGGTATGGCTGATTGCAAGCCAATTTCTATTCCCTTAGATGTGAATGCAAAGCTGAGTGCAGAGAAGGGTGATGTTGTTGAGGATGTCAAGATGTACAGGAAGATTATGGGTAGTCTACAGGAAGATTATGGGTAGTCTAATCTACTTAACTATCACGAGGCCAGACTTGAGCTACACAGTAGGCTTGGAGATTCAGTTCATGCAGCTTCCGAGGAAGCAACATTTGGGTGGAGTACGACGCACACTTCGGTATGTGCAAGGGACTCTTGACTACGCATTGTTCTATGCAACAGATGCGCCATTAGCATTGTATGGGTATACAGATGCAGATTGGGCAAGTAGCATTGTTGATAGGAGATCTACGAGTGGATTCATGTTCTCTTTTGGGAGTGCTGTTGTTACTTGGAGCATCGAAAAGCAGCCTACGGTTGATTTATCGAGCACAGAGGCCGAGTACAGAGGTGCAGCAGTTGCAGCGTGCAAGGTAGCTTGGCTACGCACATTACTTGTGCACTTGGGAGTGCAGGTGGACCAGTAGATTTTCATCCATTGTGACAACCTCAGCAGCATGCAGTTGCCTAGGAACCCAGTGTTCCATGCAAGGATCAAGCACATAGAGGTCCATTACCACTACGTTCAAGAGCGAGTGTTGGCGGGCAACATCGACTTGGTCTACGTCAGCACAGAGAAGCAAATAGCAGATATCTTTACCAAGGCCCTCGGAGATGAGAAGCTTAGACGTTTCTGGACTATTCTTGGACTCTGCGACATGCAGAGCTTGAGGGGGATCTTTGAGATGTCGAGCTCTACATCTTGAGCTGGCATCCACTACGGGTCTTGGCCGCTGAAGGAATTTACTCACTGGCACGTTAGGTGACCGACACGGAGGATCTCTTCTAGTGATTCTACAGCTGGACTACACTTATAGTGCCAACCTAGTACGCTTCTAGTGAGTTCACACTTAGTGACCACATGTACCTATGTGCTACTTTTCAGCTTTAGCACTTAGTCATTTTTGTACTCTCTTTTCTAAGCGTAGAAGAAGAAGAAGCTTTCCATCTCTGTGTGCTTTGTG
The DNA here is from genome assembly GCF_014529385.1 of Adiantum capillus-veneris. Classification (NCBI taxonomy): domain Eukaryota; kingdom Viridiplantae; phylum Streptophyta; class Polypodiopsida; order Polypodiales; family Pteridaceae; genus Adiantum; species Adiantum capillus-veneris. The sequence continues at coordinate 147,905,485 of NC_140948.1, forward strand.
CTTGTCTTGTGTAGCTCTCTTGCATCCTCATTCTTTACAAATAATAGATATTTCATAGCCGATGATTGCCATTTTATAGCTAGTGATCGCTATCAATAGCTAATAATCAAGTATTTTCTTTAGTTAAAGCTATTTCATAGCTAGTGATTGCTGTTTGATAGCTATTGATAGCTGCTCATAGCTAGTGCTTCTTGTTTCATAGCTATTGATAGCTATTTGATAGATATCTCATAGCTAGTGTTTGCTGCTATTTCATAGCCAAAGCTATTTCATAGCTAGTGATTGCTACACGATAGTTACTAGAACAACTCTTTGATAACTATAATAGCTAATGATAGCTATTTCAAGAGCAGGGCCTTCAGCACCAACCATTGTTAGGTCAATTACCCGAGGTAGAGTAGGGTCTTCGCCAGTATCCTTTGCATGCCTTTCTATTTCAACTTGTGGGAAAGGGATTTCACCGCCTCTCCTAACATCTTGAGGAGTTTTGTTGAACAGAGTATTCTGCTTTGCTCACCCTTGCCTCTTTCTTTTAGCTTTTGCCAACATGTTCTCCAGAGTGTCTCCACAATCATTACTGACAGGAGATTGTGCATGTTTCTATGCCATCAGTAAGTGCTCCAAAAAGACAAAAAAAAATCAACCACGTGTATGTGGGATGACACTAAATTTACTAAGGCATACCTTTTTGCATCAATGTATCACTATTTGTATCTTCATCGTTAGCTTCGTGTGCAATTACAAACCTTCTTGTCAACCTCCTAGAAATACTTTGCCCATGCTTGCCACCTCTTGCAAGCTTTCCCTTGTTTTACCTTTTCCTCTATGTCTCCAAATGTTGTCTTTGGAACATCATGAGGTGTCAAAGAGATACCTAGAGCTGCAATGGAAGATGTGATTAAACTAGCAGTACCTTCAAAGCTACTTAATAGCTATCTAGAAGCTGGATAATAACATAATATTAACTGGCTAACAGCTTTCCTACACCACCTAAAACTCTATAATACTTTTCCAACAACATGTAGCCATAGCATGGCTGGAGAGGTACACAACTTGAAACTTAGCAAGAAACTCTCGGACCTCACCTTTGCTTTGAAGACCATCTTTTGGACTTGTGGAGCAGCCCGCAGCAACGTTAAAAGTACTACTTTTCCCGATTACTGGTGGGAGAAAGCATGTTAACCTGTCGCACTTTTTGTGCTAGTTAGCAGTTTCAAGTTAGCACATCTTCAAAAAGTTGGGCGTCCGTTAATTTTTTTACAAATAATATCAAAATTTGTTGGAGGTTGTACATTTGGATTCCTTGTTTCAAGTGCTTTCTATTGATATATCATATGTCATAGATCTTGGAGATGTAGCTCAAGTTATTGTACTAGTTAGCATATGTCAAAATTGTGCTAGTTAGCAATGTCCGGGACATGAAAAAGCATGACAAGTTAACATGCTTTCACCCTGGTAGCTGTGAATTCTTGAAGGGGTTGCAAGAAGACTTTGTTAGGGATTCTCCCTAATAATCAAAGCCAAATGTGAATTATGCTGACTGCATTGTATCTCCACTAGATGTCTTTGTTGACTGCATTGTATCTCCACCAGATGTCTTTGTTGGTGTGAACATACATGTGATTGGAACACAATCAGCTGCTACTGTTCCAAAAAGATTCCAAGCAACAATTAAAAAAGGAAGTCAACCTTTTGGAACCAAAGTCAAACTTTTCAAAAACTTATTGGAAAGATTTTGGTTGTTAACAACTAGAAGTACTTGCTGCATAGTGAACGAGAAAAGATTTATTCCTTATGAGTTACTGCATACACAAGATTGTCCACATAAGTTGACTAATTGGAGGAAAAACAACAAAATATTTACAAAAACAGCTTGGAATAGCATTCATATTATGTCCCTGAAACAGAAAAGCTTACAAAGATGCATTAGGGGACAATAGATCAGTACCATGATCTCGGCTGGTGGTATTAGGGTGATCATCCAAAGGGCTTTCTTGATCAACTTGCTGTGGAGAAGGCACACTGCCATCAACGCTCACACGATGAGTAGGGACTTCACTGTTTAGGCTTGCATCAACACTTGTATCAGGAGGAGGCACGGTACCATCAATGCTCAGACGATAAACAAGGACTTCACTGTTTAGGCTTGCACCAACAACTGTATCAGGAGCAGGGCCTTCAGCACCAACCATTGTTAGGTCAATTACCCGAGGCAAAGTAGGGTCTTCGCTAGCATCCTTTGCATGCCTTCTATTTCAACATCTGGGAAAGGGATTTCACCGCCACTCCTAACATCTCGAGGAGTTTTGCTGAACAGACTTCTCTTTTTCTTCTTGGATGGTGGCTTTGTTGAACCTTGCCTCTTTATTTTACCTTCTACCAACATGTTCTCCATAGTGTTTCCACAATTTTTATTGACAGGAGATTCTGCATGTTTCAATGCCATTAGTAAGTGATCCAAAAATACAAAAAAACTCAACCACGTGTAAGTGTACTGACACTAAATTTACTAACGCATACCTTTTTGCATCAATGTATCTCTATTTGTATCTTCATCATCAGCTCCGTCTGCAATTACAGACCTTCTTGTCAACCTCCTAGACATACTTTGCCCATCCGTGCCACCTCTTGCAAGCTTTCCCTGTTTTACCTTGTCCTCTATGTCTCCAACTGTTGACTCAGACATACTTTGCCCATGCTTGCCACCTCTTGCAAGCTTTCCCTGTTTTACGTTATCCTCTATGTCTCCAACTGTTGACTCTTGAACATCATCAGGTGTCTCAGAGATCCTCTATGTCTCCAACTGTTGACTCTTGAACATCATCAGGTGTCTCAGAGATCCCTGGATTTGCAACAACGGAAGATGTGATTAAACTAGAAGTACATTCAAAGCTACTTAATAGATATCTAGAAGTTGGCTAATAACATAATATTAACTGGCTAACAGCTGTCATACACCACCTAAAACTCTATAATACTTTGCCAACATCATGTAGCCATAGCATGGCTGGAGAGGTACACAACTTGAAACTTAGCAAGAAACTCTTGGACCTCACCTTTGCTTTGAAGACCATCTTTTGGACTTGTGGAGCAGCCCGAAGCAACGTTAGAAGTACTTCTTTTTTCGATTACAAGTAGGTGTGAATTCTTGAAGGGGTTGCAAGAATACTTTGCTGGGGATTCTCCCTAACAATCAGAGCCAAATGTGAATTCTGCTGACTGAATTGTATCTCCACCAGATGTCTTCATTGACTGCATTGTATCTCCACCAGATGTCTTTGCTGGTGTGAGCATACATGTGGTTGGAACACAATCAGCTGCTATTACAAAAAGATGCCAAGCAGCAATTAAAAAACGAAGTCAACCTTTTAGAACCAAAGTCAAACTTTTCAAAAAAATATTGGACAGCTTTTGGTTGTTAACAACTAGAAATACTTACTACATAGTGAACGAGGAAAGATTTATTCCTTATGAATTAATGCATACACAAGATTGTCTACATAAGTTGACTAATTGGAGGAAAAACAACAAAATATTTGCAAAAACAGCTTGGAATAGCATTCATATTATGTCCCTGAAATAGAAAAGCTTACAAAGATGCATCACAGGACAATCGATTAGTACCATGATCTCGGCTGGTGGTATTAGGGTGATTAGCCAAAGGCCTTGCTTGATCAACTTGCTGTGGAGAAGGCACACTGCCATCAACGCTCACACGATGAGTAGGGACTTCATTGTTTAGGCTTGCATCAGCAACTATATCAGGAGCACGCACGGTACCATCAATGCTTAGACGATGAACAGGGACTTCACTGTTTAGGTTTGCATGAACAACTGTATCAGGAGCAGGGCCTTCAGCACCAACCATTGTCACGTCAATTACCCGAGGTAGAGTAGGGTCTTCGCTAGCATCCTTTGCATGCCTTTCTATTTCAACATTTGGGCAAGGGATTTCACTGCCACTCCTAACATCTCGAGGAGTTTTGTTGAACAATGTTCTCTTTTTCTTCTTGGATGGTGGCTTTGCTTAACCTTGCCTGTTTCTTTTAGCTTCTACCAACATGTTCTCCATAGTGTCTCCACAATCTTTATTGACAGGATATTCTGCATGTTGCTATGCCATCAGTAAGTGCTCCAAAAAGACAAAAAAAACTCAACCACGTGTAAGTGTACTAACACTAAATTTACTAAGGCATACCTTTCCGCATCAATGTATCTCTATTTGTATCTTCATCCTGCAATTACAGACCTTATTGTCAACCTCCTAGACATACTTTGCCCATGCTTGCCACCTCTTGCAAGCTTTCCCTTATTTACCTTGTCCTCTATGTCTCCAACTGTTGACTCTGGAACATCATCAGGTGTCTCAGAGATCCATGGAGCTGCAACAACGGAAGAGGTGATTAAAGTAGAAGTATCTTCAAAGCTCCTTAATAGCTATCTAGAAGCTGGCTAATAACATAATATTAACTGGCTAACAACTGTCACACCACCTAAAACTCTGTAATACTTTGCCAACAACATGTAGCCATAGCATGGATGGAGAGGTACACAACTTGAAACTTAGCAAGAAACTCTCGGACCTCAACCTTAGCTTTGAAGACCATTTTTGGACCTATGGAGCAGCCCGCAGCAACGTCACAAGTACTACTTTTTTCGATTACTAGTAGCTTCGAATTCTTGAAGGGGTTGCAAGAAGACTTTGCTGGGGATTCTCCCCAACAATCAGAGCCAACTATGAATCCTGTTGACTCCATTGTATCTCCATCAGATGTCTTTGCTGGTGTGAACATACATGTGGTTAGGACACAATCAGCAGCTGTTGTTACAAAAAGGAACCTAGCAATAATTAAAAAAGGAAGTCAACCTTTTGGAAACAAAGTCAAACTTTTCAACAAATTATTGGACAACTTTTGGTTGTTAATAACTAGAAATACTTGCTGCATAGTAAACGAGAAAAAATTAATTCCTTATGAATTACTGCATACACAAGACTTTCTACATAAGTTGACTAATTGTGAGGGAAAACAACAAATATTTGCAAAAACATCTTGGAATAGCATTCATATTATTTCCTTGAAACAGAAAATTTTACATAGATGCATTAGTGGGACAATAGACCAGCACCATGATCTTGGCTGGTGGTATTAGGGTGATCAGCCAAAGGGCTTGCTTGATGAACTTGCTATGGAGAAGGCACACTACCATCAACACTCACACGATGAGCAGGGACTTCACTATTTAGGCTTGAATCAGCAATTGTATAAGGAGCACGCATGGTACCATCAATGCTCACACAATGAACACGGACTTCACTGTTTAGGCTTGCATCAACATCTATATCAGCAGAAGCAGGGCCTTCAACACCAACCATTGTTAGGTCAATTACCCGACGCAGAGTAGGGTCTTTGCCAACATCCTTTGCATGCCTTTCTATTTCAACATCTCCTTTGTTGAACGTAGTTTTCTTCATCATCTTGGATGGTGGCTTTGCTGACCCTTTCCTCTTTCTTTAAGGTTCTGCCAACATGTTCTCCAGAGTGTCTCCACAATCTTTATTGACAGGATATTCTGCATGTTGCTATGCCATCAGTAATTGCTCCAAAAAGACAAAAAAACTAAACCACGTGTAAGTGGGCTGACACTAAATTTACTAAGGCATACCTTTCTGCATCAATGCATCGCTATTTGTATCTTCATCGTAATCTCTGTGTGCAATTACAGACCTTCTTTTCAACTGCCTAAACATACTTTGCCCATGATTGCCACCTCTTGCAGGCTTTCCCTGACTTACCTTGTCCTCTATGTCTCCAACTGTTGCCTCTGGAACATCATCCGGTGTCTCAGAGATCCCTAGAGCTGCAATGGAAGATGTGATTAAACTACAAGTACGTTCAAAGCTACTTAATAGGTATCTAGAAGCTGGCTAATAACATAATATTAATTGGCTAACAACTTTCATACACCACCTAAAACTCTGTAATACTTTTCCAACAACATGTAGCCATAGCATGGTTGGATAGGTACACAACTTGAAACTTAGCAAGAAACTCTTGGACCTCACCTTTGCTTTGATGACCATCTTTTGGACTTGTGGAGCAGCCCGCATTAACGTCACAAGTACTACTTTTTCCGATTACTGGTAGCTGTGAATTCTTGAAGGGACTGCAAAACAAGACTTTGCTGGGGATTCTCCCCAGCAATTAGAGCCAAGTGTGAATCGTGCTGACTGCATTGTATCTCCACCAGATGTCTTCATTGACTGCATTGTATCTCCACCAGATGTCTTTGCTGGTGTGAACATACATGTGGTTGGAACACAATCAGCCTTCTGTTACAAAAAGATGCCAAGCAGAAATTAAAAAAGGAAGTCAACCTTTTGGAAACAATGTCAAACTTTTTAACCAATTATTGGACAACTTTTGGTTGTTAACAACTAGAAATACTTGCTGCATAGTAAACGAGAAAATATTTTCCACACACAATCAAAAGCTATTAGGGAGCTGATTAACAAGCATGAAGTAGCATTTGCCTGCTACTAGCTCTCTAAACCTAGAAAATGGCTATCACCCACTAGCTGGTTAGAGCTATCTGTTAGGCATCTATTAATAACTGGTAAAAAAGCTTTCTGAGAAGCAGTTATAGCATATTTTCTTGCAAGCTATTGAGCGGCAATTGGTTGTAAATAACTAGGCAATACTGGCCACATAGTCAATAAGAGTATATACCACACAATCAACAACTAATTTGGAGCTATTTAGCAAGCATAAAGTAGCTTTTACCAGCTAGTAGCTCTCTAAACCTAGCAGGTAGCTATTACCCACTAGCTATGAAAAACAATAGCTACCCAATAGCTGGTTAATACCTACACAATAGGTAGCTATCACCCACTAGCTATGAAAAAAAATAGCTACCCAATAGCTGGTTAATACCTACACAATAGCTACCTAATAGCTGGTTAAAATAGCTAAAAGCTCTCAAAACCTGGCAAATAGCTACCACCCACTAGCTTTGGAAGACAATAGCTTCTTAATAGCTGATGAGATAGCTACTTCCAGCTAATAGTCCTCAGAACATTCCAAATAGATATTACCCAACCCAATAGCTATGCACGGGTGATTCACTCTATATACAAAACGCGATGACACCTTCGTATAGGATAAAACCCCTATATACGACTCATACTAGGGAATTTGACCCCCCTTTCTACGCTTATACGACAATCAATGACGAAAACTATCATGCCCCTATCTTACATATAAAATTTATGCCTCACATTATCTAACCGAGTAAAACTAGTCAAGGCATGGAAACATCATGCATCTTGAGTGTAAGAAGCCCTAATCATGCCATCCACTTCACCATTGCATTATCACTGATAAGTTGAAATCTTGTTTGTAAGGTTTGCATACATGTGCTGTCATCGCCTTATGTGAACAATAAGGTGGGAGAAAATTTTTTGTACCTCTTTTACCGATGAGCTCCTCTAAACCCACCCTGAGACTCCGCTCTCTTCCTTCTTTTAATCTTTTGGTGTGCCTTCAAATTATAAGTGCTAAAAAGCTCTTCCAACATGGGGTTGTTAGCATATGAGGAGAAAGGAGAGGGAAAGCACTGAAAAACGGCTTGAGATGCTCCTTTGCAAGAAGCCGAGCACAACCAAGCCACAACCTGCAAAGAGGCCCGTGAAGCATTAGGTGGAGAGCGATCGAAGGCTTGAAAACCCCATATAAATGTATATGATTGTTCAAAAAAGCGTAGGGAAAGAAAGAGAAAGTGAGCAAAAGATAGAACGTGAGGGAAGGGACCTAGGGTTTTAGGGGACTAGCCTAGTCACTACCCTCATCTAACGAGGAAGAGAGAACCTCAAAAAATAAACCTCCACAATGATGCCATTTCGGTAACTGCACCTTCTTGAGAGCCTTTTAAGTTTTCACCCACCAACACAAGTTACCTCCAGCCTCCATGCTGGCAACATCAGTAAACGCACTCAAGAACCCACTACCCTTAGTCATAACTTTCTTCTGAGCGTTCATTGCAACACTCACCAATAAAAAAAACAAGGAGAACAAGCTAAAAAAAGTGATAAAATAACGAGGCCTACTAGGGTAGTGGGTTCTTGAGTGCGTTTAATGATGTTGCCAGCATGGAGGCTGGAGGTAACTTGTGTTGGTGGGTGAAAACTTAAAAGGCTCTCAAGAAGGTGCAATTACCGAAATGGCATCATTGTGGAGGTTTATTTTTTGAGGTTCTCGCTTCCTCATTAGATGAGGGTACTGATTAGGCTAGTCCCCTAAAACCCTAGGTCCCTTCCCTCACGTTCTATCTTTTGCTCACTTTCTCTTTCTTTCCCTACGCTTTTTTGAACAATCCTATACATTTATATTGGGTTTTCAAGCCTTCGATTGCTCTCCACCTAATTCTTCATGGGCCTCTTTGCAGGTTGTGGCTCGGTTGTGCTCGGCTTCTTGCAAAGGAGCATCTCAAGCCGTTTTTCAGTGCTTTCCCTCTCCTTTCTCCTCATATGCTAACAACCCCATGTTGGAAGAGCTTTTTAGCACTTATAATTTTGAAGGCACACCAAAAGATTAAAAGAAGGAAGAGAGCGGAGTCTTAGGGCGGGTTTAGACGAGCTCGTCGGTAAAAGAGGTACAAAAAAATTTCTCCCACCTTATTGTTCACATAAGGCGATGACAGCACATGTATGCAAACCTTACAAACAAGCTTTCAACTAATCAGTGATAATGCAATGGTGAAGTGGATGGAATGATTAGGGCTTCTTACACTCAAGCTGCATGATGTTTCCATGCCTTGACTAGTTTTACTCGGTTAGATAATGTGAGGCATAAATTTTATATTTAAGATAGGGGCATGATAGTTTTCGTCATTGATTGTCGTATAAGCGTAGAAAGGGGGGTCAAATTCCCTAGTATGAGTCGTATATAGGGGTTTTATCCTATACACAGGTGGCATCCCGTTTTGTATATAGAGTGAATCCCCTGGGCATAGCTATTGGGTTGGGTAATAGCTATTTGGAATGTTCTGAGGACTATTAGCTGGAAGTAGTATCTCATCAGCTATTAAGAAGCTATTGTCTTCCACAACTAGTGGGTGGTAGCTATTTGCTAGGTTTTGAGAGCTTTTAGCTATTTTAACCATCTATTAGGTAGCTATTGTGTAGGTAGTAACCAGCTATTGGGTAGCTATTGTTTTTCATAGCTAGTGGGTGATAGCTACCTATTGTGTAGGTATTAACCAGCTATTGGGTAGCTATTGTTTTTCATAGCTAGTGGGTAATAGCTACCTGCTAGGTTTAGAGAGCTACTAGCTGGTAAAAGCTACTTTATGCTTGCTAAATAGCTCCAAATTAGCTGTTGATTGTGTGGTATATACTCTTATTGACTATGTGTCCAATATTTCCTAGTTATTTACAACCAATTGCTGCTCAATAGCTTGCAAGAAAATATGCTATAACTGCTTCTCAGAAAGCTGTTTTACCAGTTATTAATAGATGCCAACAGATAGCTCTAACCAGCTAGTGGGTGATAGCCATTTGCTAGGTTTAGAGAGCTAGTAGCAGGCAAATGCTACTTCATGCTTGTTAATCAGCTCCCTAATAGCTGTTGACTGTGTGTGGAAAATATTTTCTCGTTTACTATGCATCAAGTATTTCTAGTTGTTAACAACCAAAAGTTGTCCAATAATTTGTTGAAAAGTTTGACTTTGTTTCCAAAAGGTTGACTTTCTTTTTTAATTTCTGCTTGGCATCTTTTTGTAACAGCAGGCTGATTGTGTTCCAACCACATGTATGTTCACACCAGCAAAGACATCTGGTGGAGATACAATGTAGTCAATGAAGACATCTGGTGGAGATACAATGCAGTCAGCACGATTCACAGTTGGCTCTGATTGCTGGGGAGAATCCCCAGCAAAGTCTTGTTTTGCAGTCCCTTCAAGAATTCACAGCTACCAGTAATCGGAAAAAGTAGTACTTGTGACGTTGATGCGGGCTGCTCCACAAGTCCAAACGATGGTCATCAAAGCAAAGGTGAGGTCCGAGAGTTTCTTGCTAAGTTTCAATTTGTTTACCTCTCCAGCCATGCTATGGCTACATGTTGTTGGCAAAGTATTACAGAGTTTTAGGTGGTGTATGAAAGTTGTTAGCCAGTTAATATTATGTTATTAGCCAGCTTCTAGATAGCTATTAAGTAGATTTGAAGGTACTTCTAGTTTAATCACATCTTCCATTGCAGCTCCAGGGATCTCTGAGACACCTCATGATGTTCCAGAGGCAACAGTTCGAGACATAGAGGACAAGGTAAATCAGGGAAAGCTTGCAAGAGGTGGCAATCATGGGCAAAGTATGTCTAGGAGGTTGGCAAGAAGGTCTGTAATTGCACACAGAGATGACGACGAAGATACAAATAGCGATGCATTGATGCAGAAAGGTATGCCTTAGTAAATTTAGTGTCAGCTTACTTACACGTGGTTTAGTTTTTTTGTCTTTTTGGAGCAATTACTGATGGCATAGCTTCATGCAGAATATCTTGTCAATAAAGATTGTTGAGACACTCTGGAGAACATGTTGGCAGAACCTTAAAGAAAGAGGAAAGGGTCAGCAAAGCCACCATCCAAGATGATGAAGAAAACTATGTTCAACAAAACTCCTCCTGATGTTAGGAGTGTCGGTGAAATCCCTTGCCCAGATGTTGAAATAGAAAGGCATGCAAAGGATGTTGGCGAAGACCCTACTCTACCTCGGGTAATTGACCTTAAAATGGTTGGTGTTGAAGGCCCTGCTTCTGCTGATATAGATGTTGATGCAAGCCTAAACAGTGAAGTCCGTGTTCATCGTGTGAGCATTGATGGTACCGTGCGTGCTCTTGATACAATTGCTGATTCAAGCCTAAACAGTGAAGTCCCTGCTCATCGTGTGAGTGTTGATGGTAGTGTGCCTTCTCCATAGCAAGTTCATCAAGCAAGCCCTTTGGCTGATCACCCTAATACCACCAACCAAGATCATGGTGCTGGTCTATTGTCCCACTAATGCATCTATGTAAAATTTCCTGTTTCAAGGAAATAATATGAATGCTATTCGAAGATGTTTTTGCAAATATTTTGTTGTTTTCCCTTGCAATTAGTCAACTTATGTAGAAAGTCTTGTGTATGCAGTAATTCATAAGGAATTAATATTTTCTCGTTCACTATGCAGCAAGTATTTCTAGTTATTAACAACCAAAAGTTGTCCAATAATTTGTTGAAAAGTTTGACTTTGTTTCCAAAAGGTTGACTTCCTTTTTTAATTATTTCTTGGCATATTTTTGTAACAATAGCCGTTGATTGTGTCCTAACCACATGTATGTTCACATCAGCAAAGACATATGGTGGAGATGCAATGGAGTCAACAGGATTCACAGTTGGCTCTGATTGTTGGGGAGAATCCCCAACAAAGTCTTCTTGCAACCCCTTCAAGAATTCATAGCTACCAGTAATCGGAAAAAGTAGTACTTGTGACGTTGCTGCGGGCTCCTCCATAGGTCCAAAAATGGTCTTCAAAGCTAAGGTTCAGGTCCGAGAGTTTCTTGCTAAGTTTCAAGTTGTGTACCTCTCCATCCATGCTATCGCTACATGTTGCTGGCAAAGTATTACAGAGTTTTAGGTGGTGTGACAGCTGTTAGCCACTTAATATTATGTTATTAGTCAGCTTCTAGATAGCTATTAAGTAGCTTTGAAGATACTTCTACTTTAATCACCTCTTCCGTTGTTGCAGCTCCATGGATCTCTGAGACACCTGATGATGTTCCAGAGTCAACAGTTGGAGACATAGAGGACAAGGTAAATCAGGGAAACCTTGCAAGAGGTGGCAAGCATGGGAAAAGTATGTCTAGGAGGTTGAAAAGAACGTCTGTAATTGCAGGATGAAGATACAAATAGAGATACATTGATGCAGAAAGGTATGCCTTAGTAAATTTAGTGTCAGTACACTTACACGTGGTTGAGTTTTTTTTTGTCTTTTTGGAGCACTTACTGATGGCATAGCAACATGCAGAATATCCTGTCAATAAAGATTGTGGAGACACTATGGAGAACATGTTGGTAGAAGCTAAAACAAAGAGGCAAGGTTAAGCAAAGCCACCATCCAAGAAGAAAAAGAGAACATTGTTCAACAAAACTCCTCGAGATGTTAGGAGTGGCGGTGAAATCCCTTGCCCAAATGTTGAAATAGAAAGGCATGCAAAGGATGCTAGCGAAGAACCTACTCTACCTTGGGTAATTGACCTAACAATGGTTGGTGCTGAAGGCCCTGCTCCTGATACAGTTGCAAGCCTAAACAGTGAAGTCCCTGTTCATCGTCTGAGCATTGATGGTACCGTGCATGCTCCTGATATAGTTGCTGATGCAAGCCTAAACAATGAAGTCCCTACTCATCATGTGAGCGTTGATGGCAGTGTGCCTTCTCCACAGCAAGTTGATCAAGCAAGCCCCTTGGCTAATCACCCTAATACCACCAGCCCAGATCATGGTACTGATCGATTGTCCCGTGATGCATCTTTGTAATCTTTTCTGTTTCAGGGACATAATATGAATGCTATTCCAAGTTGTTTTTGCAAATATTTTGTTGTTTCTCCTCCAATTAGTCAACTTATGTAGACAATCTTGTGTATGCATTAATTCATAAGGAATAAATCTTTCCTCGTTCACTATGTAGCAAGCACTTCTAGTTGTTAACAACCAAAAGCTGTCCAATATTTTTTTGAAAAGTTTGACTTTGGTTCTAAAAGGTTGACTTCCTTTTTTAATTGCTGCTTGGCATCTTTTTGTAATAGCAGCTGATTGTGTTCCAACCACATGTATGCTCACACCAACAAAGACATCTGGTGGAGATACAATGCAGTCAATGAAGACATCTTGTGGAGATACAATTCAGTCAGCAAAATTGACATTTGGCTTTGATTGTTAGGGAGAATCCCCAGCAAAGTCTTCTTGCAACCCCTTCAAGAATTCACAGCTACCTGTAATTGAAAAAAGAAGTACTTCTAACGTTGTTGCGGGCTGCTCCACAAGTCCAAAAGATGGTCTTCAAAGCAAAGGTGAGGTCCGAGAGTTTCTTGCTAAGTTTCAAGTTGTGTACCTCTCCAGGCATGCTATGGATACATGTTGTTGGCAAAGTATTACAGAGTTTTACGTGGTGTATGACAGGTGTTAGCCAGTTAATATTATGTTATTAGCCAGCTTCTAGATAGCTATTAAGTAGCTTTGAATGTACTTCTAGTGTAATCACATCTTCGGTTGTTGCAAATCCAGGGATCTCTGAGACACCTGATGATGTTCCAGAGTCAACTGTTGGAGACCTAGAGGATAACGTAAAACAGGGAAAGCTTGCAAGAGGTGGCAAGCATGGGCAAAGTATGTCTGAGTCAACAGTTGGAGACATAGAGGACAAGGTAAAACAGGGAAAGCTTGCAAGAGGTAGCAAGCATGGGCAAAGTATGTCTAGGAGGTTGAAAAGAAGGTCTGTAATTGCAGATGGAGCTGACGATAAAGATACAAATAGAGATACATTGATGCAAAAAGGTATGCCTTAGTAAATTTAGTGTCAGTACACTTACACGTGGTTGAGTTTTTTTGTATTTTTGGATCACTTACAAATGGCATAGAAACATGCAGAATCTCCTGTCAATAAAAATTGTGGAGACACTATGGAGAACATGTTGGCAGAAGCTAAAATAAAGAGGCAAGGTTCAACAAAGCCACCATCCAAGAAGAAAAAGAGAACTGTGTTCAACAAAACTCCTCGAGATGTTAGGAGTGGCGGTGAAATCCCTTTCCCAAATGTTGAAATAAAAAGGCATGCAAAGGATGCTAGCGAAGACCCTACTTTGCCTCGGGTAATTGACCTAACAATGGTTGGTGCTGAAGGCCCTGCTCCTGATACAGTGGTGCAAGACTAAGCAGTGAAGTCCCTGTTCATCGTGTGAGCATTGATGGTACCGTGCCTGGTCCTGATACAGTTGTTGATGCAAGCCTAAACAGTGAAGTCCTTGCTCATCGTGTGAGCGTTGATGGCAGTGTGCCTTCTCCACAGCAAGTTGATCAAGCAAGCCCTTTGACTGATCACCCTAATACCACCAGCCAAGATCATGGTACTGATCTATTGTCCCCTAATGCATCTTTGTAAGCTTTTCTGTTTCAGGGACATGATATGAATGCTATTCCAAGCTGTTTTTGTAAATATTTTGTTGTTTTTCCTCCAATTAGTCAACTTATGTGGACAATCTTGTGTATGCATTAACTCATAAGGAATAAATCTTTTCTCGTTCACTATGCAGCAAGTATTTCTAGTTGTTAACAACCAAAAGCTGTCCAATAATTTTTTGAAAAGTTTGACTTTGGTTCCAAAAGGTTGACTTCCTTTTTTAATTGCTGCTTGGCATCTTTTTGTAATAGCAGCAGCTGATTGTGTTCCAATCACATGTATGTTCACACCAACAAAGACATCTGGTGGAGATACAATGCAGTCAATAAAGACATCTAGTGGAGATACAATGCAGTCAGCAGAATTCACATTTGGCTCTGATTGTTAGGGAGAATCCCTAACAAAGTCTTCTTGAAACCCCTTCAAGAATTCATAGCTACCAGGGTGAAAGCATGTTAACCTCTTATGCTTTTTCATGTCCCGGACCTTGCTAACTAGCACAATTTTGACATATGCTAACTAGTACAATAACTTGAGCTACATCTCCAAGATCTATGACATATGATATATCAATAGAAAGCACTTGAAACAAGGAATCCAAATGTACAACCTCCGACAAATTTTGATATTATTTGTAAAAAATTTACCGGACGCCCAACTTTTTGAAGATGTGCTAACTTGAAACTGCTAACTAGCACAAAAAGTGCGACAGGTTAACATGCTTTCTCTCAGTAGTAATCGGGAAAAGTAGTACTTCTAACGTTGCTGCGGGCTGCTCCACAAGTCCAAAAGATGGTCTTCAAAGCAAAGGTGAGGTCCGAGAGTTTCTTGCTCAGTTTCAAGTTGTGTACCTCTCCAGCCATGCTATGGCTACATGTTGTTGGAAAAGTATTATAGAGTTTTAGGTGGTGTATGACAACTGTTAGCCAGTTAATATTATGTTATTAGCCGGCTTCTAGATAGCTATTAAATAGCTTTGAAGGTACTTCTAGTTTAATCACATCTTCCATTGCAGCTCTAGGGATCTCTGAGACACCTCATGATGTTCCAGAGACAACAGTTGGAGACATAGAGGACAAGGTAAAACAAGGGAAATCTTGCAAGAGGTGGCAAGCATGGGCAAAGTATGTCTAGGAGGTTGACAAGAAGGTTTGTAATTGCACATGAAGCTAACGATGAAGATACAAATAGTGATACATTGATGCAAAAAGGTATGCCTTAGTAAATTTAGTGTCATCCCACATACACGTGGTTGATTTTTTTTTGTCTTTTTGGAGCACTTACTGATGGCATAGAAACATGCAGAATCTCCTGTCAGTAAAGATTGTGGAGACACTCTGGAGAACATGTTGGCAGAAGCTAAAAGAAAGAGGCAAGGGTAAGCAAAGCAGAAAACTCTGTTCAACAAAACTCCTCAAGATGTTAGGAGAGGCGGTGAAATCCCTTTCCCACAAGTTGAAATAGAAAGGCATGCAAAGGATACTGGCAAAGACCATACTCTACCTCGGGTAATTGACCTAACAATGGTTGGTGCTGAAGGCCCTGCTCCTGAAATAGCTATCATTAGCTATTATAGTTATTAAAGAGTTGTTCTAGTAACTATCGTGTAGCAATCACTAGCTATGGAATAGCTTTGGCTATGAAATAGCAGTAAACACTAGCTATGAGATATCTATCAAATAGCTATCAATAGCTATGAAACAAGAAGCACTAGCTATGAGCAGCTATCAATAGCTATCAAACAGCAATCACTAGCTATGAAATAGCTTTAACTAAAGAAAATACTTGATTATTAGCTATTGATAGCGATCACTAGCTATAAAATGGCAATCATCAGCTATGAAATATCTATTATTTGTAAAGAATGAGGATGCAAGAGAGCTACACAAGACAAGCACAAAGCACATAGAGATGGAAAGCTTCTTCTTCTTCTATGCTAGCTATGAAATAGCTTTAACTAAAGAAAATACTTGATTATTAGCTATTGATAGCGATCACTAGCTATAAAATGGCAATCATCGGCTATGAAATATCTATTATTTGTAAAGAATGAGGATGCAAGAGAGCTACACAAGACAAGCACAAAGCACACAGAGATGGAAAGCTTCTTCTTCTTCTACGCTTAGAAAAGAGAGTACAAAAATGACTAAGTGCTAAAGCTAAAAAGTAGCACATAATATGTACATGTGGTCACTAAGTGTGAACTCGCTAGAAGCGTACTAGGCTGGAACTATAAGTGTAGTCCAGCTGTAGAATCAGTGGCAGAGATCCTTCGTGTCGGTCACCTAATGTGCCAATGAGTAAATGCCGTCAGCGGCCAAGACCCGTAGTGGATGCCAGCTCAAGATGTATAGCTCGACATCTCAAAACTCCCCCTCAAGCTCTGCATGTCGCAGAGTCCAAGCATAGTCCGAAAACATCGAAGCTTCTCAGCTCTGAGGGCCTTGGTAAAGATGTCTGCTATCTGCTCCTCTATGTTGACATAGACCAAGTCGATGTTGCCCGCCAACACTCGCTCTTGAACGTAGTGGTAATGGACCTCTATGTGCTTGGTCCTGGCATGGAACACTGGGTTCCTAGGCAACTGCATGCTGCTGAGGTTGTCACTATGGATGATAATCTACTGGTCCACCTGCACTCCCAAGTGCACAAGTAATGTGCGTAGCCAAGCTACCTTGCACGCCGCAACTGTTGCACCTCTGTACTCGGCCTCTGTGCTCGATAAAGCAACCGTAGGCTGCTTTTCGCTGCTCCAAGTAACAACAACACTCCCAAAAGAGAACATGAAGCCACTCGTAGATCTCCTATCAACAATGCTACTTGCCCAATCTGCATTTGTATACCCATACAATGCTAATGGCACATCTACTGCATAGAACAATGTGTAGTCAAGAGTCCCTTGCACATACCGAAGTGTGCGTCGTACTCCACCCAAATGTGGCTTCCTCGGAAGATGCATGAACTGACTCTCCAAGCCTACTGTGTAGCTCAAGTCTGGCCTCGTGATAGTTAAGTAGATTAGACTACCCACAATCTTCCTGTACATCTTGACATCCTCAACAACATCACCCTTCTCTGCACTCAACTTTGCATTCACATCTAAGGGAATAGAAATTGGCTTACAATCAGCCATACCATACTTTGACAACATTTCCAAAGCATACTGTCTCTGTGAGCCATACACCCTCTGGAGTCCTGATCACCTCAACGCCAAGAAAGTAGCGCAACTCGCCCAAATCTCTCATTTCAAACTCGTGTTTGAGAAGACTCTTCACATGGTCAATCTCCATAGCATTGTCACCCACAATAATAAGGTCATCTACATATATGGTAATGACCACAATCCCCATATCACTCTCACGTACATAGAGTGAATGATCATCATGAGCTCTTCTAAAACCAATACTGACAAGATACTTGGAAATCCTGTCATACCATGCTCTAGAGCCCTGCTTCAAACCATACAAAGTTTTGTAATTAAGCATGCATATATATTCTGGGTGACCTGGATCGACATAACCAGGTGGCTGTTCCATATACACTTCCTCTTGCAACTCACCATTCAAGAAGGAATTCTTTACATCCATTTGATGCATAATCCATCCTCTAGATGCAGCCACTGCTATGATAGCTCTCACAGTCATCATCTTTGCCACTCGAGCAAAGGTCTCCTCATAGTCTATGCCATACGTCTGTGCATAACCCTTTGCGACCAGCCTTGCCTTGTGACGCTCAATATTACCATCAGCCTTATTCTTGGTTTTATACACCCATTTACACCAAATAGCTTTCTTGACACTTGGCAATGGCACCAACTCCCATGTGTCGTTTGCTTCCAATGCAACCATCTCTTCATTGATTGCATCATCCCAATGCACATTTCCAACTGCATCCTCAAAACATGTGGGCTCCACATCCTGTATCACTTAGCCATGTAGGCTTGGTGATGCGCTAGATACCCATCATAAGTCAATTTCTGAACTGGATTTCTGACTCTGTTAGATCTGCATGGTCCTGGGTAGCTCCTTTGCGCTCTAGCATCTTCTTGTTCTTTCCTTACACTAGGTGTCCTGAAATTACTCATCAAGTCTTTGTTCAAAACCATCTGAATCCATGTCTACATGTGAAAAACTTGATGATGCATCAGCCATAAAGGGAGGTTCATCAACCTTTTCCTTCCTTTTTCGTGATACATTCCCTGTACCTGCTGGTGGAGTGACCTGCATACGTAGTCTACCATTCCATGGCTTCTCAACAGAACCATGAGAAGAGGACTCTTGTGGTCCACTCAAAACCTGTGTGACAGTGGCCTCACATTTTGTACAACCACATCATCTTTTACATCAGCCCCAATAGTGCCATGTGCATTACTGTACCAGCTGCTCATCTCATCAAAGACTACATCTCTGCTCACTCGTAATTCTTGTGTAGTAGGATTGTAGCACCTGTACCCCTTTTGTTCAAGGGAATATTCCACAAGAATACATTTCTCTACTTTAGGATCCAATTTCCTACGCAACTCATCTGGTACATGCATGTAAGCTATGCAGCCAAACACTTTCAAGTGTGCCAAATCAGGCTTTGTACCTGTAAACGCTTCCTCAGGTGTTACATCATGCACCGCAGCTGTAGGCGTCCTGTTCATAATACACAGTTGTATTTACAGCTTCAGCCCAGAAATGATGAGGCGTCTTCTTCTCATTCATCAATGCATGTGCAACCTCTGCAATGTGCCTGTTTTTCCTTTCTGCGACCCCATTCTACTGTGGAGTATATGTGCATGTAAACTGCCTGCATATATCATGCATTAACAGGAAATCTGAAAAATCATTGGAGAAGTACTCTCCCCCTCCATCTGACCTCAATGTCTTGATTTGCATATCTGTCTCCTTCTCAATCATGACTTTGAAGTCCTGAAAGTGACCAAACACTTCACTTTTGTTACGCATGAAGTAGACCCATACTTTCCTTGTATGGTCATCAATGAAAGAGACATAATACTTGCAACCATGTATACTTGCAGTATCGGTTGGACCCCAAACATCTGTGTGCACCACCTCAAGTGGCTTTTTACATACATTGCGCTCATGTGGAAATGAGCCCTTTGACTGTTTTCCAAACTGGCATGCTGCATACACTTTATGCATACCATCCACCTTGAATTTGGACAAACCTTTTACAATCTGTTTTGATTGCATGCTGCACAATCTCTGCTCATTGACATGGCCAATGCGTTTGTGCCAAATGTCAATATCATCCACAACACCTGTGCCGTGTGCAAATAATGCAGCTTTTACCTCAGGCATGTCTACATTCAGCATAAACATTCTGCCCACACATTTTCCCTCTGTGATCAGCTACAGCCATTTTGGAAATCTTCTACGTAATAGCCATTTGGATTGAAGCAAACTTGCAAACCTTGCTCAACCATTTGTCAGCAGAAACAAGATTCTTTGTAATGTTTGGGACATGAAGTACATCTGCTAAGTACTTTGATTTCCCACTCTTTGTATTTAGAGGTATGTCCCCTACATGAGCAATGAGATGAGCTGTGTCATCTTCTGTCGGCACATAGCCTGACACATCTGGTTTGCGCATATCTCTAAACCACTCTCCACGAGACGTCATGTGATTAGAGACACCTGGATCCATATACCAAACATCATCTTGGGTGGAATTCTCTGCAGTCATTGTATTCATTACATGCTGCATAACAAACATGCGTTCGCTTCTGCTAACATCTGCACCTCTGCGATGCATAGTTGCCCTATTCTCTCTTTCCACTTGCTTTTCCCTTTGGACAGTCACGTGACATGTGACCTTTTTCACCACAAGTCCAACATTCTCTGCTATCTGCAGTATGTTGCTGCCTGCTTGATCCTGCACCACGACCTCTTTGACTCCCCTTGCCTTGCGACTGGTTTCCCCTACCACCTATATTGTTTTGATTTGATTGACCTTCTCGAAATTGGCCCTTGCAACCACTTGGGCCTCGACCACAATCTATACCTCTATTGGAGTTAGAATAGAAGGCCTGTTCAGATCTATTTCTACCACGAGAAGAAGATGTATCAAGACCAAGGTTCTTCTCCTCAAGAATAAGCATAGAAATCAAATCTTGGAACACGGGGATGTCGTCACTTGTATTCATGGAAGACCTAAAATGTACATACTCATCTCCTAGACCATCCAAGCATGCACATACAATGTCATCATCTTCCACTAAGACTTTAATAGATCCAAGAGCCTCAATGATACTATTGATCTTCAAGGAATAATCATTGATGGAGAGGTTGTTCCTCTTAACCTGATTTAGCTCCGACTTTAGTTGAAGCTTCCAGGCCTTGGTGGTCACCTCGAACACTCTACCTAAGTTTTTCCATGCAATGGAGGGGGTTTCAGCATCCTGTAGATAGCCCAACATGCCATATGTGATGCTCATAGAAAGACATTACATCACTTTGCTCTGGCCTTGTTGCCAGTCCCTCAAAGTAGCCTTTTCTTTGTTCTGCTGTAGCATTTGCCTCGGGAATCTCTGGTTCCTTTTCATTGTCTCCTTCTACATAGTCCTAATAACCTTTTCCTTTTAGGAAATTTGTTACTGAACTTCCATGCAGGGTAGTTATTTTTCTCAAGATTCTCAGTGACAATCTGACTGAAATCGTCAGACATCTTGAAGCACTAAGACAAAATAGCTGCAATCTGCAAAAACCTGCAAATCTGTTGAACCTGCTATTGTGGTACCTGTAACACTTTCTACACTCAACCAGTGTCCACAATCAAGCATACATACAACCATTGTACTTGTACAGTAAATCTCTGTATACTGCACTTTGGAGACCTGTTCAAAAACTTGTACGAAAAACCCCAAAAATTGCGAACGAAGAGATTGTGATGCTCTTGCTCTCTTAGCCTCTCTTGCCTACACCAGGCTCTGTTACCATGTAACGAATGAGGATGCAAGAGAGATACACAAGACAAGCACAAAGCACACAGTGATGGAAAGCTTCTTCTTCTTCTACACTTAGAAAAGAGAGTACAAAATGACTAAGTGCTAAAGCTGAAAAGTAGTACATATGTACATGCGATCACTAAGTGTGAATTCGCTAAAAGCGTACTAGGATGGCACTATAAGTGTAGTACAGTTGTAGAATCACTGGCAGAGATCCTCCGTGTCTATCACCTAATGCGCCAGTGAGTAAATGCCGTAAGCGGCCAAGACCCGTAGTGGATGCCGGCTCAAGATGTAGAGCTCGACATCTCAACATTATTTAGCTATCGAATACCAATAAATGGCTATAAAATAGCAATTTCTAGCTATGAATAGCTATCAGTAGCTATCAAAGAGATACCAATAGATATCAAATAGCAATTACTATATATAAAATATCTTTCAAATAGCAAACACTAGCTATGAAATAGCAATCACTATCCATGAATAGCTATCAAATAGCTCTGACTAGCTATGAAATACCTCATCCTAAAGAAAATACTTGATTATTAGTTATCAATAGTCATCACTAGCTATAGAATGTCATTGACTAGCTATAAAATTTCTATTGATTACCTATTAAAAATCAAATTTTGGCTATGAAATAACAATCACAAGCCATGAACAACTATCAATTGCTATCAAAGAGCTATCAAGAGATAATGTATAGAAATCACTAGCTATAAAATAGTTTCACCTAAGGAAAATACCTGATCAATAGCTATTACAGAACTGCTAATAAAAGAATAGCTATTAATATCTATCACTATCAACAAGTAGGTATTACAAAAAGAGTCATTATTGGCTATCAATATCAATACCAATCAGATAGCCTCTCATAAGTTATGTAACAACACATAGCTAACGATCAAAATTTCATGGCTATCAACTGGCCAATATAGTGAACAACTATGACATATATCTGACTACTTATAAGATGGTACAACATAGCTAGTGGGTGGCTATGAAGTAAACTGCATTTGATAGATATTAGTGTGGCAAGAGTTATCTATAAAACACGGATAGATACCAACCAAAATTTGATAGCTATTAACTAGCTATTGCCAAAGAATAACTATAATGAATAGCCATGAAACACATAATTGACAGCAAAACAGATAGATAATGGTCAATAATTAGCAGCTAAACCCTGGCAATAGTTATGTAAGTAATTCAAATAGTTGTGCAGTTGAAAAGCTTCTACCCGGAAAGAGTATCTAACAAATACAAAAAGCCACTACATGGCATACACTTTCTTCCATATCTGTGATACTTCCAATAAATGGATGGGATGTTCGATATACTCCTTCCGGCCAATTCTCTTTCGATATATGTCTTTTTTGTTGGGGGATACACGATTCTAAAGCATCCAAAAGTTGACTATTAGCTCCTTTACCTCTTCAGCTATATGACTTTTTTGAAGGCTTCAATGACATGTGGAAAAGGACAAAGTGGTCTTCTCAGTTTGTTGGAGTATCCGATTCTTGGCTCCATACATGTTCCTTCTATGAATAGAAAGTAGCTTGGAGACAACATTAACATTAAGGCCTTGTGCCTCCTCTGGGTTTTTTGAGTTTAGAAGCATCATCATGGTAGATCTTTTGAGGAACATCTCATATTTAGTTTGTGGCCTCTTCAAGTCTTGAAGTGTGTTCCAAATATTTCCTATCAGTGTATTTGCAAAATAGGGTGTTGATGTTTTGTCGTTCTTGATATCTTTCAGTGAAGGGTGTTGAATCATCCGATTGAAGATGTCTTTCTTGGTGTCCATGTCCATTCCACTTGTGCTTTGAAGTACATATCGTGAAATCCCTTTTTCTATCTTTGCTCTTTTTTCATTCTCAACAATTTATGTACAGCCTTGTGCCATTGTTAAGTCTTCTATTCCTTCGGCTGCTTCATTACCTTCTCTTTCAACAACCAAACCTACATCTGCTCTTCTCTTCAATCCGTCTCTTTGTTATCTCTTGCAGAAAGCTTCATATTCCCTGATCACCACTGCCTGCTTGAAGTCTTGGAATGAACCAACCATAAAAAACATAACACAGTGACTTATTTACAATCATCAACTAAGCTACAAGGAGCTTTAGATAGTGTAATCATAATAAAAAAGAGACTTTAGGGAAACAGCCCACAAAGGCATCTTCAGATTCACAGAAAAAAGTGTTGCAAAAGCAAGTAGGAACCCAAAAAATGTTCGGATGAAATAATGAGCTATCATGACATAAACAGCAGGTATTGCCAGGATCAAATCGTCACGGGGAATGCAGGGAATGGGAACCCCGAACAGAGAAAGTGACATCCAAAGGATTCTCACTTCTATAGCTATTTGTGTCATTTCATTGTGTTGATGTCATGAATGTTGCTCTAGACCACCATGTGGTGTTCTATGCTTACTATCTACATTGAGTGCCTCCTTCCCAGCAATACAATACAATGTAACAACCGTAGATAAATTAAAGACAATCATAATATCCTTGGTCGTGTAGATAATAACCACCAATCGTGTGACTAACCATATGTACATACCTCCCAAAATTTTACAATACAAGGTAACAACTATGAATAAATTAGAGACTACAGATTGTGTGACTGACCATATGTACATATCTCCTCAAATTTTTCCCTCACTCCCACCCAAACATAACAAGTGCATTTAAAACAAACCTACTCAAAGCACTGCAGTTAAAAAGAGAGGGAGAGAAACAGATATATTAGCAAGGCACCTGCTCCTTATCCTCCCCTTCCAAAGTTGCAAGTTCCACCATGAGTTCTACTCACCTACAAAGCAGAAGAAAGACGCTTGGAGAGAGTGAGAGAGAAACATAGAAAGAGTTGCAGAGAGAGCGAGCGAGGGAGCAATACTCAGAGCTGTAGAGAGAGAGAGAGAGAGAGAGAGAGAGAGAGAGAGAGAGAGAGAGCAATACACAGAGCTGTAGAGAGAGAGAGAGAGAGAGAGAGCAATACACAGAGTTGTAGACAGAGAGTGAGAGAAAGAGAGAGCAGTGTTCCATAACTATGAGAACACAGACACTGCAGAGTGTGGGATAGTTTTTACGTCACCACATTCAAAAAATTCACTTTCCATAATGAAATTGTACTTCGTGAGTCTGACCACGTTTTTAAAATATTAGTCCCAAAAAATAGATTTTAATGTTTGAAAGGACAAGAATTACTAGCTTCCTCACTGTCCTAAAGTGATGTCCCGGACACAGCTATTGTGTCCACTCACTCATGCTTCCACCCGAGAGCCTTGATTTCTTTTACACATTGCCTTATATAACTAGGGTGAAAATATCCAATGTCCGGGCACCCAAGGCCGTTAGGGATCCACCACTTACTGAATCTTCTACCTAGGCACACTAATTGACTTGTTCTTTACAGCTTGGAACTCCCATTGAGCCTGTAACACATTAAAATATTATAATGGCTTGAAATAAATCAGGAATTTACAATACATGACCATTTTAGGAAAAGTGTGAAAAATGTGTAACTCCAATATTCACTGCTTCTTTGTATTCATCCTCTTTGTGCATTCGTACATCTTTCATCCTTAACAGCTTCTGTTAACTGACATTGACTGAGTTAACATTACCCCCTTTCGATTTTAGTGCCCCTCCTCGAGCACTGTTGAAAAGTGTCTGTGGAGGCTGTGGAAGGTTTTGATTGGTTGTTGTGGGCTGCTTGTCTTCATTTGTCCTTGGATTTGTTGATGAGGTTAAATTTGTTGCAGCATCTTCTTTGGTCCAAATATGTCTATTATGAGCGATGATGTTGCATTTTTTCGATGTAATAGCATAATGATGAGGCTGTTGTTTATTTATGAAAAGTATATACAAGAGAAGTTGAAAGATGAGGTTCTAAATTAGGGTCTAATACCTGGATGACCAAAGGGAAAAAACCCACTGGAAGAAAAGTTCCTTTGGGATACGTTCATTATTAGAGTACTTACTAGCATTGGAAATATTAATAAAGTAGTCAAGGGATTATTTGCTAATTGATATGGAATTAAAAAGGTAGCAATTATGAAAGGGTAGCATGATGGAGCATTGATTTGTCTATTGTAGTCCACTGAAGGTGCATAGGTGGAAGCAAAAAAGATTGTAATGCATATGTCCAATGACGGGACATCCTATTTATGCATACACAAAAATGCATGGGAAACAGTATGCTGTGCAACAAAGATTTTGAGGGGTAACTCAAAGTGATGGTGTAGCTATAAAAGCATATGACATGGCTTTGCAAGCTGGCACGCCTTTAAGAATGGTTTTCGTTGAGGAGGATATGTTCTCTCATCTTACTGTGCAGTGTGTGTGAGTGTTGGACTCTATGACACTCCACCAATTGTAAGTTAATAAACTTCAACGCTTATGCTCATCTCATCCAACATGAGCAACACAACTTTAGATATGCTCGAGTCTTCTAGCTTGAGCGTAAGCCTAATAACTACAACTCTTAGCACAGAGTTTAATATGATTTGAAGCTTTGGGACTCATGCTTTGCTCATTTTATGGCTCAACAACCCGACTCTGACTATGCCAAAAAGTGTTTTTTGCACCCTGGTGACTTGATTTTTACATTCTTGTGCTTACTACAACATTTCTTCAGGCAAAAGTAAGCTTGAATCCTTAAAAAAAGGATTAGTGAAGGACCAAGTTGGCATTGAAGGTTTCTTTTGCCATACATGTTTTATCATCTTTGAATCTGCATTCGTGTGTGTTGGGTTGTCCTCCTTTGATAGTGAAGACTCCATTATCTACTTGATTCTCCAAGTAGGCCTGTTGATAGGAGTCTTTGATGTTGTTGTAGGCCTCTGTTGTCTTTTGGCATTTGGATTTTGACTAGGAGCATTGGAAGACTTAGGAATCCAAATCTCTTTATGCCCTTTGTATCTCCATTGTTGACTTTGCTTCGTTCTAGGTCTTGTTGACTTCTTGATATCTTCATGCAGGTTTGGCGTAGTTGTAGTTGGCTTGTGGTTGACAGGTAGCCAAGTCTTTGTATAGCTTGTGTAGAATCTTTGTCCAAGAGGAAGATTCTTTGAGATCTGTATTTTTTCTGTATCCTCTTGAGAGTTGTGGTATACTTCAGCATCATTCAATGTTGTTCTATTGTATACCTTCTGCTTAGGCTCCAAATATTGTCGAGGTTGATACCTTGTGGGATTTATTTCTTGGGAGGGACTTGAAGCTACTTCATATGCTCTAACCCGTGGTTTTGGTACCCATATCTGTCTGTTACCTCCATAGTACTCTTGTTCTTTTAAGCTCCATTGTGATGCTATCCATCCCATGTGTTTGTATTTATGTGTGAATTTTCCATTATTAATCCAAATTGGATCATTGACTTTGACTAAACTACTCGAAACAAACACTCATTTGACTACATTTTGCTTTCTTGAGTACTTTCACTAAAATATCTTTGCTTTTTTGGGTGTCTCCTTAGAGGTTTCAGCTGGGTCAGTAGTTGACTTGAAGTTTTGAACGCATGAATTGCTTGAAGAAGCTTTTCCATGAGGGTTCTTTGATGTAGAGGCATATGCTGTCACACCTTCTGTGCTAGTCGGTGGAAGTTCCACTTTATCTTTACCTTTGTCTGCAAGATTTGTCTTCAATCCTTGTGACTTCTACAACTCTGATTCTAGCATTAACGGTACCTGTAAATGATGCTGGCTACCTCTTGGAGTAGAGAGTATTAGCATTGTAACTTCTTTGTATGCCTTGTGACGGTCTAACCACTGATGTCCAAGGATGACATCTACATGCATTTCTTTTGAAGTATTCACTTGAAACTTTACCTGCTCTTCATGATTTTGGATGCGAAGGGTAGCAACCATTTCTTCTTGACTTGTAGCCTTACCCTGAGTAATCTCTAGAATGTTTTGTGTGTTATCTGCAATCATATTGGAATTTTCTTCTTTATCCAGTAGAGCATTGCATCTGACACTTGCTCCTTTTGCACTACTGAGAAATATATCTATTCTCGTTGTTGGTTCTATTGAAGATCTTTGTCCTGCATTTGTTAAGGTCTCGTCTTGATCTAGCTATGTCTTTATGGAGGGTGACTTGAGACTTTGTTTTCCCATCTGAATTTCATCGGCTGATTCAGCTAGCAATGAGTGATTGATCTTTGGACTTCCTATTTCTTCTTGATTTTTTTCAACCCCGTTCTTCTTTACTTCTCTCTTTGGTGTCATTCTCTGCTCTTTTTGATATGCACTTGTTGTTGCCTGATTTTCTTCAATATCTTTTGAAGTTCTTCTCGATGGAGATGAATCATCTTCAATAAGATTTTCTTTGGAATCGGTTTCCATTATAACTGTGGTTGAGGACATTGTGTTGTCATCCGTGGGTAGCCAGTCTTGGTCTTCATTTTTGGTTTTCTGTGATGATTGCATCCTGTTTGCATTCTGTATCTCTAATAGCTTATGGGCCATTGAAATTCCCAATATGATGTCGTTTGGCATATCTTTTTCTCTGATCACATAGAATTGAGCATGATGTTTTGTAAACTTACTTCAATGGTGGTGGAGATGATTCCCCAGCATTTTGATAGTTTGTCTCCTCATATGCTCACAAATTCAAGAGAATCTTCCAATTGTGGTTGTCCACATCTTTTCCCAGTGCGAAAAGACATGAGGTTCTTGTCTAACTCAAAATCTAGCTTTATTTCTCTTGACAACTTTTCTTCATTTTCACCAACAATGTTGCACTTGATCATCTTAGGAATCGTGTCTAAATTGAATGCTTTTGCTGTGGCAAGATCCTTTGGTTGAGCTTTGTCTTCAACTTCTTTGCTTTGATCACCTGCTTTAATTGATGTTAGCTCCATTGGCTGTGATATTGCACTGTTTTGCAATTGTTGAGCATTATCTTCGTGCATCTGAGTGAACTTTGATCTTAGAAGTTCCACTGTACTTTCTGGCAGAATCTATCTCTTCAAAGGAGATTTTGGTGGTGACCTTTTTGTAGCCTTCTCGACTTTAGCTCTTATTGACTTTGAATTTTCTATCACCTGTTGTGGCAGCTTGAGGCTTTGCATAATCTTCAGATTATCTTTGAATTCAATCGGGCCATCCATAGGGGTTTGTACAAGGTCATGATATTCTTGATATTTGTTACTATGTGCATCTTGATATGCATATGTGAGCTTGATTGCATGTAATTGTTTGAACACTATTGGATTTGTTGGCTTTTGACTCTAATTTGTGAAGATCAGCTGAAACTTTTGTCTCTGATGATCTTCATATAAGCATTTGTCTACTGATTCTGATGGAATCTGGGTCAATTAGAAACTTCCAACAACATATGATTTTTCAATGGTTTCTTCTTTGAAGGGGTCTATTGGTTAAAGGCTCTGGGGCTTATAACTGGTGTATCATTTCTTGGTACATAAGCTAAGCTTGATGTATTTACAGCTCCCCCTTCCTAGGGTGATCACTATAGCCTGCTTCATTCTAAGAGTTCAAAATTATTTGGCTCTGGTTTAGTCTCACCTTTTGGGACTGTGAAGGTACACTTTGGGTAGCATTGTTGATGTTTGGCATCTGTTAACCTTTTGCATAGTTTCTTATGTATCTCCTTGAAACATGACAAATTATTCCCCAAGTCAAGATGTAGACAGCATTATCGTTGCCATGATACTGTCTATCCCATGGGTCTCCTATGATACGAGCTTCTGTGGTTTCAGGACCCAAGGCATCATAGATTCTAGACTCCCGTCTATATCTACAACGATTTTGGTCAAAGTATATATGCTTGTTCGGTCACAACATCAAAGTCTGATTTTGATGGAGGAGAGTTTGGCTCTGAATAAATTTTTGGGTTCACCAAATCTTAAAATTTTTGGCATTACAACGGCGTGAAAACAAACAATCGCAAAATTTTCAATCCAACATAGCATCAACATTACATTTCATCATGGTGGGATCTCTACACAATTCTACACACCCTTAATTTCTAGGGAGGTTGAGAATACCACCTTGATTATCTTTCCATTGAAGATCCATTGAATGGTCAAATGCTCCAATCCTTCATAGAAAATTAGTAAGTTAGCAAAAATTAGTCAAATTAGCAAGGGGTTAGTGTGAAATTAGAGTGTGTAAACAAACAATTGGCAAGATACGGTGACACATTAGGGAATTATGAACACATTGCTTCATGCACACACATCCAAAATCCACAAAAACATAAACACACAAGTGAAATTAGTAGTGAAAATTAGTGAGGGAACGCATTCGATTATGCCACAATTACACTAGCATGGGCCATCGTCCCTGACAACGGTGCCAAATGTTGGGGGTCCCATCGTTGCAATGGCTCCAATGACCAAAAAAATTATCAATAGGAGGGATGAGCTTCCCGACTACAGCATGGAAACACTCACTCGGTTAGTGAGCTAATCGTGGCAACACAAATGATTAACTCTATAAGGTGAGCTTCTCGGCCTATGGAGGAGCTAAGCCACAATGAAGGGAAACCTCCATATCCACTTCTCTTCACCTCTAATCAACCCAGTCACACACACTACGATTGCAAGACACACACAATACTAATGCTATCATGCAACACACTAATGGAAAGAACACACATAGATCTATCAAGCACCACACTCCAATGAAACCTACATGCACAAACAAGAAAGAGAGGGCAATCACACAAGATTAGAGAGGGATTAACCACTAATTATTTAAGATCTAGATCATCTATGCATCATAGGAAATCATAAGAAGCATGAGAGAGGCATAGTGAAAGAGAATGAATCATTGATTAGTGTTAATCAAGTCTCATGAGAAAGGATAAGCTCAAGCACTCCATAACCACACAACTCAAGAGCTCTCACCAAAGAGTGCTCTCAACAAATGAGCTTGAGAGCCCTAATTTCTTTTACACACTGCCTTATATACCTAGGGCAAAAATATGCAATGTCCGGGCGCCCAAGGCCTTTAGGGCTCCACCACTTACTGAATTTGCTACCTAGGCACACTAACTTCTTTCCATCTTGCAACTCCCATTGAGCCCGTAACACATTAAAATATTACAATGGGTTGAAATAAATCGGGAATTTACAAATACATGACCATTTTAGAAAAAATGTGTAACTCCAATCTTCACTCCTTTGTATTCATCCTCGATGTGCATTCGTACTTGGTCTTTAGCGGCTCTTGTTAACTGATGTTGACTGAGTTAACAAGACTTCCTACCCACAGATGGTGCTTTCAAGGGGCAAGAATCTTCATTCAATCCCTTAATTGGGAAATTCAGACTCCATGTCCAAAGCTGTGTGGACAAAGAGGACTTATTTATCTCTCCTCTCAAGCACAAGGATGTAATCCTAGGGGAACCATGGTTTGATCACATGGTTGCCAATGTTAAATTCCCTGAAAGGAAAATTTACGTTAAGTACAGGGAAAAAGATATGTACATAGATGCTAAGGAAATGGGTAACACTATACCCATTGTACATATGCAAGCTTTCAATAAGTGAATAAAGAGCTCTATTTCCATGTACATGATTTTTGTTAAAGCTTCTCAAAATGAACCTAATGCTTTAGCAAAAGAATATATAAACAATCAGAAGGAATTAGAGTTATCCAATTTTCTCAAGGCGTTTCAAGGTGTCTTTATTGACGACATCTCTTGTGAACTACCTCCTAAACGAGGCAATGATGACCATGCAATTGAACTTCTTCCAGGAAGTTCACCGCCTAATAAACCTCATTATAGAGTTTCTCAAGCTCAACCAGAGAAGATTATGCGGTGGCAAGTGCATAAGTCAGTTGAGAAGGGCATGGTTAGGCCTAGCTCATCTCCATTTTGCTCACCTGTGTTATTAGTCCAAAAGAAAGATGTCACATATTGTATGTGTGTCGACTGTAGAGCAATAAATAGGATCATTATCAAAAATAGGTTTCCCGTTTAAACGGGTAGAATACCTATTTGATAAGCTAGAAGGGTCCACCTACTTCAATAGGATTGACCTAAAAAGTGGCTATCATCAAATAAGGATAGTTGATCAAGATATTTAAAGACCGCATTTCACACTATGCTTGGTCTTTACGAATACATTGTCATGACTTTTGGCTTGACCAATGCACCAACCACATTCAACCGCTTGATGGAGAAGCTATTCAGGCCTCACCGAACCTTTACTGGAGTGTTCTTTGATGATATTATCATCTAATCTAATTCACTAGATGAACACAAAAAACACCTTAGGGAATATTTCAAGTCTCAAGAGAGAATAAACTCCATGTTAATCGAAAGAAAAATGAGTTTTTCTTACAAGAGATTCAGTATTTAGGTCACATTATCTCTCAAGATGGCATCCAAATGAATCCATCAAAGTTATAGGTAATCAAAGGATGGCCTAAACCAAGGGATCTCCATGAACCAAGAAGCTTGATAGGTATGTGTGCATACTATAGATGCTTTATAGAAAAGTCCTCACAGATTACGGGACCATTACATGACCTAACAAAGAAAAATGTTAGGTATACATGGACTGCCAAGGAGAACAATGCTTTCAGAAATCTTAAAGAAAAGCTTATCTCTCAACCTGTGCTTACACTGCTGGATCT
Source organism: Adiantum capillus-veneris (assembly GCF_014529385.1). Lineage (NCBI taxonomy): Eukaryota > Viridiplantae > Streptophyta > Polypodiopsida > Polypodiales > Pteridaceae > Adiantum > Adiantum capillus-veneris. The sequence goes on from NC_140948.1 coordinate 147,937,252, forward strand.
CTCAAAGCCATTTGAGGTCCAATGTGATGCTTGTGGTGATTGCCTTGGATTTGTTTTTCTCCAAGAAGGGCACACCATAGCCTATGAAAGTCGAAGGCTTGACCCTGTTGAGCAAGCTCTAGGCATATATGAAAAGGAACTTCTCGCAGTTCTACATGCCTTAGACTCATGGAAGCACTATTTATTGCGGACTCCTTTTATTCTACGGATAGATCACCAAAACCTTAAGTACTTCATGATGTAGGCCAATCTCTTTGACAAACACATGAGGTAGGAAAATATACTTTTGCAATTTCATTTTCATATTGCTCACATTTCCTGCAAGCACAATCAAGTAGCGGATGCACTCTCAAGATGGCTGAGAGTAAATGCGGTTTCCATATAGCAACTCACAATGATCTATCTTCTATGATAGATGAGTACGCTATTGATCTTGATTTTAGAGATGTGATTTTAGCCCCATTAGGTAAAATTTGGACTCACAAAGGGGCCCTTTAAGGAGTATGACTTTACCTCTCTCTACCAAAACGGGTTTAGAAGATTCCTTTCTTAATGCTCTTCGATTCCGACAGAGTTGTCACATCATACGTGAATTAAAAAAAAGAATCTTCTAAAATGTGAGGAATCTCATGGCGTGTTATATATCACTAGATAGAGCTTGAGGAGGACATTCTAACTGTCAAACCTCCATCCCAACTTTGGAGTTTGCTTGCAAACAATTATCCATGCGCCCGTTTTGGTAGAGAGAGGTAAAGTCAAACTCCTTAAAAAGCCCCTTTGTCAGTCCAAATTTCACCTAATATTTCACTAGGGAAGAAAGAGGAACCATTTACTTTACAAGATGGTTATCTTCTCTATGGCAATAGAGTATGCGCTACTAACTCACTACGTGAGAAAGTAATGTATAAATCTCATGCTCCTCCTTATGCGGGGCATAGAGGGATTCAGTATACCCTAAAAGGGATTGAAACATAGTTCTATTGGTCTACCATGAAAGAAAACATACAAGATTATGTTTCTAAATGTGTGGTATTCCAAAAGACAAATTTTGATAGAGGGAAGCAACCTGGATTGGTTTAACCTTTGACAATCCCTAATTCACCATGAGAGAGCATATCCATGGATATTATCTTTGGATTTCCTAAGTCTATCCATGGGAATACAAGAATATGGATGATAGTAGATAGGTTCAGTAAACAAGCTCATTTTATACCTTTCGAAAAGACTATCAAAGCCCATCAAAGACAACTCTCTTAATTTCACAAATCTTCCAGTACCATGGATTGCCAATGTTCATAGTGTCAGATAGAGATCCTAGAATGACCAGTAACTTCTGGAAGGATCTCTTTGAGAATTTAGGGATAAGGCTAAGTTTCTCTTCGGCCTATCACCCGCAAACGTGTGGCCAAAGTGAAGTAGCGAATCTAATAATTCTTGATCTACTATAATCCTATGTAATGGACGTAGATCGTAGGTCCCAATGGGAGAAGTACTTACCCTTAGAGGAGTATGCCTACAATAACATTGTACATACTTCCATGGGAAAAGCACCTTTCGAGGTTATTGAGGTAAGATCAAAAAGTCCCCTGCTAGTTAAGGTACACAAGGAAGATCTTTGCTGAAAATGAGTATAGGCGAGACCTACAAGAATCTTTCCAAAAGATTAAGGATGCTATCTCTATCTCACAGCAAAGGCTGAAGATTGCTTCTAATAAGCACACAAGAATCCAAGCATTTAAAGAAAATGATTGGGTCTTATTGAAATTTCCCAAGGTTTGATTAAGGCACACGACGGGCAAGAATCCTATATGACACCAAAAGTACTATGCTAGTTAGAAAAAAGGTACTATGGTCCCTTCTAGATTCTTAGTCCAATCAATGAGATGGCCTATCAACTCAAGTTGCCCAGTCATTGGCTCATTCACAATGCTTTCCATGTGAGCCTACTAAAGACTTACAAAGGAGAGCCACCTCAAGAACCAACTATTGAAGACCCACTGGAGATCGAGGACCAAGAAGAGGTGTTGCAGCCCAAGTCTATTCTCCAACATGAAGACAAGGTATTAAGAGGCGGTAAGACTATCCGATGATATCTTATTCAGTTTAAGAATTATCCTTTTGAAGATGCTAGATGGATGCAAGGAATACAATTAAAGGACAACCTACACCTTGTCAATGCTTCCCTAGAGTAAGCAAATGTACAAATGTTTAAAATGAACAAAAATCTTGTCTTATAAGACTCTTGTTTTCTTTATTATGCACAAATATGAAGTAGTGTGCATCTCCCAAACACCAAGTAGATATTGTCACTCTACTATGGAAGATTGATAGGACTAATGTGCAGACATGCTTGGGGAAGTCTTAGGCTCTCAAGCTGCTACATACGGGAGCATGGAGAGCCTTGCAAAATAGCAAAAACAACATAATGCAAGCCATAAAACAAAATAATCGACATACATGGAAGATCTCGTAGCACAGAATCGAAGACGTAAGCGAAGAGAGAGAGAGAGAGAGAGAGAGAGAGAGTGAGAGAGAGAGCAAGATCGAGACAATGCAACAGCACACGTGTAGGCGCACCTTCTAGAGGGGAGTGCTATGCCGGCACAGTGAGAGAGAGAAGAGAGGAGAGGAAAATAACATAGACACTCGGCACAGTCTGCCCCCGTGTAAGGGTGACCATTTCCCTCTTGCACGTATTTGATTTATAGATTTCTTGAATGGTCAAAGTGAGTACAAACTGCCCGGCCGGTCATAAATGGCCAAAGCTCCTAAAAGAGCACGTGAATAATAAAATGTACATAAAATATAATATCCTTTTGCAATAGTCTAGCTTGGTCAAGCCTTTTCCACCTGTCCAGCTGCAATAAATAGTAAAATATCAATTCCATTACATTGATACCACTGCTACAAATGGGAGCGTGGAGATCCCTCCAAAATAGCAAAAAACAACATATTGCAAGCCATAAAACAAAATAATCAATATACCTGTCACATCCCAGAGCACAAAATCAAAGACGTAAGCGAATAGAGAGAGAGAGAGAGAGAGAGAGAGAGAGAGAGAGAGAGAGAGCAAGAGAGAGACAGCACAACAGTGCACGTGCAGACGCACCTCCTAGAGCGGAGTGCTACGTCGGCAAAGCAAGAGAGAAAAGAGAGGAGAGAAAAATAACACAGACACTGGGTGCAATCTCCTCCCATGCAAGAGTGACCATTTTGCTCTTGCACGTATTTGATTTATAGATTTCTTGAATGGTCAAATTGAGTATAAATTGGCCGACCGGCCGGTTATAAATGGCCAAAGCTCATAAAAGAGCACTTGAATAATAAAATGTACATAAAATATAATATCCTTTTGCAATATCCTATCTTGGTCAAGCCTTTTCCACCTGTGAGCTGTAATAAATAGTAAAATATCAATTCCATTACACAAGCACCAAATGGATTAGTCATCCATTCTGAAACAATGTCGTAGGGTAACAGAGGGATCCTATACCTGCTAGACAAAGAACTAATGAATAGGCTTTATCTTCTCTACCACATAGTCGAGGATGACTATGATTTCAAGAGAGAGGTAATGTCATAATAACTAATATCTAATTCTCCTAAATGATTTTCTCATGTTAAACCGATCATTTAATATGGGGAAGTGCCAGGGGAGAAAAAGCTAGAATATTGGCTAAGCTGGCAGGCCGGCCACAATAGGGATTCAAAAGGAAGGAAAATAGGGATCCAAAGGGGAAGCCATCTTCAAAAGAGAAATGTGCAACAATGAGCTCCAAAGACCTTACGTTTCAGCCCATTAAGACTTCCAAAATGGTAAGGTTCCAAAATTCAAAGGTTGTGTCCAAAGGTCAAAACACTAGGGAAATTGGATGCTTTGTGTATGTACCAAAAAGTCTTAAAACTCCTACAAAAGAGGGGACTAGCCTTGCAAGTAGGGTATGAGAGATAAACACACACACACACACACACACTCACAAGCTTCCTTTACACAAAGGGAATGAGGGCACATGTCAGCTCCCTAGCCCAGATGCCCACAAGGTGTACTCAAATCCTATTGGATGGCCATGGAGGTGGACCAATGAGAATTAGGCTAGAGTAAATCTATTTTAATTCGTATAAAAATAGTTAATAAAAAAATTAAGCTTTCTAGAAGACTTAGACAGTCTCCCAAGGGGTCCAATGAGCATTCAACAGCCCAATGGCTTGCCTGATTTCTATTGGCCAAGAGACAAAGGGGTCCAATGAGAGTTTAGTTGCATTAATCAATTACCTAAAGCTCTCACAAAAGGGGAAAGTGGGACACATGTCAGAAGGCTATCACTTATGCTACTTAATTTTCATTGGCTTAGCTGGGAGAGGTCTAATGGGGTGTTAGCATGAGTAAATTGCATGAGGGGTCGACCAAGAGAGAGAGAGGGGGATGAATTTCTCAAGTCATTATTTCACACACACACACACTCACACTAGCTCATGTGTGAAGCAAGAAGACTCTCTCTCTCTCCTTCTCAAGCTTTAATGGAAATCTTATCACCTACTCCAAGCTTGTGAGAAGGGAGGCCTACACCAACAACTCTTGGATTTTTGATGCAAATCCAACCAAGAGCCAAGCTTCAATGCATGCTCATCTCCTCTATCATGCTAATCACTAAGATATGCTATGCTAATATGAGTGATTATGTGAGGAGATGTACATCTTTCTCATAGGACTACTCCTTTTTCCTCTCAATCTACTCTCATACCCCGCTAGCTCTCACCATCTTGGAAGGTGTGTGAGGTCTTGGGTCTGAGACCGTGAGGGAATTGATGTTGTGTTTTATAAGTGTTGTGCTTAGTGCTTCAATCTTCCATCTTCATTGCACTTGCTAGTTATTGAAGGAACATAAAGAATTGTATTGTAAAATGTCTCTCTTGATGGGGGAAACCTATAATACTACAAAGCCTTTTGGAGGGGGGACCGGCTCCATGTAAATCCGGTCCTCAACTGTTGTCAATAGCTTAATTTCTCTCTCTTTTAAAGTATTTTTCATGCCTATCTAGCTAGGTGTTATGCTTTTTGTTGCTCTCTCCACCCAAGCACTCTTGTTATGCTCATTAGGAATCTATTCTAATGAAATGCTCACTATGTTAATGTTATTTTCCGCTACACACAAGTTACTAGGCCATTAAATGTTACAACAAAACTGACAATGCTTACACTTAATTTAAAAAGCAAAGAGAGAGGAACACAATGCAAGTTTTGGATTTGAAAATGGATTACCCAATCATTAGTTTCAATGATTACAAGTCAGAGCTGCTTCGTAGCTTGAGCGTACGTTTTTAGAGCTCTTTCCTTCTCTAAAAATAAGCCTCCTTTCACATTAAATTTATTGAACTTTATACCTAGGGCTTTCTAAATGGCCAGTGGCCAGTTCACATGGGCTTTTACAACTATCATGACAGAATTACAACTCAAGGAATCAATCCATTACTCTGGAATTCGGATTTACACAAAGTATCACTACACTAGCTCCATAAAATTTGAAGAAAGCTTTAACTATCCCAAGCTTCAGTCCCAAGACATCAAACACCTTCAAAGGTGGAGAGAGCTAGCAAGAAATGAGGGTAGGAAAGAGGAAGAAGAAACATTTAGTAGGACAAAGAATTAGCTTCTCACTTATCATAACTCTTCTCGCTAGCATACATAATATCATAGTAATGAAGATGGAGAAGATGGAAAGCTTAAGCATTGAAGCATGGCTCTTGGTTGGATTAGAGCGCCATAGCCAAGAGTGTTGGTGTAGGCTCAACCTCTACTTGCTTGGAGAAGGAGAGGGAGATCTTGCACTTTGCACAATGCATAATGAGAGTGTTTTTGGGAGAGTATACCCCCTAAGAAACCCCCTAGCTTGATTTGGTTGACCCCCATCCTTGTCGCTTGCTTGAAGCTCATTGGACCCCTCCAAGCTTAGCCAACCACAAGCAGGAGGCATAACAAGCAACAAGGGTAGCCTTGGGATAAGTGTCCCCCTTTCCCCTTTGAGAGAGAGGACTTGATAAATTCAAAGACAATTAATTAAATCTCATAAATTATCATTGGACCCCTTGGGTGGACAACCAATAGGTTTCCTTCAGGCACACCATGAGGGCAACATGAGGAGGAACTTGACGAGTGTCCATTACGCTTTCTTTGTACCAAGTATGCCTTGTCTGAGTGTGTGGGTGTTCTCTTTCGTCCCCCCTCATGTAGGGCTTGCCCCTTCCTTGTCGGGATTGGATCTTTGAATTTTGACACCTCAAGCCCCTCAAGCTGAGGCCCAATTCCCACTACAAGCTTTTCCCTTAAGCACTTTAAGCTTGGGTTGGGTTCTCACCTCAAGTACAACCCTAGCAGCTCAAGCCTGACAAGCACCTCAAGCATCTTTATCATCAAGCACCTCAAGCACCTTAAGCTTGGGCCAGGCTCCCACCCCAACCACCTCAAGCTTGTGCTGGGTTCCCACCTCAAGCTCATACCTAGCTTACCTAAGGTCAAAGGACTTTTACACTAACTATTGGAGGTCTTCAATGAAGCTAACCCTAATTTCTTATGCTCCATTGGTTAGCCTTGCTCTTTGATAGAACATCTTTCATTTGGGCCCCTTTACCATTGGCCCCGTGTTGAGATAGATCTATAAGCACATGTCTATATCTTAACCCTTGTTCTCTTATTCTCCAGCATTAAATGATCAGTTTAATATGAGAAAATCATTTGGGCTGGTTAGATATTAGATTTTATGACATATATGCAGTTTTGATTTGAGTCGTTAGTGGTGGGCAGGCTAATTTTTCCTTGCCCACTAGAATAAGAAACATGACTCGTTTTTTACTAAAAAGCACTAAAAATCATGAAAAGCTAAAAATAGCATGAAAAGCACTCAAAAAGCAAATTTTTACAAAATTGAATAATAGCTTCACCGAAACTCGTAGGTTAAGGATGAGACCCTACTTTCTGCAGAAAAGCACCTAAAAGCATGAAAAGGATAAAAATAGTTGATTTTTTCAAAACTACACCAAAGGTCCATTTGACCTACTGGAACATGGAAATGACCTTTCTTGACAAAACAGACATTGGAAACTATTTTTCTTATTTTTAAAAGAGACCCAAAATTAGGAGATCTTATAGATGCTACCATATACATGTGGTAGTGGTGTGTGGGAACACATTAGGACCACCGGGGTATTTTTTTCCTCTTTAGGAGGTTTGTTTCCCTGTGCATTGTATATACGCCCATCACTCTAGGGCTATCTAGCTTTCCATTGCACACTAAGTAATACACTCTTAGTTGTGTGACTTGAGCTTCCTTCATCTTGTCCAAGCTGTGTGCATTTCTCTGCAATCCTAATTCTATCAATTGGTATTAGAGCAGATTGCATCCTCCCGGGCTCGTCGCGAATAGCTCCAGCACACACCTGCTCACTTTCTCCAATTTTTGTGAGCTTTGGTGAGCGTTTGCAGGTCTGCTCAGATTTTTGATTCAGCCTCATTTCGGCTTCCATCTCCACTACAGGTAGTACTGCACATGCTATTTGTCATTTTGTGCAAAACTTTTATCACTGCCTTTTTGGGACATAACAGGTGCCTTACAGTCTTCTACAGTTTGTGCTATATAGTATGAGTTGTTCATGCTTTATTTCTCCTCTTTTCAGGTGGTTTTCACATCAGGTGCATCATTTACAATGGCTGACAACAACATAGATGTGTTCAAGATGTTTGCTACGAAGGACAGATTGGATGGAGACAATTATTCTATGTGGACTTACATGATGCAACATGTTCTTTTGTCAAAGGGCATTTGGAATATTGTGCAGGACATTAATGTATGTCCTGGTTTTGAGGATGCAGGCGATGTTGAGGATGTTGCATGTCTGGCTGCAAGGATTGCTACTATTAGAGTTGTTTTTCCTACGACAAAACAATCTCGGTGGGATGTAAAGGATGCGCAAGCTCATACATTGATTGCGTTGTCTGTGAAGCGCACCACTGTTCCTCACATTCATTCAGTAAAATCTGTGAAATAGGCTTGGGATATTTTGATTGGTCTTCATGCAAGTCGCAATGAGCCTAAAATTGCCTTGTTGCTGCGAAAAGAGCTGGAATCGAAGATTATGCATGAGGAAGATGATATGGACATTTTCCTTAATGGTGTCAAGGATATCAATGAGCAACTTATTTCTAAAATTGAAGTCATTTTAGACAACTCCCTTGTGTAGACTGTTCTTGATGCCTTACCAGATTCTTACCAGACTTTTGCTAGTACTTGGAGACTAATGGTCAAGGAAATCGTGAAGTTGTCAAGTTTGATGCATTATGCACATTGCTGTTGCAAGAGTCACTTTCCAAAAAAAAACAAGACTAGACAGCATGTAGTTGAACAAGCTTTTATTGCTTCTCAAAGAAGGGTGGTAACAGCAATGTAGCCACTTCTTATGGTTCTACTGCGAGTGGAAATTTTTTTTCCCAATGCTTCGGCTGGCAACACTTCGTCTGGAAATTTTGGTGATAAGGGAAAAAAGAATATGTGTTGCCATTATTGTAAAGCTAATTATCACTTGATCAAGCAATGTCCTTAGTTGAAGTCCAAAGAGGCTAAGAAGAAAGAGGGTGGTTCCATTGCAATTGTTGGTTCCACTACCAATGCAACCATTGTTGAGTCTTCTATGAAAGGACACTGTGATGTTGATGTTGATGCAGAATGGGCTTTTAGTGTAAAGTGCACTTACAATCTTGCTGTCCATGATGCCTACATGTCAGTTGCTGCAAATCACATGTGTGGTATTTGGATAGTGGTGCCACGGAGGACATTACCTCACATCAGGAATTGTTCACCTCTCTTGAGTTTGTCCCTCATGGGAATTCAGTCACTTGTGCCAACAATGCCTCTTATCTGGCTCAGTGAGTTGGAAAGATTGTGCTTACTACTACAAATGGTAGTTCTTTCACACTCGTTGATGCACTTTATGTACCTAGGACCAAGAAGAATCTTTTGTCTGTATCTGCCCTTGCTAGACTTGGACTTGTAGTCAAATTTGTTGATGACAGATGTACAATTCATGATCTCAATTTTGGTGATGAAGTTGTATATCTGGGATTTTGTGTTGTGGACTCTATAAGCTCACTTTGTATGACAAGTGTGGACCAAATTTTGCAAATGTAGTTGCAGATTCAACAGCTATTTCAGATGCAAAACTTTGGCATGCACGTTTTGGTCATCTGAATTTTGCCAGTTTGCTGCGTTTGCAGAAATCTGATATGGTTGCTTATTGCAACCTCTTGAAGCACCTGTCAAACATGTTTGTGAAGGCTGTATTCTGGGTAAGATGCAACGTTCAAAGTTTCCAAAAGATGGTTCAATTAGGGCCACATGTAGGTTGTAGCTTGTGCATAGTGATGTTTGTGGGCCCATGCAAACTCCGTCCTTGGGCAATTACCTTTACTTCGTGACTTTCATGGTATTTCCGCTTAAAGCAAAGTCTGAATTTTTTATGTGCTTCAAACAATTTTTGGCTATGGCTCAAAATGTCTCGATATGTACTATGGGCACCCTCCGTTCTGATTGAGGGGGGGGGGGGGGGGGGATATGTTTCATGAATTTAATGGATTTCTGGCTAGTTGTGGGATAAAACACCAATGTACAATGCCTTATACACCTCAGAAAAATGGTGTTGCTGAGAGGAAAAACAGGTCACTTATGAAAATGGCACGATGTATGGTCAAAAGTCAAGCTTTGCCGCATTCTTTTTGGCTTGAGGTCATCATGTGTGCCACTTATGTACTTAATAGGTGTCCTACAAAAGCTTTGCAGTCTATTACTCCATATGAAGCATGGCATGATAGAAAACCTTCTATTGAGCACATGCATGTTTTTGGCTGTTTGGCATATTCTTTGGTGCCACAAACATAGCGCAAAAAATTGGATGATATGGCTATCAAATGTACTTTTTTTTTGTTATAGTGCTAAAACCAAAGGCTAGAGGTTGTATCATCCACAAAAAAAATGTATTCTAGTTTCACGGGATGTAGTATTTGTGGAAGATTCTGTTCAGCCCTTGTTGTCATGTACTAGAGACAATAATGTAAGCTCATAGTACATTTATGACACTTTGTTGCCTCTTTTTAGTGGTGGTAGTTCGAATGTAAATTCCAATGAGGAAAATGTACAGCCTATGGGGGTTTCTGAAAATGTTACAGATGAGCCACAAGATGGATGGTGACAAGGCTCGACTTGTTCCAAAGGGTTATGCACAACAAAAAAAGGCATATATTATGAAGAGACTTTTTCTCCCACTTGTCGTATGACTACTTTGCGTTGTGAGCGGGATGAAAACACACACAGCGCCTCTATAACGACCCGACACACACTCTTGGGAAGATACACACACACACTATGGGGCACCACTCGGCTTACACAACACACCTGGCCGAGACAGGGAACACACCTCTGGAGTGAGAGGAGAGAAACTATCCACTTGCCCACTCCACACACACACACACACACACACACCCAAAAAACTCAGCTCAAAAGAGGAGAATTTCTGATGTTTAGATACAAATGAGCTTGGTCCAACACCAATGGGGCAAACAGCTCACACAATATGGGTAAAAGATACCAAATACAATCACAAACTAGAGCAGAAACTTCGCTCATAGGAGAAACTTACACAGAAAAACAGTAGGAAAAGAGTGAGGAATTTGGCAAAATGGACAGCGCCATCGCGTCCGGAACGGCCCAAAAGCCCAGTCTACAATGTCAAAGTGCTCAAATCCGACCTCGGATGAGCAGTTTACGGCCAAAACAGGCTCCAAAATGAGCAAAAACACAGCTGCGGCTGTTCCTCCTCTCTTCTCCACGTTTCTTCTGGTCTTCTCTCAGTTTTTTCAGTTCCCACACTTAGCTTTATTAGTTGGGCACCCTTGGCCTTTTAGATGACCTCAAACGGACCCCGAACAGGCCAAAAACTGACCTCGCAGTGCATAGTTGTCACCTTTTTGCATCATTCGCACACCTGGCACTCAGCTTTTTTCCAATAATGCATCTCGCCACCACGTGAAGTGGCCCCCAAAAAAATTCCTCATGATGACCTTTCTGCATAATTCTCATAAGCAAACACCCACGTTGTGTCCGTCCTCATCCGCGTGCAAATATTGACCTCGTTCGCCCTCCTGACGCCACTAGATGCCATCTGACGCACCTGCTGACCTCATGTCGTCGGCGCGCGGATAGCTTTCTCGAGAAGTTTTACGCACTACCAACTCCTCCTTATTGTAGAAAAACACAATGGTACTAGTAACGATGAAAATAGATGCACTATGTACATGGTGTCCTACCTGTACACATGTGGGCCCCACATAACCACCTGGCTAAGGAAAATGGGCAATCCTTTATTTGATGCACCATGCATGTATATGTACATATGTGCAATCCATTGCTCCAAAAAACTCCTGACATAATTTGCCCATCCCCTAGCCTGCTAGATCATTCATGATCAGCAGCAGCAAAGAGAGATATGAGACTCGCCGCATCACAGGTCTCCTCATCGCTCACCAACACTGCTTGATCCACAGACATCTCATCTTGCTCCACCATCATCAATCTAGCATGATACAATTTAAGACGCAACCCATTTATCCTTGACTTATGTAGAACACCATCCAGGTTAGCCAGCTGATATGTGCCATTTGGAAAACACTCCACTACCTTGAAAGGGCCTTCCCACTTAATTTGAAACTTCTTTTGGAAGGTGTTGTCCAGCTTACTGTTGTAGCGCAAAACCATGTCATGTTTCTTGATACCCTTACTTTTAACCTTTTCATTTATCTTTGCCAAAGCCTTATCCTGCATCTGCCCATAATGCTCCAATGCGCTCATCCTATCCAACTGGACCTCTTGTAACTGCAAGAGCCTCTCTTTGAATGCATCACTAGGCGACCCAAGCAACTTCTCTAACATCTTGACCGCAGGCAACTCTACCTCCACAGGCAATAGTGCTTCCTTTCCATACACCAAATGAAATGGAGTAAATCCTGTCCCTGTCTTCACCGAAGTACGGTAAGCCCATAATGCACTAGGCAATTCCAAATCCCAATTCTTTCCTTGGTGCTCTGTCACCTTAGAAAGAATTTGTACCAACTCACCATTGAATCTTTCATTTAAGCCATTACACTACGGGTAATAAGGAGTGGTATGCTGGTGCCTAATCTTCATCTTTGTGCATAAGAAGTCTAGCAGTTTAGCTCTAAATCCTGGCCCCTTATCTGAAAGTAGCTCTAATGGCACCCCAAACTTGCAACATATTTCATCATACACAAATTTTGCCACATCCTTTGCAGTGATCTATTTTACTGCTATAGCCTCTGCCCATCTAGAAAGATAGTCCACTGCCATCAAGATATAGCTTTTGCCCCTGCTTGTGATAGGTAACGGGCCTATTGCATCAATCCCCCACTTTTCAAACACATCAAACACCATAATGGTTTTTCGTAGCTCTGGCTTCAACACTCTCTTCCCAAATGCTTGACATCTATTGCAAGACCTACACCAATGGTGAACATCCTTGTGCAAACTAGGCCATACATACCCCTCTTGCAAAATCTTATGCAAGGTGATCTTTAGAGCAAAATGGCCACCACATGCGCCTTCATGATTCTCTTCCAACACTCTGTAAAGCTCCTCCCGCCAAGGTACACGTCTCAACACGAGATGAGCCCCTTTCATGTATAAGACATCACCAATCAATTTGTACCTATATGCTCTACGCACAAAGCCATACTTCTTAGACTTCTGAATCTCCTTTGGAATGATTCCTGATAGCAAAAATTCCTCTTCTTGAGCCAAAGTTTCCCGGCCATGATAAAGAGGTAAATTGGTCCTCAATACGAATAGCTCCCCAATCATGCCTTGAGCTGCTTCATGTGCCTCTCCATTTAGAGCACGTTCAATGTGTCTGATGCTCCATGCTTCGAACTTTTTTAACAGGCCTTTAATTCTGAAGCACATTTCCTTCAATGAGGTGTTCTTGCTCTTCCACACACCCAGCACTTGCTTCACCACTAACAAGGCATCACCTTTTATGCTCAACCTTCGAACCCCATGCTTCAAACAAATGTGTAATCCGGCTTCCAATGTAGCATATTCAGCCTCATTGTTACTATGCGCATCCAATTTGAACCCTCTCTTGCATACTAGCTTCCCCTCTCGATCATAAAGTGCTATACCCCCTGAAGCTGCATCATGGCTCTTTCTGTATGAACCATCAAAGAACAACACATGTGCATTGCTGATCTGTGGCACTTCTTCAACTACCTTTCTCACCACCTCTTCCTTAACAATAAGGGGATTCTCCTTGTAGGTCAACAAATCAGCTAGGGTAGCCCTTGTACTATCTTCCACTAGAAAAGAGAACTCAAACTCTTGCAGCTCAATTACCCATTTCTTCACCACATTTGACATGTTAGTACCATTAATTAACTATGGCAAAAAGGCATAACTCGTCAAGAAAACAAAAGGTCGTGGTAGCAAGTAATGACGAAATCGTCGACAAGCAAATATTACACTGGCCATCACTAGCTCTACTTCCGATAACTTTCTCTCCGCTACCAACTTCACTCGGCTTGCACAATACACTGGCCTCATATAATGGCTGCCCTTCCCCTTTTGCAATAGCATGGCTCCAATGGCATCATCCCCTACTGATGGATTTACATTAAAAAATTTCTCCCAATCAGGAGCCTGCATGGCTGACAACCCCCCTAACACCTCTTTCACCTCTTGAAACACTTCTTCACACTTGTCATCCCATTGCAATGGATCATGCTTTGCCACTTGCTGTAATGGATAAAGAAGCTGCGAAGACAATGGAATAAACCGTGCCATGTACTTCACTTTGTGTATAAAGGTTGCCAATTTCTTCGTACTCATAGGTGATGGAAGAAGAATAATAGACTTCACCTTATCTGGATCAGCCTCAATGCCATTTTCTGACACCATATGGCCCAATAACTTCACCCTTGGCTGTGCTAGATGACATTTCTTTGGATTTAGTTGTCCTCCACATTCATCATATCGAGCCAATACCATCTGCAGCTTCTCATGGTGTTCAGCCCTACTGCTATAGACACAGAAGTCATCCATAAAAGCTTTAACACAACTACCAATGAATGGTTCCAACACCCAATTTGCTCTCTCTTGATAGAAGGAAGGTCCATTTGACAACCCAAATGGCAATACTGTGTAGCAATAGCAGCCCCATGGTGTAATGAAAGTGGTCTTTGTGCGGTCTTTAAGAGCAATCTTCAATTGAAAATAGCCTGAAAAACCATCACACACACTGTACCTCTCATAACCTGCCACTGAATCCAAGATCTGATCGATGAATGGAAGAGGATATGGGTTCTTCTTAGTGGCTGCGTTTAAGGGTTTAAAATCCACACAAATTCTCCACTTCCCATCCTTCTTTGGACTGACTACAACTGGACTCACCTATTCTGTGGTCTCCACTAGAACTATGAACCCTGCCTTCAATAACTTGTCCACCTCTACCCGCAAGGCTTCCATTTGCTCTTGACCCATCCTTCTTAGCCTTTGCCGCATTGGCTTAGCACCTTCTTTCAGCTCTATATGCATCTCTTCACCCTTGAACCCTCTGATCTCTTCATATGAAGTAATGAACAAATCAGGAAAACTAGCCAGCATATGCAAATATATATCCTTCTCCATAGCTGAGAGGTCTCCACTAATCATTTGCGTCATTAATTCCTGCTTCTTTGACAACTCAACTTTGGTTTGCATCAGCCCTTCAATCACTTCATAAGGCCCTTCACTTTCATCTTCAACTTCCTTCGCAAATGCGACTAAACCACACTCCTGGATTTCTTTATCCATCAAAAGAAATGCAACATCAGCATCCTCATCACTATTGGTAGTGCTATCACTGTCCTCATCTGTCACCGTGGAAGAGTCTTCATCACTAGACTCATCCTCATCTTCATAAAGCTCCTCTAATCATTTCCTTGTGTCCATATTATAAAGCTTCTTGGTACCTGTCTTTCCATAGAGGCTAATCGTACCATGTCGCCAATCTTGAACAGCTCCCACTGCACGTAACCATGGTCTGCCCAATATAATAGGATATGCTCCCAACCCTGCTGGCATCACATGAAAATCAACCACTGCCTTTGCATCATATGCCTCCACTTCTAAGCTCTTTACAACACCCAAGCATTTTACTTTTTGATGGTTTGCCAATCTGATCCGAAAACCTGACACCCCAGCCACTGTGAGACCCATCTTCTCAACGCATGAGTGTGTTATGATGCATATTTGGGCTCCGCCATCCACATAACCTTGTCCCAAATTTTTCCTTTTATGCCACACATCTACTATTGGACAAATGTTTGGTAGCTCGTCCATTGCCAACACCTTCACTGAACCTCTCTCTGGCTCTTTCTCCATTGGGTTAACGATCCTCTTCCACTGTCGCTTTAGCTTAGGAACCATCTCTATAAGCTGCCCAAAAGTAACATCTGCCTTCCTGCTCGTCAGATCCTCCTTCAAGTCATAGCTTAATTGCCTATCCCCTAGTGGAAAATCTGAAACATGAAACTTTCGACGAGCTCTCCTTTTCCTCTTGGCCTTGACATCCTCGCCTTCATGGCTCTTTCCTTTCTTCTTACTAGGACCTGGGGCACTTCTTTCTTCCTTTTCCTCTGTGGTCCTCTTCCCAATAGGCATCACTAATGTATCCTCTAGCTTTGATGCCTTCTCCAAGGTGACTACACTTAGCACTTTTGTCTTCCCTTTTTCCTCCTGGGTCAGTCCACTGGTTCCTTCGTCTCCCTTAATTTCGATGCCATAATCATTTGACCTAGTTAGCACCTGTCTTGGCAATGGATACATGTTTCCCCCCATCCTTGGTGGCTTATCACATTGCGGGCTGATGTGACCCAACTCTCCACAATTATAACATGTGGGCGTCTGCCTCCAAAACCTACCATTGCTTTGTCCAACACCATTCCCAGGCCTTTCTTCACCTCCTGGCTGATTTGCAAACCGCCCTCGACCTCGATTATTTCCCACTTGACCTAGCATGTTTAGGCTGAGATTCTTCATCAAATCAACCACTTGCCTCATGTCTTGCCTTAGGCCATCATCTTGCACTGCTGTAGTGACCACTGCTGGTATAACCTGAGTAGTAATAGGAACCACTGGTTCGTGATGAACCCCTGACATGCGCCCTTGTAAAGACTCTATAGGCTGAAATTCAGACCTCATTAGCAAAGAATCCACCCCTAACTGGCTCATTTTCCTCAGCTTCCACTCTTTGTTCCTTGCTACCTCTAGTGCATCCTCATATGTCCTAGGCTTCTTTAGCTCCACTCTCCAACGTATATTCTCCCAAAGACCAGCCAAGAACCTGTCCTTCTTCATCATGTCAGGCGGGGGTACCTGTGGTGCTAAAGCCTTGCACATTCGCTCCCATGCCAATGAAAACTTACGTATGTACGCATCT
This sequence comes from Adiantum capillus-veneris, assembly GCF_014529385.1. NCBI lineage: Eukaryota > Viridiplantae > Streptophyta > Polypodiopsida > Polypodiales > Pteridaceae > Adiantum > Adiantum capillus-veneris. The sequence continues at coordinate 147,953,779 of NC_140948.1, forward strand.
ACTGGCTCACCTTCCTTTTGCACCAAAGCCTGTACTTCTTGCCACACCTTGTCAGGATCTTCTATCTTCACAAACTCCACCTCCAACCCATGTCGTAGATTGTCCCAACTCAACCTTACAGGTAGATCAGCCACACGCAACTCCTCTTCAAATGCTTTAGACCAAACTTGTGCATCACTCTTCAAACAAATTTGGAGAAGGCGTAACATTTGCGTAGGGTCATGAATCTGGTTGCTAATGCAGGCAACCTCCATCTTTTCCAAAAATGCTTCCACATCTTCATCACTTCTTCCATGAAACTCGGGATAAGAGAAAGCCATGGCTACCCAAGTTACAATGCTTTGAGAACCCCTTCGAACACACGTGCCAGAACCCAAGACTTTTGACTACCCAATCCCCAGAAACTTCAATGGAGCTCAACTTTAGATAAGGACAAACACATGCACATCAAATGAGTTTTCATAGTTAATCATCGGAATGACAACAGGCAAAGGACATTCCAGGATCTCTCTCAATCTTCTTGGCCCAAACATAAAGACTATGCGCTGCTGGAAAAAGATCTTCCTGGACACATGAACATTAATCTGAATTCTTTGAGTTAAATGAAAAGGAGTGAACTCAGGGCCATTTTGATCATCCATTAAAGCCAACCATGAAGCTCCCAAGAAGGCACACCTGACTCAACCTCTGATTTTGCCAAAATTTCAGCAGCATAACAGCATAAATGGCTCAAAATACAAAAAAACCAGCCATCATAACTTGGGAAAATTTCGACAGAGTCTCCCCAGAAGTAGAGCAGTAGGAACCCAAAATATAGACTGTATCTATATGCATAAACTGCCAACAATAGAACCCGAGCATCAAATAGGGCTCACTAGTACATAGCCTATGGCGAGGTCACAAAAAGGGTGCTCCAGCTACCTGTATCACCGAAAGGATCTCTACATTTGAGAATCCCCCAGCTCAATAAAAACCTCACTCTATCGACCCTCACACGAAGGCTAATGCAAATCGCATATAGTCAAGTCTCAGAAATGACTATCTTCCAGACCAAGTCTCAGAAATGGCTGGGACTGCCAAATACAACCAAGTATGGCTCCACAAATGCGTACAATGGCAGTTTCCACAAGTAACGTACAATCCAGCAGACAATGCGCTCAAATAGGCGCCAAGTGATGCATTCCCACAACAACTGCAAGTGACATCACTGCTAGTATATCACTGTACTCCAGCTACCTGTACCTGTGTGAATCACCTGTACCTATACCTATCCCTGTCCCTATAACCTGTAACCTGTAGCCTGTAATCTGCAACCTGCAACCTGTAATCCCGAATCTCGAAGCTTGAAGCTCGAAGCAGAAGGTACTCGAAGAAGATCCTTAGTGGGGGCACCAAAAGAATGTGAGCGGGATGAAAACACACACAGCGCCTCTATAACGACCCGACACACACTCTTGGGAAGATACACACACACACTATGGGGCACCACTCGGCTTACACAACACACCTGGCCGAGACAGGGAACACACCTCTGGAGTGAGAGGAGAGAAACTATCCACTTGCCCACTCCACACACACACACACACACACACACACCCAAAAAACTCAGCTCAAAAGAGGATAATTTCTGATGTTTAGATACAAATGAGCTTGGTCCAACACCAATGGGGCAAACAGCTCACACAATATGGGTAAAAGATACCAGATACAATCACAAACTAGAGCAGAAACTTCGCTCATAGGAGAAAACTTACACAGAAAAACAGCAGGAAAAGAGTGAGGAATTTGGCAAAATGGACAGCGCCATCGCGTCCGGAACGGCCCAAAACCCCAGTCTACAATGTCAAAGTGCTCAAATCCGACCTCGGATGAGCAGTTTACGGCCAAAACAGGCTCCAAAATGAGCAAAAACACAGCTGCGGCTGTTCCTCCTCTCTTCTCCACGTTTTTTCTGGTCTTCTCTCAGTTTTTTCAGTTCCCACACTTAGATTTATTAGTTGGGCACCCTTGGCCTTTAAGATGACCTCAAACGGACCCCGAACAGGCCAAAAACTGACCTCGCAGTGCATAGTTGTCACCTTTTTGCATCATTCGCACACCTGGCACTCAGCTTTTTTCCAATAATGCATCTCACCACCACGTGAAGTGGCCCCAAAAAAAAGTCCTCATGATGACCTTTCTGCATAATTCTCATAAGCAAACACCCACGTTGTGTCCGTCCTCATCCGCGTGCAAATATTGACCTCGTTCGCCCTCCTGACGCCACTAGATGCCATCTGACGCACCTGCTGACCTCATGTCGTCGGCGCGTGGATAGCTTCCTCGAGAAGTTTTACGCGCTAACAACTCCTCCTTATTGTAGAAAAACACAATGGTACTAGTAACGATGAAAATAGATGCACTATGTACATGGTGTCCTACCTGTACACATGTGGGCCCCACATAACCACCTGGCTAAGGAAAATGGGCAATCCTTTATTTGATGCACCATGCATGTATATGTACATATGCGCAATCCCTTGCTCCAAAAAACTCCTGACAGCGTTTTCTATGTGCATTGGCAGCTCATTTTGGTTGGGATGTACATCAATCAGACATTCTTACTTCTTTCTTGAATGGTGACATACTTGAGGAAGTTTATGTAGCGCATCCTCGCGGTTTTGTCAAGAAAGGACAAGATGACAAAGTGTGCAGGTGTAAGAAGGCTTTGTATGGGTTGAAGCAATCTCCTTGTGCTTGGTATGAGAAAGCTGACACTCATTTGGTCAAACAAGGCTTTCATAATAGTCCAATAGAAAGCACATTGTATGTAAAGCGTGAGGGTGATGTACTTCTCATTGTGGTTCTCTATGTAGATAATTTTCTTATCACTGGACCAAATGAGACATATGTTGTTGAGTTTAAGGCCAATTTGAATGCTACTTTCAAGATAAAAGATTTGGGGCTGTTGCATCATTACTTGGGAATATAGTTTGAGCAATGTGATGGTGGTATTGCCTTGTGTCAAAAAAGTTACATAGAGACATTACTATGTAAGTTTGGACTTGAGGATTTCAAACCTCTTGCCACTCCCATGGAAACATGTTTGAAGTTGAGTCTACAAGATGCTAGTGATCCTATTGATGTCACTCTTTACCAAACTGCTATTGGTTGCCTCATTTATTTATGCAACATGAGGCCGGATATTTAGTTTGTAGTCTCATAGGTTAGCAGATTAATGCATAGCCCAGGGTCTAAGCATTGGTAGGATGTCAAGAGGATTTTCTGCTACCTTAGTGGCACTTTACATCTTCGCTTGTTTTATCCCAAGGGGGATCATTGCCGCCAGACTTACATGCCTTTTTGGACTCAGACTGGGCTGGTTGTTTTGACACAAGAGTGTCCACTAGTGGTTTTTGTTTCATGCTTGACAGTTCATGTATATCATGGTTGAGCAAGAAGCAACCTACTATGGACACTTCTAGTTGTGAGGCTGAGTACAGGGCAGTCTTCATAGCTACGGTTGAGTGTGTATGGCTCAGACTCCTTATGGATGATTTGGGTGTTGGGCAGGACACTGCCAACACTATCTACATTGACAGTTGGAGCGCATTGGCAGTTGGAAGAAACCCCATTTTTCATGATCGCACAAAGCACATTGAGGTGTATTACCACTATGGCAGGGAGAGGCTCTCAACAAGAGAGATCATCTTGGCTTATGTGTCAGCACAGGACAACCATGCAGATCTTTTGACGAAGGAATTGTCTCGTGAGAATCAAAGCTTTCTGAAAATCTTTAGGCTTACTCCCCTTTGTGGACTGATCATGTCCTCAGTGCATGGCACTTCCCTTTACGCATGTGCCAGCTCTCGTTCACCGCATCACTCTAGGGGGGTTTGTTACCATATACATGTGGTAGTGATGTGTGTGACCACATTAGGACCGTCGGGGCATTTTCTCCCTCTTTAGGAGGTTTTTGCCCCCGTGCATTGTGTATACGCCCATCAGTCTAGGTCTATCTATTTTTACACTCTCAGTTGTGTGCCTTGAGCTTCCGTTGTCTTCTCCAAGCTATGTGCGTTTCTCTGCAACCCTAATTCCAACAATAGAGTGGTTCGTCCAGGTTCTTATCCTTGGTATTGGGTAGTATGAGACATGATCTCTGGCAGACTTTGAAGCATCGGTCATACATACTAGGTATGCTGGTTACTTTGTGAGCCAGTCTTTTCTCCACTTTGGCTATGAGTCTACTATTTTCTTGGAGACTGCTTGATCTTTGATGTTTCTTTCATATAGTGTTGTTGTCTCCTCTGCTTCAATTCTTTTCTTTATAGTGAGCACTTCATACTTGAGAAAAGGGTAAGGGAGGGATGGATGCATACATTCTTTTTTATTACATTCGTATCTAGCTATAGCACTCCCACAAAGTGGAGCATCCTCCACTCCCATTATATTGCTACTTTAACACCATCTTCATTAGTTTCTTTATCAAACTTCGAAGATTGGACTCATTTTTCCAATGTGAGCTCCTGCCCTTCCTCTTGAATTTGTGGAGGTATCTCCACCAATATAGGTTCCTTGGAGCTTTTTAGAATCCCCATTGGCTCTCGGACTCTTCATATGCCCTAATGTAGTGATCAAATTGATCCTTTAGGGGTCGACAAGAACTGCCACCCATTTTCCTTGGGTCTGGTACCCAAGACTCCTCAAAGTCTCCCTTTAATGTTTGTTCGGCCTTGAAATTGCTCAATCGGTCTTTCAATGCGAGCCACCTTTTGGCTGGTGGTGTCTTTGGCTTCTCCTCCTTGGTCATTACCGTCTTTACTTTCTTCTCTAGCTTTCTCTTTGAGGCTTGTCAAGATAGGCGATGCCACTAGTGGTTCATCTTTTGCATCCTCTTTCAGCCTTAGCCATTCATTTTGAGTTGGTGGGTGTGGCCATTGTCCTCTTGCTCGAGTAGCTTCATATGCAATTTTGGTTAAGATTTTTTCTCCACCAATGTATTTGGTCTTATCAATTTCCCAAGCCCACTACTCGTATATACTTCCGTTGATCTTGTGTGCACTCCAAGTCCAAAAGTTAGCATCTTTTTACTCAATCTGGCAGTTTTTCAACTTCTAACTATCTAAATGATTTCAAAACTGAACTACAAGCTAATTAGGTCCTAAGAATGCTATGCAAGTTGACAAAAGTGAATTTGGGTGCTCATTTTATGTTGTGAGACATCATACAGGTATGATGTCTATGTGCTCTGAATGAGATGAGATTTTACATATACATAGCTCATAGCATGTACATCATACATATACTTGGAATGAGATTTGAACATGCAATGAACATCATTCTAGCTTAGAAACTTTTTACAGACTCTCAAATGCTATTATGGCTATATTCTGGGTATATGAGGTTCAAATGGCTTGAAGCTTGTGGCATGGACTCATGAGTATATGGTAAGAGCATTGGATAGGTCACAACCACCTCAGATTGCCAATTTGACATTTGAGACATCATACATGTATGATGTCTTTTGTGCCCAAATGACTTGAAACTCGTATGATGGGATGTCCATAGCATGTGTATAGTGTTTATAGCATCAAGATTGGATTTGAGCTTGTAATTAGATGTCAAAGGCTAATAAAGATGCGATAAAGCTTCTAGGGTTGTCAAAATTACTACAACAGGTCAAATTCAGGGGTCTAGACATCATAAGCATATGATGTCTAGGTTGGCTTTTTTTGGGGTCAGACTTGATGTATAGCTTGTTCATGATGTGTGCATTACTCTAATGTGTGCAGATTTGAATTTGGACAAGTGCTCATGTGCCGAAGGCCGCAAATGTGTTTTTGACACTTGAATTTGAAAAATGAGTTGTATAATAACCAAAACCTACCCATTCATGCCCAAACTTGGTGTAGAGGCTATATGTGACACGATATGAAATTCTGGGATAGTAAAAATGTTGATAGAGTCACTGTTTAGCAGGTTTAGAGATCATACAAATATGATGTCTATTATTGAAAAACTAAAATGTGAGCATGGGGCTTTACTCGATCTTGATCACCTAAGCTTGTAAATGTTGTGTGGAACGTTTCCATGCCGTCACTATGCCTTTGGCCTTACAGATGTCCTTTATGATGATTTGTCACTCTAAAAGCATTCTAGCGGTGGAATTTTTTGATGTTTGACCACATGTATTCATTTTTTAAGGTATGCCGATGCCGCTCATGAAGTTTGGTGGAAAATAGACGCTCCATCTGGCAGTGAGAGCAAAATTATGCTTTGCGTGTCCAAAAAAGAGATTGATGTTTTGATCCACTTTTGGTAGATTGATTATAGAGGAGGTCAAATGGGCTTGCAGACAACCTAGAGGGGCACCTATCCATGAATTTTCATGCCATTTTGGTGACTTGTCTCATATTGTCTTTTGCAGGGCATGGAAATGTTAAGGTTTTAATTTTTGATGCCTAGGGTCAACCCCCTATGAAGTCTTGTAGCTATCAAGTTAGTGGTCATTGAGTTACGATCCCGTTTCGGTCTCTATTGGTCAATTCCACATTGCCATGTTTGTTAGTTTTTTGTGTTGAAGTTAACATTGAACATAAAGAGCACATGGTAATGAGTCTATCTCTCATATTTGGCATCGACCTATGTGTCATGGGCGTCGTACAAAGTTGTGGAAGATCCACGCACTCTAAGTCTCTTAAGCTCTCTCTAAATGTGAATAGTGAAAATGAGCTAATAAGTGGGGTCAAAATTTCTTATATCGGGGGTCTCAGAACCGCTTGCCACAAAAATTGACATATGCTTCCATCTCGTTGTGAAATGCACTTTAGGCTCAAAAATCACTCAATTTGGACTATGTTTGCCCAACTTTCAAAAAATTTATCATTTTCTTCAAAAACTAACCGGACCGGACTTTCTGCAACATTCTCGTAATTGTACCTTGACTTTACCATATGTTTTCCTTGACTTTTTGATCACCCCTATATTTTTCTTTTGTCATTATGTCACCATCTCACCTGCTTTTTCTATTTTTCTTTGTTTTTTCTTTAGAAAATTACAAAAATAAAAGAAATATGACAAATCAATTTCAACAAAAATATCAATATATCAAAGTACTTTAAAAACAACACAATAAGCCACTATGTATGTTTATTTCTAATGTTTTTGGCTAGATTTCTCAAAAAATTATTATTTTTACGTGTATACACGCACACCTAGAGGCTCATTTTTTGCATTTGTCCTCATATATCTATAGAATCAATTTAAATAAGGGCATACCTACTAGGGTTCACCAAATTGTTTTGCAATAAAACATAGAAACCCAAAAACATAGAAAAAATGCCCTTTTTAGCACTCTTCTATGCTTGTTGTTTCTCTTCCTGCTTCTACAACTCTCTCTTGTTGTTCACTGGCAGGACCCTCCCCTCTAGAGCAATAACGACATCGCTATTGGGGAGGGAGGCATTTTCCCTCAAAAAAACTTGGCCCCAGTGGGCGCGGGCATTAGACACAACCAGCTGCCACATCATCACTGCCTCGAAGGTCCACCGACAACCGCCACATTGGCATGTGCCATTGCCGCTGCTCATCACCGGCCATAACCGCTACCCAAAACAACCTCGCCACCGCCACTCGGGCGTGCACCATCACACACAGTGCCCATAGCGGGCCGCCATCGCCAGGGAGCTCACACTTCACACACTCCAAATGGGTGCCCTTACTTGGGTTAAATACCGCGGCACATTGCCACCCCGCTATGTAGGCTCATCCACCTCCCAAGACTCCAAAAAAAATCAATTTTGTGAGAAAAAAACTCCCCTTTGGTGCCTTTCAACTTCAGAGCTTTGATTGTGTGGCCCTGAGTTCTTGCTCCCAATCGGCAAAGCCTAGCTTCAAGCTCACTATGCCGATTCTGATTTCCCCCGACCTTGTCGCGCTTCAATAATTCTTCAATACCCATAACCGAGACCGCAAAAACAGACCAAAGCATCTACAATCTTGTCCCGAACAAGTGCACCCTATCTTTCGGCTTCCATATCTTTTCGCTCCTGGCTCTGTTTGACATGCAATCAATACTTGTTAGCTCCGTATGATGCATACCCTGCTCTAGATCTTTGTCAAGGCTTTAAAGACGCCAGATGGAACACCTCCCCATGTGGTCAAGTGGTCACCAACCTAGCCCCTAGAAAAATTTCATAATTAACAATCTGTGGTTCTGATCTACAATCTGAAAATATGGGTAGGCTCCATAATTTGAGCACTACACGCTATCCGAAAAGAATTTTCAACACACTGAACTTTCAACCTTCTTATAACTTGGGCTCCATTAGCTCTATTTGATGAGCCGTCTAGAGCTGCTCCTTCGGCACTTCAAGCTCTACATTCTTGGACCAGAAAATCCATCTTTCATATCTTTCACTTGCTCTCCAAATTAGCCCCTTATGGAGCCTTCCTTGGCCTATAAACCGCATCAGTCATACACCTCTGCTGCTACTTGTTAGCCAATGATCTTCCTTACGGATCGAGCCTTTGCCACGCTTTTTCTAGCCTGCACACATCTGTCCATGCCATCTTCTATGGTCGACATACTTTGGTTGTACCATCATTGCCCACTCTCTAGTTGAAAATTTATGTTCAACCACATAAGATCGATTGTATGTACATAGTTTTATTCCTATCATATGAGAAGATGCTTAGGTTAGTTGCCCAGCTCCCTCCATTAGAACCTGATGCACTGCTGGCACCAACTCCCTCTTGAAATATAGCTTTTGGGTACCCAAATATTCTTCTTGTTTTGTTTTGGTTGTTTGGGCTTTTGTGTTGGTTGGATCTTTGGTGTTTGTACTGAAGGGAGTTCCATGTCCTGTCTCTTTGGAGTCCAGAGCTTATCTCGATTGCCTTGAACTACAATCAACTTCTTTGGCACCCATGATATCCTGTGGGTTTGGTTTTTCGGGTGTATCATATGGCAGTGGAGAGGTAGCTTTGAGCAAAATCTGTCAAAACTTTTCAACTTCATCCTTCTTTATCCACGTGGTGAGGTGTTGTTGTGGGCTATGGCAACTGTATTTTCCTTGTTGGTTTCCCTGACATATTTAGTAGCATTTTCCCTTTGTTGTCTGTAACTACCTTGGGTGGAGCAATTGCAAAAGTGATTTCTTTTGAAGTTCTCTTTGGTATCCATTGTTGAATAATTGTAAGGAGGGGTTGTTTGCCCTTATCTATTGACTCCACTATCGATGGTTTATCTGCCTTAAGTGCAGCAAATGGAACCACCTATATTCCCATTGCATGTTGAATATGGACTATATGAGAGCTCCAATAAATTTTACATTTTACTTTCTCTGCCATGGATGCTCGAGCGATAGTGGAGGTTGCACCGGTTTATCTTCTACCACATAAAACATATGTGGATACACATATTGGCTAAGTTGTACAAGTATGATTGTCCATCCGATTACCTTGATTGAATGTTCTGAGTAGCTTTGAAATTCCTCTTTTGTGGGTTGGATTTTTTTGTCAAGTGTAGGTTGCTTGTGTAAATTGTAGGAAATAAGATTTCCTTGAGCCCCTGAATCTAGAAGCACATTTGCTTCAACTTGATGATTTCCAACCTTGCTTTGATTGTGGAATCCACTGTATCCTTTTCATAAAATTTTGTTACTTTGAGTGCATTGACCGTTAGTGGTGGTCCTTGTTGTTGCCTCTATTGTAAAAGCTTTCTCTTTGCCATTTGTTCTTTTGCTTTTCCTCGAGCTTCTTCAACTATTCCCTATTTTTCTCGTGTCCGTTTCTTCTTCTCATGGATTCTTTGAAGCATGTACTGGGTTAGTGGAAAATGATTATTTTTCAGCTTGCATCCACTAATCCAATTGGGCATTTCTTCCCCGTTTAATGTAGCAAGCTTGATAGCCCCACTTGGTGATAGATCTCTGATCACAAAGGGTCCAATCTCTTGTTTTTTAAGTTTCTTGGTATTTTGTTTCAATGTATATACCATGAAATAATCGCATTTTTTTAATTCTTTTCAAATGTTGGAGAGGGGGAATAGGGAACACACCCGACACACAACACAAAGCCTCCCTACAGCCTAGGGTATTCACAGCACCCCTAACCTCTAGAACAACACCTTCAAAATTGGCTAGTTTGCACAGTAACAGATCCACCTTAGCACACAGAACAACTATCTCATACCTTGCAAAAACACCTTGCAGCATAGATACACCCACCATGCTCAACTCACCCTTCCCGACTCACAAGACATCCCGATTCTTCCCTCTTGGTAAAACCCTTTAAGCTGCAGGCATACCCTCTGCAAGCACTGGAAAATACACAAAGAGCGAGAGAAAAGGAGGGGGCGGGGGAAAGCAAGACACAACAAATAGGGGCAAATGCTTAGTATTATTGCATAGGGATATAGTACAATCAAGTATGCAGCTCCAATGGCATGCTTGCAATACACAGGCTTGCAAACCTCCAATAACTCTTCCTGGCAAAAAAGCCCCCAAAAAATCACTTCTATCTGCTTTTATAAGGCTTGGCTCAGGCTAAAAAAAAAAACAAGGAGTTTTCTAGCTCGTACAATCAACTGAAGCTTCTTTAAGAAGTTTTTTTATTGCCACCACTTGGCACACATGATTGTTTTTTTTATATTTGCATGGTGCACACCTCTTGAATCCTTGTCCACTCAATTTGGCTGCCGGGCTAGAATTGCACTATTCGGACTTTTTCTCTTGCTTTACCATGAGATGCCCCCTTTGTATTGGCCTTTGAGCCTTTGAATTCTCTCTATTACCCCCTCTTGTTATCCACATGCCGGGTAGGCCTCTTGGCCATCTCCTTGAAGCTTTCGAACTCTCTCTTCATGCACCATGGGACCCTCCCCTTTACTAGTCTCTTGTTGCTTCTCTCTCTTGTTGTTCACTGATGGGACCCTCCCCTATAGAGCAATAGCGACATCGCTATTGGGAAGGGGGGCATTTGCCCTCAAAAAAACATGGCCCTAGTGGGCACGGGCAGTAGACCAAACTGGCTGCCACATCATCATAGCCTGGGAGTTCCACCGACAACGGCCGCCACATTGGCGTGTGCCATTGCCGTTGCTCATCACCGGCCATAGCCGCTACCCAAAACAACCCCGCCACCGCCACGCGGGCGTGCACCATCACACACAGCACCCATAGTGGGCCGCCATCGCCAGGGAGCTCACAAGATCACACTTCACACACTCCAAATGGGCGCCCTTACTTGGGTTAAATACCGTGGCACATAGCCACCTCCCTGTCCATATGGGGCAAACCCAGTGCCACGTGGAAATCATGGGCTCATCCACCTCCCAAGACTCCAAAAAAAATCAATTTTGTGATTAAAAAACTCCCCTTTGGTGCCTCTCAACTTCAAAGCTTTGCCATGTGTGGCCCTGAGTTCTTGCTCCCAATCCGCAAAGCCTAGCTTCAAGCTCAGTATGCCGATTCTGATTTTCCCCGACCTTGTCGCACTTCAATAATTCTTCAAACCCCCCAACCGAGACCACAAAAACAGATCAAAGCATCTGCAATCTTTTTCCGAACAAGTGCATCGAATCTTCCGGCTTCCACATATTTGTGCTCCTGGCTCTGTTTGACATGCAATCAATTCTTGTTAACTGCGTATGATGCATACGCTGCTCTAGATCTTTGTCAAGGCTTAAAAGATGCCATATGGCACACCTCCCCATGTGGTCAAGTGGGCACCAACCTAGCCCTTGGAAAAATTTGAATTGTCCATAACTTACAATCTGCGGTTCTGATCTACGATCTGAAAAGACGAGTAGTCTCCATATTTTGAGCACTATAGACCCATACCCTGACTTCCACATGGACTACCTATCCCCAACTGCGCTGTCCGGCAAGAATTTGCAACACCCAAAACCTTCAACCTTTTTATAACTTGGGCTTCGTTAGCTCTGTTTGATGAGCCGTCTGGACCTGCTCCTTTAGCAGTTCAAGCTCTACATTCTTGGACCAAAAATTGCATCTTGCATCTCCTTCACCTGCTATCCAAATTAGCCCCTTATGGAGCCTTCCTTGGCCTATAAGCCGCATCACTCATACACCTTTGCTGCTACATGTCAGCCCATGATCTTCCTTGCAGCTCCAGCCTTTTGCCACGCTTTTGCTAGCCTGCACACATCTGCCCATGCCATCTTCTATGGTCGACAAACTTTGGCTGTACCATCATTTCCCACCCTCTAGTTGAACATTTATGTTCAACCACATAAGATCGATTGTATGTACATAGTTTTATTCCTAGCATATCAGAAGATGCTTAGGTTGGGTGCCCAACTCCCTCCATTAGAACCTGATGCACTGTTGGCACCAAATCGCCCTCGAAATATAACTTTTGGGTACGCAAATCTTCTTCTCAGTTTGTTTTGATTGTTTGGGATTTTTTGGTGGTTGGATCTCAGGTGTTTGTACTAAAGGGAGTTCCATGTCCTATCTCTTTGGAGTCTAGAGCTTATCTCGATTGACTTGAACTACAATCAACTTATTTGGCACCCATGATATACTGTGGGTTTGGTGTTTTGGGTGTATCATATGGCAGTGGAGAGGTAGCTTTGAACAAGATCTGTCAAAACTTTTCAGCTTCATCCTTCTTTATCCACGTGCTGAGGTGTTGTTGTGGGCTATGACAAATGTATCTTCCTTGTTGGTTTCCGTGACATATTTAGTAGCATTTTTCCTTTGTTGTCCGTAACTACCTTGGGTGGAACAATTGCAAAAGTGATCTCTTTTGAAGTTATCTTTGGTATCCATTGTTGAACCGTTGTAAGGAAGGGTTGTTTTCCCTTATCGACTCCACTATCGATGGTTTATCCACTTTGTGTGCAACAAATCGAACCAACTGGATTTCCATTGCATGTTGAATGTTGATGATATGAGAGCTCCGATAAATCTATACATTTTACTTTATCTACCATGGATGCTCGAGCGATAGTGGAGGTTGCACCGATTTATCTTCTACCACATGAAACTTATGTGGATACACGTATTGGCTAGTTTGTACAAGTATTCTTGTCCATCCCATTACCTTGATTGAATGTTCTGAATAGCTTTGAATTTCCTCTTTTGTGGGTTGGAGTTTCTCCTCAAGTGTAGGTTGCTTGTATAAATTGTAGGAATTAAGGTTTCCTTGAGCCCCTGAATCTAAAGCACATTTGCTTCAACTTGATTATTCCAACCTTGCTTTGATTGTGGGATCCACCGTATCCTTTTCATAAAATTTTGCTAATTTGAGTGCATTGAGCCATAGTGGTGGTCCTTGTTGTTGCCAGTGCTAGTGCTCCTAGTGCTTGCCCTTTGCCCCCCTTAGTCCCTTTTGAGCCTGATTTCAACAAAAAAAGTCAAATGGATAGAGTATAACTCCCTGTGTGGACTTCAGATCCTCCGAGTCGTTTTCTGACTTTTGGAGTGCTTTTTGGCGATGAAATTTCTCGATGTTGGTCTCCATAGCTTCCCAATCCCTTGGGGATCCTTGCCGTATGGTTTTTGTCGACTTTGGCTTCACCGGAGCTCCATTTGGCAATTTGTCGCTCTAGAACCACCCGTGGTTGCGTTTACATATCTTTGATGATTTGTGGTGGTCTACCACCATAGGACTTGGTTGTTGATGGTCTAGGAAAGCCGGTCATGAAGTTTGGTAGCAAACGGACTTGCGGTTTGGCCGCAAGTGCATTTTGACGCTTTGTTTTTCTGATGCCGTTTTTGAGGTTTAGTGCCGCTTCGGGTCACTTTTTGGTAATGCAGGTCATATGGAATTGTCGAGCATGTCAAGATGCTCCTCCCCATAAATTTTGGTAGCATTTGGTCGCCGTTTCGCCGATTTTCCATTTGGTGGCCTCTTGTGGGTTTCTAGGACTTAGGTTTTTTCCCAATGGTTTCCCACTGCCTTTGGCTATTGAGGACTGGTCTCCTAGACTAGGGTAAGTTGCCGATGAAGTCTTGTTGCTTTCGGGTTAGCCGTTAGGCCGCTGTCTCTTCTTGCAGGTCTCTACCGCTCGATTTGTGTGTGACCTCTACGCTAGTTTTCGCGACATAATGACAAACATGCGCGAAAAGCTCAAGGTGGTGAGCCTACCTCTCATGTCTGGAGCTGGTCAGGTAGACGTGCGCGTCGTAGAAGCTGCTGGAAGGTCAATTGGCTCTAGGTGGCACAATCTCTCTCCACAAAGTCAATAGTGAGAATGAGCTAAAAATGGGGTGAAAATTTCTTATAATGGAGGTCCCCAAACCACTTTTCATGAAATTTGACATGTGCTTCTATCTTCCTGCGAGATGCGGTTTAGGCTCAAAAATTTCTTGATTTGGACTCCATTTGTTCTGTTTACCAGAAATTTGTCATTTCGGTCAAAACCTGGCCAAAACACGCTTTCCGCTCAAGTCTCATAATTGCACCCCCACTGTACCATAGGTTGTCCTTTAGTCACTAGTCATTCCCATATTTTTTGTTTTTTATTACGACTGTCTTTCACCTGCTTTTTGTGTTTTTGAAGTTTTTCTACCGAAAATTAGCAAAATTAAAAGGAAAATAGCAAATCAAACCCAGAAAATCCCCAAAAATCATAATAGATCACAAACATCACCTCAACACATTATATACACTCATATGCAATTTTTATGGCCAGATTTCTCCGTTTTACCAATATTTTTCCTGAAAAATGGCTATATACACACACCTAGGGGCTTGATTTGGCGTTTGGCCCCCTATACCTGTAGCTTCATGTTGTATAAGGGCATATATACTTGGTTACTCCAGAAAATTTTGCAATCAAACAACAACCCTTAAAATAGTCAAAAATCATGCCCTTTTTTGTTGTTTCAGTCATTGGTTCCGCATTTGAGAATGCCTCCCCCCCTCCTAGTCGGAGTCCTCCCGGACAACAAGGTTTCGCCTCGGAGTATGTGCCGTGCATAGGTTGAAAAAGTTGTGCTAATGCCTGGCCAATTAATGTGGCCCTATTTTATGCATACTCGATCAATGCATGGAAAAATTAATGTTGTGCAACAGAAGGGAATAAGCAAGATGCTTATTGGCACTCGTCGTCGAGGCTTCCTGTTTTCTTTGCAAGTAGCAGTTGTAACTCTACTGCTCTCTGTTTAATTGTCCTTTTGGCAAGAGGCAATTTCTTTGCGGATGCTGTTGATGGAGTCGTAGCGGTTTTTGAGAATAGAATTGGCTGGGATGTAATATCTATGGGCCTTATGGCCTTGGCTTTCCATTGGTATTTTGTTGCTGCCAACTTTTGTGGATGGTTTGGCACTTTCTTGTTTGCCACTGGTTTGTCTTTCATCGGCATCCACATATATCGGTTCTCCTGGTTGACATGCAGATTTCTGCTTTCCATTGTTGCTTGTACCGTAGGGAGTTCCTTTGGCTTTTGCTTTGGTATCCAAATGTGAGTGACTTTTGGGTTATGGCTAAGCATTTTCTTTGGGATCCATATCTGTTTTATGACCTTGGTTTTGGGTTGAACCGTCTTTGTAATCCGGTTGTTACATTGTTTTTTTTCCGCCATTGCATTTCTATCCTTTCGCATCCATACGTGTTTACCTTGTTTTGGTAGCCTAGATTTTTGCATTGTGGTCGGTGACTTTAGCTGTCTGTAATTAGCATGGTTGGATTTTACCTGGTTGTTGGTCTCAGGTTTCATGTTGATCTTTGATGGAATTTGTGCTTTTGTCTTTGTTGCCAGTGATTGCATGGCTTGCAGTTGATCATGATGGTATTGTTGAGCAAAAGCTATCACCTGTTGTTCATGTTCGTGTTGAATTTTGACCGCCTTTGCTTTCCAATCTATATGCACATTGTATGCTTTTTGCCAAGGTTGCCGTAGCATCATTGGGTGTTGTGTGCTTTCATCTGTCACCACATAGAACTTGTGTGGGTAAATATATTGATGTATCTGTACATGCAATATATTCCATCCTAATGTTTTTAATGGGTGTGATGTGCTACTTTCCAGCACTTGAGGTGTAGGATGAAGTTGATCTATGACTTTGAGCTATTGGTATAATCCGTAAGAGATCAAATTTTCTTGAGCACCCGAATCAAGCAAAGCTGTTGATTCAACTTGATTGCTGCCCACTTTGACTATAATTATTGGCTCCACTGTTTCCTCCTCCAACTTCATCAGTCGAATGGCATTGATTTTCAATGGTGGTTTACTTTGTTGTTGTTGTCGCAGAAGCCGTCTTTTTGCAATGCGTTCTTGTGCTTCGGCTTGAGCTGCCTCCCGTACTCTCTCTTTTTCCTTCAGTCTTTGCATTCCTTGATGAATTTGTTGGAGCATCTCTTGTGTGAGTGGTAGATGATATCTTCTCAGTTCGACACCCACTAATCCAGTTTGGCATTTCTTCACCTGCTAGTGTAGCAAGCTTGACAGCTCCACTTTGTGATAGATCATGAATCACAAATGGTCCCATACCTCGCTTTTTTAGTTTCTTGGAATGTTGCTTCAAGGTATAAACAAGTACGTAATCACCTGTTTTGAACTCTTTGGTACGCACATGTTTATCAAAAAATTCCTTTTGTCTTCGCTTTTTAGCATAGATTGAAGCGACAGCTCGTAAGCGTAGTTCATCGAGCTTTTCAAGATCATTAATCCTTGAAGAGAGTTCATGCCCTGTCCATTCCAATCTTGTTGCTACTCGTAGAGTTGGGATTAAAAACTCTATGGGTAGTATAGCGTTTAGTCCAAACACCATGTTGTATGGTGTTGTTCCTATTGATGTTTTGTAAGCTACCCTGTATGCCCATAGTGTTGAGTGTAGTTGCTGATCCCAATCTGTTCTTGATTCTGACACTATTTTAGTGAGAATAGTGCATAGTGTTTTATTTGTGGCCTCAGCTTGCCCATTGGCCTTTGGATGGTATGGTGCTGATTTCCTATGTATGATCATGAATTCCCCTAGTAGATATTCAATGACTTCATTGAGAAAGTGTGTTCCACGGTCACTGACAATTTCTATTGGTAACTCGTAATGTACAAAAACATTCTCATACAAAAATTGTGCCGTCGTGCGTGCATCAGCTTTTTGTGTTGCTTTGGCTTTGACCCATTTTGTGCGATAGTCCGTAGCCACAATGATATATTGGGTATGGGTGCGATATGCAGGGGGTGATATAGGTCCAACAAAATCAATGCCCCATTTTGCAAATGCCCTTGCCCCCATCATTGGCCTTAATGGCATCTCATCTCGTTTTATTGGTATCTTGGTGCGTTGACACGCATCACAACGCTTTACAAACTCGTCGGCATCCATGTACAATGTAGGCCACCAAATTCCTGCGATTAAGACAATTTTTGCCGTCTTATCACCCGAAAAATGGCCTCCACTTATTCCGCTATGTGCATGTTCTAGAATCAGCAGGTATTCGCTTTCACTTGCACAGATTCTAAGTTGATTGTCCTTTCCCCGCTTATAGAGTTCATTCCCAATTAACTAAAAGTCACGAGCCTCCCGCTCTATAGCTTTTTTCCGTTCTCTTGTAATGTTCTCAGGGAATGTACTAGTGGTTAAGAAGTCAATGATATATTGACTCCATGCAGGTGCTATGTTCACCTGAAACAAAGTTGCGTGATCCACTGGTCGTTTGGCACTACATACTGTACAATTGGTAACATAAGAATGTGTATCCGCATACATAGTTGGCCAATAAATCCCTAATTGTTGAACAGTGAAAAGCACATCCCTAGACATGAGCCTCTTCAAGGTAGCACTCGAATTCTTCCGGATTTATACATAATCGTAGGATTAGGTCAGATTCAAGATGATACAGCCGTCCTGCTATCAACTGGAAGTTCTTTGTTTGTCGAATTGTTTGCTATTTGGATCTGCACTGCGTATTATCAAACTCATGTCCGAAGGAGAGAATGCTAACTATTTCCTGAGACCACTTGGGTACCATTTCAATTTTGAAAAGATAAGAATCTGGTATGTCATCATGTACCCCTTCTGGAGCTTCCCCGTTGTGTATTCTTGAAAGATGATTTGCTCGCAGATGGGTTTTACCCTTTTTGACCACCACTGTGAAGTCAAATTCTAGCAATATAATGAACCAGCGTACGATTCTCCCTGTATTTCAAGGTTTAGTTACTAGGTACAAAAGAGCTTGATGATCTGTAAAGAACACAAATTTTTTTGCAAGTAGATAATGCCGAAATTTCTTTACAGCATAAATCATTCCTAATCCTTCCCTCTCGGTGGTTGTGTAGTTCTTTTCTGCACTGTTTAACTATCGGCTCGCATAGCAAACAGGAAAATCCATTGTTCCGTCTCCAGGTTGAGCTAGAATACTTCCAATGGCATATGCTGAAGCATCAATGTAAACATGGAATATCTTTTCCCAATCTGGTGCCTTTAGTACAGGTGCTGATATAAGGTTTTCCTTCAGCTTTTGGAATGAGGTCTCACACTCCTCAGTCCAGTCGTAATTGACTAGCAACCGATACAGAGGTTGTGCGATAACCGCATACATGTATATGAATATTCGATAATATCCGCAGTGCCCCATGATGGATTGCACTTGTTTCGCATTAGTAGGCCTGGGCAGGTCTACAATGACTTTGACTTTGTCTAGGTCTGTGGTTATGCCATTTCGTGAGACAATGTGTCCTAAGATTCGTCCTTGCTTAACCATAAATACACACTTTTCCGGGTTTAGACAGATTCGATATGTTCTGCACTTTTCAAAGACCTTTTGCAAATGGTCAATATATTCCTCTCGCAGAAGAGAGTGTACACACACGTCATCCACGTAAATTTCTAAGAATATTCTTAGGTATTCCTTGAAAGCGTGAGTCATTAACCTCTGGAAAGTGGCTAGTGCATTTGTTAAGCCAAATGGCATAACACGATATGCATAAATCCCCCATTCTATGACAAACGTTGTTTTGTGTTGATCCTCCCTTGCTATTGCCAGTTGGTTGTATCCTGAAAACCCATCTAGAAAGGAATAAGCCCGTTTCCCGGCCACTTGCTCCAGTACATGTTCTGTGATTGGCAAGGGATAATTATCCCTTATGGTTGCTGCATTCACCTTCTTGAGGTTTACACACACCCACAATTTTTCATTCTTTTTGTGAACTACCACAATGGGTGACACCCAATCTGTATGTTCAATCTCATAGATGAATTCCGCTTCCATCAGTTTATCAATCTCTTCCTTGATTCGTTTAGAAAATGTGTCATTATATGTATAAGGACGTTGTTTGCTAGGTTTTGCATCCGATTTCAAAGGAATTGTATGTTAGCATATCAATGGATCAACTCCTTTGAGGTCTTTATAGGACCAAGCGAACACATCTTTATACTTCGTGAGAAGTTGTGTTAGCTGTGTTTCCTCCTGAGGCTCTAAATCGTTAGCTATATAGACCGGCTAAGGCTTTTCACCTGGTTCTGCGAGGTCTATTTCTTTTGCATTTTCAGGCCCATCGTAAGATTCTTGGTTGGTTCTCTCCCTGATTGGTGGTGTTATAATGATTTTTCTATCTTGGATAGTAAATTTCCGATAGTGTGCTGGTATGTTCATGTTGCCCTTTTCTGACTCCCTTTTTCTATCGCTATCTTCTTCAGTAGTCCATATCTCTCTCAAAGACCGTTTCAGTTCTTGATATTTTTGTTTACACTCCAGTTTGGTCCACTCTTGGTCTTTTGTCGTTTCTTTTTTTGATTTTTCAGATTTTTGTGATTTTGTTTCGGTTTTAGCTTTTCTTACCTGTTTTGTTTCTTCTCGCATTCTTTCTTTTCGATTTTCTGAGAATTTTCCTGATATTTGATTTTTTACACAATCCTCAGCTTTTACAAGCATCAAATAGTGAGTTTTACCTTTTATCCTGGGCCTCAGGTTCTCTCTCACTTTGTTTCCTGCTCTTTTCCTCCTATAGCGTTCTTGGCGTCTAGGGTGTTGATTAGCAAAATCATAAAACTTGATATTCTTGGCTTCA
The DNA here is from genome assembly GCF_014529385.1 of Adiantum capillus-veneris. Classification (NCBI taxonomy): domain Eukaryota; kingdom Viridiplantae; phylum Streptophyta; class Polypodiopsida; order Polypodiales; family Pteridaceae; genus Adiantum; species Adiantum capillus-veneris. The sequence goes on from NC_140948.1 coordinate 147,973,748, forward strand.
TTTCCACACTCACTTGAGGTGTCTGAACACTCATTATCTGCATCATCATTTACTTCTAAATGTTCCGAGGAGTTGTAAAACTCTTCTTGTTCTGGAGGTTCTACCGTCTCTTTTTCCGGTACAATGCTTACCATGTAATACGGAAGCACATCATAGCCATCCTTATCGCAAAATTTTGTAGTTGGACTGTCACTAATGGTACAGACATCCAATGTTACCAGTATGTGTTCCCATTTTAGAGGTTCCAAGGCATCTTCAGGGAAAGGTTCCAGAATATACTGCTTGTCCTCAATTGCTCTTTCTAAGATGCATTCCTCTTTTCTTAAACTTCCACAATGTGAAGCTCCACACATCCATAGCTCTTTTGGTTTCCCTAACCATGCTCGTAGTTCTGATCCTGCTACTGTAGCCGAATCAAACTCTTCCACTGGTGTTTGGTTTACATCTTTGTAACTATGGCCTTTCAGGTGTATTTTAGTTGTCGTCTCGCCATGTCTGAGGTGTATGTGGTCATAACCCCAATCTTGGACCATCTTCAGTTGTCGCATGAATGGTCGTCCCAAGATTATCTCATAATTGTTCTTTTTCTCAAAATTGACCATTGTGAATGTATGCTCATACTCGATTCCGCACGAAGTGACAATTACTTTTACTAAGAGTCCTAGAGGCTTCTCCATGAACTCATCTGCCAACTGCAGCTTCATTCTGGTAGCCCTCAAAGCTGGTTTTCCCCATTTTCTCCAGATTTCCTTGGTGGCGATAGCAACTCCCGCTCCACTGTCAAGAATAGCTTTGGAAACTACTCCTTGGAATTCTACCGGTAGCGTCGTGTTTCCGGCTTCTCCCTCACAATATTCTCCAACCTTATTCAATGGTACCAGCCTAGTGTTTAGGTTAGGTCTGTCCAACTTCCTGATTCCTTCTTGGAGCTTCAAGGTGGGGTTTTTCACTCCAAATTTTTCTAGGCATTTTCCTACTATGGTCCACATGTTTGGTCTTAACCTTAGGAGTTCTGCTAACGTGATTGTGCATGCCACCGGGGTGGATAACAACTCAATCAATCCTTGCGAATCCATCACCTTGTTAGAAGAAAGTCTTTGAGATGGGATTGCTCTCACTTCCGACTTAGCTTCATATTCTCCTAGGTAAGAGGGTAAAGTTCTTAAAGAGTCTGGTTGGCTGTGCCCCAAACTAATAGATCCTTGGTCTCCCCCAGCTTGTGAATGTATCTCTAAGTTCATTTGTGATCTTGCCTCAAATTCTTCAATAGGAGATAAGACCACGTTATTTTCTTCTCTCGTGCTATTCATGCGGTTACTCATCCTATTAGCCTCGTTGGCCTCTCGGATTTGCTTCCATAGATCATCTAAACCGTTACCGTCCTTACCCATTTCTACCAATATTTTAGGATGGACCCCGTCGCTTGCCCCATCGGTGGTATTTGGCACTATGATAGGCTCTCCTATGGACTCATAATCATTAGTGAGTCTTTCCTTTGTTTCTTCATATTTATCTAATGTTGGTTGGATAGGGGTTGAAGTTGGTGCGTCATGACAATTTGTCGGTTTACCCAACGGGTCTTCCATCAATGATTGAGCCATCTCCATCATCGTTTTACACATATCCAACCTCTGTTTTTCTATTTCTGCATATGGATAAGTCATCCACCTTTGCTCCTAGGTTTGGTTCTTTTTAAGTCGAGCTTCATAAGCTTTTAGAAGCGCATCCAGCTGCTCGTTTACCTTGTCTGCCAGTACAGATCCTCCTGATCCTGCACTTTTGGGCTCTTCTATTTCCTTGGATGCTATGGCTACTGTGGTGTGTGAGCTTAAGCTAGCTAGATCCTCTAACTGCTCCAATCTGTTCTTTGTATGTTTCAACTCATCGGATAGGGCTGCTTGCTCTCGTTCTTTCTTGGCTTTCCTACGCGCCTTTCTAGCTTTCCAAGTGTTTCTCTGATTTTTCGTTTCTGAACTTTGGGCATTGGTTTTTGGTTCTTCTATTATGGGTTCGTTCGTCCTTCTTTGGGCTTGGGCTCGTGTTACCGCCTGAATAGGTATGATTGTTTCATTTTTTGATCCTTCATGGGAAGGTAATATTTGTAACAGGTTCAAGGTGGTTTTTGCTCCTTTGCTCGGGTTTTTAGGGCAATCAGGAATCAAATGAGTAATTCCACATTCTGGGCAATACGCATTGACTTTAATGATTTCATCATGAGGACAGTCTCTCAGCCAATGGTCTCCGCCACACTTGTAACAGGGTACCTTGGGTTGTCGAGGTGCTCCTTGAGCCCCTCTTTGCTGGTAAGCTTGTCTCTATCCGCCCACGACTCCATTGGCTATGAAAAACAATGTTCGTTCATCTAAGCTATATCTTCCTTCTCCTGCGGCCTGTGCAGCAGTAGGCGGTCCTTGATTCCCTATCATGCTCCATGGTTCTGGTGTCGAGGGTTCTTCCGATGGATAGTAGACAGGGTTTTCCGCATATCCATTGGGATCTTCATAATATGCATGCATAGGCACCAAAGCCTTTTCTTCTGATTCAGTTACTGTTGGTGTGTATCTTATACCAACTGGTCGTAAACCTGGTAGGGGTGGTTGTTGCCCCAACACCGGTTGTGGTCTTTCTACACCTAGAGGTCCTGGTAAGTTGCCTGTTTGATATCTGGGCATTGGTGGTACTTGAGGGGAAGCTAGTGGAGCTTGGGGAGCGTAAGGTCTCTCTCTCACATATCCCTTGTTATAATAACATTCCTCGGTCCCATGGTTTGTCCATTTTTGTTCATTAGCACACCACTTGGGCTGTTTAGCCTGGGGTTTGGCATACAAGTTGATCTTTTTTAGCACTTCATCTATGAGCTGCTCGTGGTTTACTGCTATTTCTCCTTTCAGTGTTGTCTTGGAAGACTTGCTCCCACTTTGCTGTGAAGATGAATCATCATCAAGGTCCTTGAACTCCCCTTCTTTGTAGACCGCACAATTGTCCACAAGGTACAGAGCCTCCTTGGTCAACTCATTCAACATCGTGCTCCCCTTTATATGTAAGTCTTTCTGGAGATCTGCATTCCTTAGTCCTTGGATGAATATCAGCATAAGTCTGGACTGAGTTGGCAGTTCTTCAACAGGACAAAACTTAACATATCTTTTTAGTCTTAGGGCTGCCTTCCGTACAGATTCTCCATCTTTTTGTTTGAATTTATGGATTTGTGAGACGGTATTATGAGCTATTCATTCCCCTTTGAGAGAATTCCTCAATAAACTCGTCAAACACTTCCTCCATCGACTCAAAGTCTCTACGCTCCACAGAGTCAAACCAAGTGGCAGCATCATCCTCTAGGGTTAGTCCAAACCATACAAATTGGGTAGGAAAATATAACACCTCTTCGGCTCTAATTACACTCACAAAGGCTGCTACATGATCTCTTGGGTCTCTATTTCCTGTGTATTTCTTGTTTACCCATTTTTGCACTTGAGAAGGTCTAATTCTGCGATGGTCTACAAACCTCATGATTGGATCACCCCGTCCAAGTCGATAGACCTCCTCAGGCCTTCTATAATAGGCTGGTTCCTCTCCCAACGGTGCTCCTAAGCCATAATTTCTAACGGTTTTCGCTGGAGGTGGTTCATCTCTTCGAACTCGTTTCATGGGTGGTCCTCCAGGCTCTGTCGACCCTTGTGTCTTTGGCTTACTCTCTGCTTGATACCTTGAATAGTGTGGTGGTTCTTGCAAATCTCTGAGCCCTCGTGCGGCTTGATAACCATCTCGATTTCGGTCTGGTTCCATTGTTGCACTTTGTCGAAGCCATGCCTGCAATGATGGCTGGTTTGCTGGTTGGTCTTGGTTGTTGAATGCTTGTGGTCTGGTGGAATGTGAGGTAGTGTCATACTCATCTGAAAATGGATTTGTTGACTTGCTTGGGGTGTGGACGGCTCTCGGAATTTCCTCAAGGGCATATGCTGATGCTCCTGGTCCTATTACTCTTTCTACTTTCTCTAGGAGAATACGCTGGTATTCTCGCCCGTATCTATCAACAAAAACTATGCCCTTCTCCGTAGCAGTTTCATAAGAGAATAAGTAGAGAACCTTGTCTTTGCTTAGTTCGTTTACATATGGTTCTTTGCTACGAAAGTAAGAGACAATACCCTCACTCTCATGTTTCTAGATTCCCACATTCTCGTTATAAGTTGTAATCCTGGTTGTTTTCTTATCATACATAAAAATAGCTCCGGGCCGATCAATGTTTGGTGGCGGTTCTTGAGTTTCTGAAACCATTTTCCCTTTTGCCACGTTATCTCCATATCTATTGTAATCTTCAGGGTTGCTAACTATTATATAATGGTTCCCCTTTTCGTCTTGGAATCTATCTCCATCATCATACACTCGGATTATCTCCAATCTTTGTGCTGGCCTCTCTTGGATACAGATGCACTTGCGGCCTCGATAGTCAGAATAGACTATGGCTCCTCTTGAGTTTGTTCCCTCTAAGAAGATAACTATGAGCCTGGAATCATTCAAAGGATTTTGGGAGGTGCTTCCTCCTTGCATAGGTCCATCATAGGTGAAACCTCCTGGCTGTTGACTACTCATCATGAAGAAATATTTTTCTGACGAAGTGTCAGTATCACTACCTTCCTCAATAATCGGTGCTAGCGGATCTAGCCTTGCCTGAGTTACACTCTCTTCGGTGGAAACTAAGCTACCTTGGTCACGTGCCACCTTCTGGTCTCTAACAATGTATCTTCCTGATCTTAAATTCATCAAAATTATCAATGCAATTTATCACAAATTCAACCACTCACCTGGCAATGGGTCAGTTTCTGCACAACTTCTTGCCTTGTTGCTAAATATATCTGTTCACAAGCGTTTTAATTTCGGCAATTGAATCAAAGCATTTATCTGCTAGAGGTTATCTTAGTAATGATTGGTATAACTGGAGAGTTAATCTCAACCACTACTGTATTTTATACACTGCTAATGTTCTAGATTAGTTTTTCTAATCTGGAACAATACTTCCCTCTGATGTTGGCCAATTTACGCGAAAAAGTCTGAATTCAGTCTTTGCTTTGTCAAATGGGCAAACAAGGTCCAAATTCACTTCTGAAAGAAGTTCTGGAACCCTTAAGCCAAATGGAACCTCAGTGTCTAGGCCAGGTCAAATTTTCTCTGCAGCATGCCCCAATAGACATCCTACGCGTAGGATGTCTCCTGCTGTGTTTCGCTAGGATTTTTGCACTGTTGTTTCCCTTTGTTGTGTTGAGCTTATAGCTGCTTTTACTTTTTTATTTGGACACCTATTAGCTAGTCAATGAGTCAGAAATCTGTTCCGATGGCCTGTTGATGGTATTGATCAGTCTAATCAACTCCAAATTGGACCAAAATTGACTAGCAGTCTTGCTTTAGGCTATATAAAACCTTACAATGCTCAAAGTCAAATTCTGGCTTCATTTTCTTGCATTAGACATCCTACGTGTAGTATGTCGTTTTCTTCAGAATGGCTTTAAACTCAAGTCTTAAGCTCCCCTTGAGTTGCTGATCACTTTGGTATACTCAGAATTCAGTTTGGAGTACCAAATCACTCAGAAGACGTCCTACGCGTAGGATGTCTTTTTGGCTTGTTTGACCCCAGATTTGTCCCACAGCTTCCCCTTCATGTCAGTATTCCAGTGGTATGCTTAGATTTTGATTTGGATGTCAAAAGTCCCAAACTTCTGCTGTTTTTGCTTTTTCAGTCAAAAGTGCTAAAGTCCACTTTGAACCCAATTTTCTTACCCAAATGAGGTGAAACCCCTTTCAGTCACTCAATATATCATGCAAGACACACTCATGCAGCCATCTTATAGTTTTGGTCTCAAGTTAATGTTTTGGCACTATTTGGGTAGGATGTCTAGCAATTTCAGTCTATCTGGCGTTATCTTGTCAAGATATGGCCAAATTTACCCTTTCAGTTGAAATTAGGGTAAACCCTACCTTCTGAACACACTGGTCAACTCAAAATCCCAAAATTCCTCCCAGATTGGCCTGTAGACATCCTACGCGTAGGATGTCTCCTGGCTTAAAATTAAAGTTTTTTCTGACAGGAATGCTCCTGATGCTCTGTAGATCTATCAAAAACACTCACAGTAACTTTTGGACTTCAATTAGTCTTTCAACCACACTTTTGCGTCTTTTACAAACTTGTAATGATTCTACCAAGCAAGTGTACATGCATGAAATGCTCTATATTTGAATCATGATGTCCTACTTACTTTACTCCTACCTATCATGAAGAAATGGTGATAATGGTGTTTTTGGTTGCTTTTTGGCCTCTCCGGACTCTCAAGCTCTCCTCTCACCGCTTCTACCACTCCAACTCCTACTCTAGAACTCGACTACTCCCTAAAACTACCTAAGTCTACCTCCTCTACCTAAGTCGAAGGATCTAGGCTAGACACACGCTTCCTAGACTCCCTCTAAGACCTAGAGAGTCCTCCACCCTCTGATCCTATCTAAATGTAAAGTGAGACTCTTGGCAAGCCAAAAATCCCAATCCTCAAGGATTAGTCTCGGTCACCTACCTAAGGTTTTCGTCCCTGGCAGCGGCGCCAATGTTGGACGGGTACGCCGCGACGGACGTTAGCACAGCGAGAACTCACCTAACAAGTAATGTCAGCTAAGGACGAAGCTCAACCCGCAGGCACGTGGAAGCAAGCATAAGGTGTCAACCTACACTCGACCGACTCCTAACTAATTCCTACAGAGGTCTCTACCAATTGTCTAAGTCACAGCCTTCAAGAGTGCAAAAGAGGAAACTTCCTACAACGATTGTTAGAGCCGAACACCCATCAAACACTTTCGAAACACCATAGAACTTGAAGGAGACCCTACTAATACCTGTAGGCCGCTCTCCCTAAGGTCTATGATCCAAAATCACGACCCAAAACACCCGGTGCAGAAACACGTAGGATGTCTGGCCGAAATCTGCAGGACTTCGGTTCCAAAATCTAAAGTGCCTAATGTGTAGTTCTACTCAATGTGAAGGCGTGGATATGCTGCAATGCAAAATCAGATAACGTATGCTCACCCAAACAACCAATGAAGCTCGTAGAAGGAGCTCCCAAAGTCGGACCGTACGCACGCATGTTGGTATCGGTGTGTAGCTCTAGTTGGGGGGCACTCGCTGCACTTCTCCGCACTCGATTCCGACCACCGTAGCACACGTAGCGTCAAGACGAAGCTCACACTCTCTCTTTTGTACACAGTACGCTCACTCATAGACCTCAAACTTCTTTTTTAAAAATGACAAAAGGTCCTTTACTAAGGTCAAAAAGTGGTATATATACCTTACAACTTCTCAAACCCTAAAGTTCCAAAATCAACCATCTACTCAATCTAACTATCAAAACTGGGATACAATCTGGAAACATCTGTAAGTCCCAATATTTACAAGGTGAAAAATCGGGTTTTCCTCAATGAATGAATAATTACAAAAATAATAGTCCGCCGAGTAGTTAGATGCCGTGGGGTGTGTCCAGCTTTTAACACCTAGCATATGAGAAGATGCTTACGTTGGTTGCCAAGCTCCCTCCATTAGAACCTGATGCACTGCTGGCACCAACTCCCTCTCAAAATATAGCTTTAAACGCACATTATTAACCTTGTTCTTGAGAAAACGACCATCCATCCTCATTAATGTGTAGATACCATTGGGAAAAGCTTGATGGACTTTGTAAGGCCTTGTCCATTTCTTTTTGAAGCTCTTCTGAAAGGTGAAGTCAAGGTACCTCTCGTACTTCATCACTAGATTGCCCTTTTAAATCAGCGTTTCTGGCAAATATTGGTTGAACTTTGCCACTCTTTTCTCTCGTTGCTTCACATAAAAATCTATTGCTCCCTCACGATCCATCTTCAAATGATTAGGACTTGTAATCCTATCCTTGTATGAAGTCCTATAAGCCCACAAGCATTTATCAAGGTTAGATTCCTAGCCTTCAACCTGCTGGTAGATGTACTTGGTGAGCATCTTGACTATTTTTCCATTGGCATTTTCCACCAAAATATTGCATTGTGGATGGTATGGAGATGAAAATCAATGTTGAATCCCCAACTTTTCTACTAGGGCACACACCAACTTACTTCTGAACCCTTGTCCTTGATCAGATATGAGCACCCAAGGAACTCCAAAACAACAACAAATGCAATAAAAAACAAACTGAGCAACAATATGTGCATTTAACTCTTTGACCGCTTTAGCCTCAACCCATCTGGTAAGGTAGTCTATGGCCACCACAATGAACTTATTACTATTGCTGACTTGGGCAATGGACCAACTGCATCCAAACCCCATTTTCCAAAAGCATCATGTGTTATAATAGCTCCCTGCTCCTTGGCTACCAGTCATCTTTCACCCATTACTTGGCATTGATGGCAGGTTTTGCACCAATAATTCACATCTCGCACAACAGAAGGCCACCAAAACCCACTCCTTAAGATACGAAACAAGACTTGATCCTTACTCTAATGTCCACTCTCCTCATGGCACTGCTCCAATACCATGCCAATCTCCTTTTTGTAAAGGATTCGACGTAGCACTCCATCTCTGCCATGCATCATAAGATCTTCTCCTATCAGCGTGAACTTTTGAGCTCTTTGAACAACTCTCCTCTTTTGTAGCTTGAAAAGCCTTTCATAACATTGACATGCACTCAAGAAATCATCAATATCTTTTAAATTCTCTCTACCTGCATAAGTAGCTGGTGCCATATACAAACTCGACACATGAGTCTGAACACGACTGCTAGCTAACCAATTTGCTTCCTTGTCCTTTTCCCTTCTCACATGTTTGATCTGCACCTCTTCAAAAAAATTGAACAACTTCTTTATATAAAAATACCATTTTTTTAGAGAATCCCTCTTTACATGCCACTAGCCTAGAATTTGTTTGTTACCAACAGAGCGTCACCTTTCACTACTAACCTTGATATGACAAACACTATACACTTCTTTAGTCCCAGATGTAGAGTAAGATACTCCGCCTCATTGTTGGTATGCACCTCTTCCAAGTCGTAAGCTTTGGAAAAAATGACCGTGCCGTGTGGATCTTGAATGACCACACCCCCACTTGCTTTTTGTGTTACCGTCCTATAAGCGCCATCAAACCACATAATGAAGGCCCCTTCCAAGTCTGGTTCCTCTTTGTCCTCCTCTCGTGCTGACCTTGGATAGATTGGTAACTTGACCTCCTTGTTGACTAGGGCCAAATGGGACCGGCTTGTATGGTCTACTTTGAACTCAAACTCAAACTCTTGAACCTCTATCACCCATTTCATGATTTGATTCCCTAGCTTCAAGTGTAGCACCACTTCAAGTAAAATATTGTTAGCCGTCAACACATAAAATTTACGAACAATTAAATACACTTCGAACTTCCTGCAGGCGAAGACTAAAGACATCAGCCACTATTCCGCTTCCATATAAGTAGTTTCCCCTGGACTAATGACCCTACTTTTGATGTAAATAGGCTTGTAACTTCTCCCCACTTTTTGTAGAAATAATGATCCAATAGCCACCATACCCACCGTCATAGCAATATAGAAATCATCCTCTTGGTTAGGAGGGCACACTATAGGTAGCTGACATAGAATACCTTTCACTTTGTCAAATGCCTCTTCAGCTTCCTTATCCCATTGAAATCCATGCACCCGTTGAGCCCTTTTTTGAAGAGGGTAAACATATTGAGACAACATCAAAAAGAAACAGGATAAATACTTTAACTTATGCACGAATGATCCCAACCCTGTCGCATTGGTAGGAGGCTCCATGAGAACCAATTTCTTCACCTTCTCCAGATCTGCTTCTGTTCCTTTTTGTGATATCACATGACCCAACAGATGAGCTCTTGGTTGTGCCAACTTGCACTTCTTTGGATTCAATTGACCTCCTTATTCATCTAGCCTTTGAAAACATAGCCTCAACTTGGACAAATGTTCTGCCTTTGAACTATAACAACTAGTATCATCCATAAAAACTCTCATGAACTTACCCAAGTATGGACCAAACAACTTATTCATCCAGTCTTGAAATGTAGCATACGCATTCACCAGTACAAAAGGCATCATGTGGTAGGCAAAGCATCCCCATGGAGAAATGAAGGTAGTCTTTAGTTGATCCTCCAAAGCAATACCAATCTGAAAATACCTTGAAGAACCATCCATAATAGAATAGCGTTCATGTCCAAAAACCTGGTTTAGAATCTTGTCCTGAAATGGAAGGGGGTAGTGATTCTGCTTGCTCACCACATTTGAAGGCTTATAGTCTACACATACCCGCCATTTTCCATTCTTCTTTGGAGTAATTACAACCATTAGGGCCAAAAACGACTCAAAAAGGGCTGTTTGTTAATCTAAGGATTAAGGAATAGTCCAATAGTTATTTGACACGTATACAAAAGTATGGCACTCTTGTCTCCTCTATTGTGGGTTTTGATGGTCCTATTTTGACAGAGAACCGTTAAATGTCTTGATCATAAGGCTAAACTTGCTATATTTGGGTGCTTTCGGCGAGAGAGCTCATTAAATTTGCGGCTCAAAGTAATGAGGTCTCTTCTTTTATTCTATTTTATATTTCACAAAAGCGTTGTCAAAAGATACGAAATCTTTGTCAGAAGGCTCTCAAAACAAGAGCATTAATGACAAATCACCTACTTTTTTCAAACGTATACCTTTCTCGCTCTCTAGTTTGTGAGAGGTTTTAAGTCTTTCCGTCTATACTTTCTTTCTTCTCTAATCTCTGAGTTTCCATGGTGTCTTTTGCACGTCGCCCTTCACATAACATAACTTCTTGTGACTTTCATAACGTTAGAGAATATGGTCTTTGGAAGTCCATATCTTTTTGTGTGAATGACTGGGTAACAATGCTTCCTTCATGCAAAGGTGTACACAGAGTGAAGAGAACTAAACGCGATAAAGTAAAAAACCATTGGAAAGGTCGTGTTCTTGCTTTTAAAGTACCGACAATGGCTAGCTACATGTGTACATGGCCAAGGATATTATGGTGTTAGACTGGGAAGAACATCCCACACTGCATTCTTACTGTAAGTACAAAAAAAACTATTTGATACAGTGAATTTTTTTCATTATCCCATTGTTTTTCTCATTTTTTGATTCCATTCCAGATATATTTCCTTCAACAGCTGTGGAATAGCAGCCTGTGGAGAGTCTAAGTGGGACATTCAAAGCAATGCATAAAGGGATTGCAGATGCTATGTATGCTGACAAGCCACCTTCCTTTTACAAAACAATGGATTTGTTTGTCTATTTTGCAGAATACAAAGTTCCATCACGAGATGGTGCATATGGAGAACTACATTAGTTACCCGTTCCCACCACAAGTTCACTTGTGACTGGGAAGCTCCTGATGCATGTACTATATCAAGCTTCAAATCCAAGATCAAAGAAGACATCCTTAAAGCTATGTCTCCGGGCAGGATATCAAGAAGGACTAAAGTTCAATGGTTCTTGCCTATACATGTCTTTGTGGCATGTTTCAAAACAATGGATTTGCAGAGGACAAAGACGATGTGGCTTAATAGAAGACTTTCTATGACTGAACTGGATAATGTTCTTGGAGATGGATGGAGCACCAAAGAAACTTTCCATATTGGTGACAATATTAGTTGTAGAGTAAGCCCAAATTCTATGTCTATCTCATATCAACTATGCCGTCAATCATTAGTTCTGGGCTACGACTATAGGAGATGGAGAAGCAAATTAGGTAGCTGGGTTCCTCTCGACTCTGAGGAAAATTGTCCAGAGTTTGAACTAAAGGTCACAGTCCATCCACACACCGAGTATAGAAGCCTGATAGTAACAACAAATTGGAGACTAAATGATGTTAGAGAATCTCTTTAGTTTCTTGATGAAACATCTCCCAAGTATAGATTCAAAGTGGATGAAATTGTGGTGAGCACAAGGATGGAGAATTCAACCTCTTGCATCACATGCCTTCCCCTAAAAAGAGTTGTATTTGAGCCACTTGCAAGGACTTGAAAAAACAAGTTCAATATTGTAATCATTTTGCAAATATATTTATCTTTTCTCTACTTATGTTGTTTTAAACTTACATGACATCATGATACACATTTAAGAATCGACAGTTGGTATTAAGTATTTGAAGTACAAAATTATGAATCACCAAAGGGTATATATATATGTTCATATGGACAAAATGAACAAAAGTGTACATAGCTTTTGTGGACTATTCAATCATGAAATTCCACTTTTCTTTTTGCCTGAGAGGATTTTGCATCCTCAGAGACCCTTTTCCTTTTGTGTTCAGAAGGGGGTGAAAGTTTAGGAGTGGGTGGTGGTGGAAACTTGGCAGGGGTTGGTGCTTTGGGCCCCTTAGGGCTTGGAACGGGTGACTTGGCAGGGGTTGGTGCTTTGGGATCCTGAGGACTGGCTGGCTTGGGTGATTTGGAAAATTTATTTGACAACATGAATGGTAGATTAAAAGGTGAGTTAGGTGCCTCCCCCTTATTGTTCTTAAGTGTACGATCTTTTGAACCTTGAATTGCAATGGTGAGTGGAATGGATGGCCCTTTGTATCTGCTCTTTTTTTTGCAGGGCTCTTAGTGGGACTCTTTCCCTTGGCAGTCTTGACTCTTCCCCTTGGCAAGGATCTTTTTTTTTGGTAGGACTCTTCCCCTTGGCAGGGATCTTCTTCTTCGTGGGACTCTTCCCCTTGGTAGGACTCTTCTTGTGATCCTTTTTCGTTGTATGGATCTTCTTTGCAGGACTTTTCTTCTTTTGATCCATTTTCTTTGCATCCAAACCTTTGGTGGCTCTACCTTTCTTTGGTGGCAAAGGAGAATCTGGATCATTTGGATTTATTGATCTTTCCAAAACCATAGAAACAGCCTTCTCTCTCACCCACGTGACCCAAGACTCTGGATAGTCATGCAACTGAAAAAAATAGAAAAAGGAACTAAAGGACATGAGAACATACATACATAAAACATCAAAATAAATACATGAACCACACTTATGGTGAGTGTAGTCATCCGGCACCTTGACTCAAGATATCTCCATGCATTTGCAAGCACCCTCCATCCACAAGATGTTGAGTCTGTCTGTAAAGACACTTTTTGATTGTAGTACTTGAAAGCTTCTATATTGTAATCCTTATTTGTGGTACTTAGGTGACCAACAATAAGTTTGGCAGCACTGCAAGAAGACATTGAATCAAAAAGCTACCAATCGAAAACAATGGGCCATCATCAAGCATAGATTATGCTTCATACTTACAGTTTACTTTTCCCATGGATACTTGACAATGAATTCATAAATATAATATCTTTCTCCAAAAGATTGAAGATAATAAGACTCCAATGTCCTCTACAAAATAAAAAACAATTAGCTAAGAATACCACAAAATGTTAAAAATAACATGTAAGGAGTTAAGAATTACCCTTCAACATAGGGGTATAATATGTAATTGCAGGTCAGAATGTTAAAATCATCAAAAAAACTTGAAAGGGTTCCTTGCTTGTTAAAAAGGCACTGTGTCACTAGAGGGTCAAGTATGGAAATTTGCATAGCTAGAGCCTCTGAAAGATCCCTCATAAGACACCTGGAAAAGGAAACACAAGCCCCAATGAGCCCCTTGTGCCTGTCTGCCTTGCACATGCACTAATAATTAGCAAAGGAGCAACACATACCTGAGACAGATATAGAGCACAGTGTCACCAAGCTCAATGTTGGGATTTACAAGCATACTTGTGTTTTGAGGGAATATGTCCAAATATGCCTCAGTATCTCCAAACAAGGAGACATCCACCACCATTTGGCCTGTGACTTTTTCATAAAGAAGAGAGTTGCATGCTCTAAAAATTCAACTTGCTCTTTAAGGATAGCATCCTCTGATATCATGTCTTGCTCCCTCTCAAATTCCTTTCCTGATTTGATATCCTGGGCCTTTATTGTCTCGTACTCATGTGTAACATCCTCAATGACAACCCCAGAATCTTTCTGCTGTCTGGAAGGAGGGATGTTTAAAATTTGGAAGGCTCTAAGATCCTCACTAGGAATGAGCTCAAGAGCCTTATCAAACTAGTACCTTAGCCTTGACACAAGCACAAAATCTATGCTCATAAGTGTGACCCTGTGAGAAAATGCAGTTGCAATGTAGCTATCATTCATAAAGTTATGAGAAAATCCTCAACAGCTTCCTGAAGGCACATCATAGCTTGAGATTGCCACCTTACTGAGACAAAAGTTTTGATATTCATCATGCTTACAAGTCTATCAGATATCTCTTTGACAACTCTCATGAAAGAGAGCTTTGGAATCAGTAGACAAGTAGACTTTTGTGCTTTTCTTATTTCTCTTAGGGATTTCACCTGATAATTCAATCTTTTTCTGACATTGGGCCTCTGACGAGGTAGTGGAGGGGGTGCTTTCTCTGCATCTTTCTCAACATCATCTATTTCTGGATCAGTTAGGGCTTGGTAGACCTTCCTTGCAGTCTGCTTAGTGCTCACCATTTGGGTAAAAAGCCACAGCACCACGCGACAGACGCGTCACCCACAACCTGCAAGATAACCTATCGCGTTGTGTGTGAAGAGAAGGATGACAACAACATGACGCGATAGAAGGGTGACCCAGGCTCTAGAATACGTCTGTATCGCGTCGTATGTGAGCACCGGAACCTCCAAATAAAATCTCACAAAACGCCCTGTACGACGTGATAGAGGGCGCACCCACACCCTAGAATATCACCGTATCGCGTCGTATGCGATCTGTGAAAACTTTAAGTAAGCCGAGCAAAAACCCCCGCACGACGCGATGAGAGCCTCACCTAACCTTTGCAACATGCGCCTATCGCGTCGTATGGGATGCCAAGAGTATTTCAAGAAACAAGACCTTCACAAAGCGATAGAGGGCACACAATCACCCTAGAACATCACCGTATCGCGTCATATGCGAGGTGTGAAAACTTTTAGTAAGCCGAGCAGAAACCCCTGTACGACGCGCTGAGAGCCTCACCTAGACTTTGGAACTTGCACCTATCACGTCGTATGGGATGCTAAGAGTATGGGAAGCGATAGAAGGTGTGCCCACATGCTTGGACACATCCGGGTCGCGTCATTTGAGAAGAAGCTTGGATTGGCTTGGTGGACGGTTTACGCCCAGCGCGGAAGAGTCCAAAGCGCGGATGACTCGAAGTGCGGGTAGTTCAGGACGACACGACGCGAATTTCAAGTATGGGAGAAAGCAAAGAATGAGCACGTGACAAGGCTTTATATACATAAGATCGTCCGTACGATGACCGTTGTGCGCAGGCTAGGTGGCACGTATGCATGGTTGACACGTGTCACTAATGGTCATATTTCGGATCTTATATAAAGCTTGGTCTCGAATGTTATTAATGTTGCACGTTCACTTGTCGCATACGACGCGAGTTATTATTCATTTTTGTGTACTAATCCTCTCGTCTCGCACGATCTCATCTGTTGCAATTGCACATTGGTGGTCCCTCCCCTATCGCGTCTTTCGGGGTTCTTGTTTGCTTTGGTGTGGCTTTGTCCCGCACGACGCGTAGGGAAGTAGTTTCAAAGCCTGGGTCCAGCGCATATCGTGTGGTTCGGGGTTGTTGTCCGTTTTGGTGTGGCTTTGTCCCGCACGATGCGCAGCGAGGCAGTTCCAAAGCCTGGGTCCAGCACGTATCGCGTGGTTCGGGGTTGTTCGTTTTGTTGTGGCTCTGTCCCACACAACGCGTAGGGAGCAAGTTCCAAATCCTGGGTCCAGCGCGTATCGCGTGGTTTGGGTTTGTCATTGGCACTAGTACATTTGCAAACGTTGGGTTTAGCCTCTCTGTTCTCAGTTTAGCTCTCCCCCTACTCACTCTATATCGCTTTGGGTGTATTTCCGGACCTTGTACCTAGCTTCACCTGTCGAGTTTACCTCTACCATGATTGAATGCCGGGAGGAGAGTCCAAGTGAGAAACTATTGGTGGCTGTGATGGATGGTGGTGACATGGAGGTGTACACCAAAGCATATGAAATATTCAACCCTGTGTTTGATCTTGCAGCTTTGTTAGACCATTTGAAAGACTTCTTGGCATAAGAATTCAAAGAGTTTGAAGAGGTAGTTGAAGGCAAGTGTTTGGTTTTAGATGGGAAGGCTTATTGTCATCTAACCGAATATACTACAAACTCGATTGAGAAGAGCAAAGTAACAAGGAGGTTTGGAAGATTTTCTAAGAAGACTTCCTTTGTTTGTCCACCTACCATTTCTTGTCAATTACATTTAAAACCTTGTAACCTTGTTCCAAAAGAAGTTGCTTTTCTTTTCTTTTTGTTCCTTAAAGTTGACATGCAAGGCAAAGCTGATGAAGTGAAAGATACAGATGAGGCAACAAATAAAAATGTTTCCACAGTTTTGCAGCTTGAGAAAAGTGAAATTCTAGAAGAGGAGGAAGTTGATGTTGCAGTTGAGGAGCAGGAGAGTGCAAATTTTGATGTTGCTCAATTTAGAGCTAGTACTGTCATTGATGAGCCAACAGATGAGGTAGAGGTATCTGAAGCTTCCCTTACTATTCCAAACCTTCCCTACTTCTTTATCAATGGGAAAGAGTATAATCCCTCTCCATCATATCCAGTGTCTGCTTAATATGAGGGAGGACTACTGTATTGCAACCATTTCTGAAGCTTCTGAGGTGGCCAAAGATTTTATTGACACAGAAGAAGAGTCAAAAGAGGAGTTTTTGGCACTTGATCTTCATACATCCAATAAATATTTTTTGCCTGCTCCTGATGCACTTGCTCTATGCATGAGAAGAGTGGAAGAGGAAAACCCTTCCCTCAAAGATGAGGATTTAGAGAAGAGGCTTGGCATCCAATCTTTTGGCAGAGACTTTAAGCTGAAAAAAATTGGAAAGGAAGTTGACATAAGAGAGATGACCGGATCATGCAATCTCCTTCAAGAAAAAGTCATTGCCGAAGATGAATTGCAAAAGGTGATCTCCCTAGATTTCGTTTTTTTCAAGTTAGTTTTAATTACTCATTGTCTTGTTTTGCAGATTGAACTCCTTGACAAAGACAATTTTCTTCGAAGACCTAAAGGCTAGAGAGGGAAAGCAATAGAGGGCTCTTCAAGAAGGGATGCCTCCTCTCTCATGCACTACATGCCTACATTGGATAGTGCCACCTTCTGTGCTTTCCACATGCAGTATTCTGAAGATCCTAAGTTGCCAATGTTTGCACTGAATATATTGTCACGGTTTTTAGGGTACACTCCCCTTCAAATCAATGCAAACAAGATCATGCTACTTGAGAGAGCAACAACACTTCAAATGTTTGGATATGCTGCAGGATTCAATGCCTCAAGAGAAATATACTTTCTTTGCCACTCTAGCTATGCAGCAGCAGGGCTGAGGAGACAAATGTCAACCTTCTTGGGGGCTATAAAAGAAGAAATATTTTGAGATATAGGGGTGACATGCCTAGAGATATTAAAAAAAATCAAAAACTGATGTAAATTTGACAATTTTTTGCACCAAAATATCTTTTTTGAATTTGGATCTCTTTAGAAATATTCAGTACAAAGTTTCAAAGTGAAGCATTAATCTCAGATCTGTGGTTGAGCAGCACGGTTGTTTGATCTTGTAAGGTCTCTACTTTCGAATTTCACACAAGTTCTTTTACGCATTTGAATTTTTTTTAACCATCACTCATTATTTAAGATATTCAAGTTCAACTTATGAATCGTAGACTGAGAAAACCTAGAATTTAAAATTTACACTACAAAATTTTGACATGTTTAGCTGTATGAATCACTAATTAACTTATTGTAAGACTTAATTACTGATTATAGAATTTTCTTTTACTACTGTAAAGTTAATATAAGACTGTAAAGTTTAACTTAAAAATGTAAAGTAAATTATCATTAAGAAAATAAATAAAATAATTATAAAGACAAAAGAATACACAGGGATGACAAATGAAGGCACATGGACTCACCTGGACTCACATAGGAGGGGACAAAGTGGGACACACTGTCACATGAAAAGGAGAGGCTAGTCTTGACTAATCTTAATGAGGGGGGGCTGTGTGGCCTTATCTTTTGATGATAATGACAAAGTGGTCAAGCAGATGGGTACCCAAGGGTACCAAAAACGAGGGTATGATTTTTGAGGAAAAGAAAAAAAAATAAAAAAAAAAACTATTTTGGATGTTTTCTTTTCTGCTATAAATAGAGCATCCATGCTCACACTTTAGACATAGAGATTGCCTCTATAGTGCTCATGAAGTGCTGCCACTTCTCTTAGAGAGAAGGCGTCCACAAACCACTAAGAGAGCAAAAACTCTAGTGGAGTAATAAGGTGCGTATTAATTGAGCATTTAATTAAGTTTAGGAATGATGTATGTGTGCTATCTCCTACTCTAATCTCTCTAATAGATTAGTAAGATTCAATTAGCTATGTGCGTGTGTGCGCTATCTCTTACTCTAATCTCTCTAATAGATTAGTAAGATTCAATTAGTTTTAAGAAGGATATGTATGTATGTGTGCTATCTCTTACTCTAATCTCTCTAATAGATCAGTAAGATTCAATTAGCTTTAAGAAGGATATGTGTGTGTATGTGTGCTATCTCTTACTCTAATATCTCTAATAGATTAGTAAGATTCAATTAGCTTTAAGAAGGATATTTTTTTGTGTGTGCTATCTTTTACTCTAATCTCTCTAATAGATTAGTAAGATTCAATTAGCTTAAAGAAGGATATGTGTGTGCGTTGTCAAGAAGGTGACGGTCTTGCCAGGAAGGCACCGAGCCTCTTGCTGTGAGAGTTTGTGAGGAAGCTCAAGGGTTATGAGAAGGAGCTAAGATGTAGATAACATAGCTTCTAGAGCTAAAGAAGAAATGTAGCCAAAGAAGCCGCTCACTTTTCCTTACAAACACACACGTGATGGAGAGAACTCATGAAAGATAGTCAGAGTAAAAAAAAAATGAAAACATCGAGATTACGATCATATCGTATCATGGGTAGGATAAAAGGGTTAATGGATGAGTTGATGATATTTAATCTTTGTTGTTCAAATAAGCTACGGATTGCTCTTTGGAACTGTAGCTTTGTGCTTACTATAATGTATATGTTTTGTCTAGCGATGGGGATTAGTTGTGAGTACAAATCCTCTTGATTCATAATAAAATAACCACACTCACATCAAAAGAGAAGAATAATAGGTAGTATGATGGGATCTGGTGAGAGAAGTATTTCGTTGAGCCTTTCAGGACCAAATAGAAACACTATGCATTGCTGAAAGTGAATCTTTCGACTAATCCAAATGTTGACCCTAATAGATTGCATAGAATGGAAATGAAAGAAATCGCCTCTATGTGGATTATGGTTATTCATCGATGATATACTTAGTATGTTCAAAGATAAAGGTGTGAAAGAAGTGAAAGGAGAATAAGAAGAGAGTTTCTCTCCCAAGCTCTATTGTTGCCCAGCTTAGGCAATAAGGATACTGCGGGGAGAGAAGTACCTGTAGCAAGGAGATTCTAGAGTTTGTGGAAGAGAATGAGAACCTTAAGAGAGAGAGGTGCTTGTGAAAGATGAATATGTGGTTACTAACCTTGTGCACATAATTTTTTCCCGCAAGAAGATTGTGTCCGTTACATTGACAAGATTGCTGCTTGAATACCTTCCAATGAAACAATTAGGACACAACAAGAGAGATGAAAGGAGGAGTAAAGATAGAATTAGAGATAGATCTAAGTGTGGTGGTGGTATTAAAGATAAATAACGAGAGATATAGAAGGAGTTAAAGACAAGTATTGGACTAGATATGCAAATGAAAGTCAAGCTAGCAACATATATCTTACATGAGAGCAATCGCCACCACCTTAATGGAGAGAGAAGATGAGGCAAGACTTCAGCCTTTCTTCAACAAAAAGTGTGGCACTAGGATGAGTGTGACACTATGGAATTGAGTTATTCTCACTCACTCATAACTTTCCCAATGAAGAGAAGGTTTCCCTTTTTATAGGTGAGGGAGCCATGTTTTACATAATCACTTGATTAGGCTAAAGAGTTAGCCCAAATCTTTGGATATTTCTTAAAATGGGCAATATTAGGATTAAAAATATCATGAAATTTAGCATTTTTGGTCGTTGAGGCTCCATGTGGATGCATGATGTATGTGGGCCCCACCTAGGCATCTTGTGTGTGGCTCCAGCAGGGGGTCCCAACTTGTGTGTCTTGTCCTTCAAGGCATCTTTGAGGTGTGTCTTGTGTGTCAACTTGTGTGTCTTGTCCTTCAAGGCATCTTTGAGGTGTCACATTCACATGCTTGTGTCTTTTATCCTCCAAATATCTTATTTTATGGAAAAAGACCAAGATTACCTCTTTTCACTAGATTCACCTGTTTACCATCTCTTCTTGCAGTGTAGTTGTGAGAGGATTTTTCACTCTTTTCCCTGTAACTTTTGACCTGTAACTCAGATTGACATGCTTCAAAAGGCAAAATTGGTCTACTAAAAGAGCTTGAATTGGTTTTGGCCTTTTCTCCACGTCCTTAGGTCAGGATTTTCAAATTGGGATGGTCCAAGAAGCTTTGGATCTTCCTTTTCATAAAGTCATTAGGAAATTTCGGAGGTCATTTGGAGGGCCTTCTAAGAAAATGTATTTTTTGCACTCTCTCTCTAGAAAAAATGGCAAATAAAAGAGCTGGGTCTTTCATAGTAAAACTTCAAAAAGTGTACTTTAAGTAGATTCCTTACTCTTCTGAACATTCGTTCGTAGTGATTGAGGGATAATCCTCTTTTCAGTTGCATTGAATGAACCTCGTCAATATGGAGGGAATGAGGCTAACATGGAGGAACGAATCCGCAGCCTCTATTCACTTTCCATTAAACCTGCACATTTGGCTAATGGCGCACTCCTAAAATGGCACAAATGTTACCCAAAAACGAGCCAAATATCACCTTCACATTGATTTGGACAATGAGTACCAACCATTGATTAAGCGCAGTAAAAGAAACACACATATACCTCCCGCTTCCATAGACACGCTCAGAGCTCAAGGAGCTAAACACATAGATATCTGGACGAGAGGCTCTCTCTACCCTAAGAATCCAATAACTAATGCGTCTCCACCGTTTGTCAATCCTACAAGCTTATTGACCTTTGCTGGTGATGGAGAAAAAGGCCTTCTGGGTTATTGTAAATCACTTACAAGAGAAGCTCAAACTTACAAGAGCATTCTCCAAGCTCAACAATGTGAGATTGTTCGCCTTTCACATTTACATTCTACAGATCAGGTTACCATTTTGCAACATAAAACAGAGGTACAAGAACTGAAAGGAAAGGTGCGAAGTTGTCAAATGAAGGACACCATCTTGGGTGGTCGTATCCGAAAGAAGAAATTGCGCAATCTTGAAACATTGCAGGTTGCATCAGGAGGTCTCAAGAAAAGAATCCGAGCATTAAGGTGATGCTTCTTGGTTGGCTACATTGTCTTAGTTAAGTAATCTTTTTGTTTTTTCTTGTTATGCATTGTTTTCATGTGCCTAAATAGTGTTAGTGAAGCAAA
This sequence comes from Adiantum capillus-veneris, assembly GCF_014529385.1. Taxonomy (NCBI): domain Eukaryota; kingdom Viridiplantae; phylum Streptophyta; class Polypodiopsida; order Polypodiales; family Pteridaceae; genus Adiantum; species Adiantum capillus-veneris. Next base: position 147,995,320 of record NC_140948.1, read on the forward strand.
TTTTCTGTTATTTACTTATGCATTGTCTTCATGTAGAGATTCAATCTATCCTGACAAGGAAAACATTGACCCCAAAGCCAATATAGGAAAGAGATTGAAGCCACTTATAAGTAGAAGCCTGGCAGCAGATATAGTACATGACAAGAAGTTTAAGGTTCTACAAAGAAATGTAGTGGACCGCTTTATTTCAGAGAACTCAGTGCCTGCAAAAGAGATACAAGGCACACTTGATTCACTTGGTGTAAGCAAAAGAGGATATTCGGCTATCCAAAAGTCTGTCTCATCCATCTTTGTTAGGAAGGGTATAAAATCCAAACTTCTACCATCAGCCTCAAGTGTTTGGAAAGAGAGGCTTCAGCTTAACGAGGCACAGGGAGACTATCTTGGACAGCCCTTTCATATTAAAGCAACTTACAGTGGCCATGGAGCGAACATGGCATATGATGAGTTCAACAATATTTTTATGGACCTGCGGATACTACAGAAGAGAATGGTGGAGTTTTACAACATCACATTTGAAGAGTCACATGGGCTATTACATTTTGTGTTAAAACTGGATGAGTGTGAGCTTGTTAAAGAGAAAAAGCTAGAGCGTGTTACTATTACTTTAATGAATAGAGCCCTGTCAAAGTGTCCCAGTGATGATCCTTTATATTTTAGTGTTCAATCAGAATCTAACATATGGTGGCTTGGTGCGTTTGAGGTAAGCGATATTCTCAAGTAAGCTCAAATGTTCAGATCTACTTAAGTCTCATTTATTTTGTGTTGCAGGTAAAGAAAGAAGATCATGAGATTCTATATTGGGTGTTCCATCGAACTAATATTCCGGAGGTGATTGATCGACAGACTAACCAGGGAGAGGTACTACGTCTAGATGGAAGGGGAGACTTTCAAGTTCAGTGGCATCTTGCAGGTGACCTTAAAACATTAAAGTGCATGTATAATTGTGGAATGGGTGCAATGGCAAAGTCACCGTGTTTGTTGTGCATGGAGCCTGCAAAGGTCATGGACCCAAAGTGGTGGAGAAAAGCTCCAACACGTCACATTGAGGATCCTGCTTTTCGACCTGTTTTGAAAATACCACTTGTGAATGTCCACATTTGTACAATGCATGCCCTTTGTAGAATTGTGGAGAAATTGGTCTACTTATACATCGGGTTTTCTTGGAAGATTAAGAACTCCGTAGAACGACAAGTAGCCGTGCAGTGCTTAGAAATGGTACTGTCGGATATGGGGCTTCATGGTGGCAATGTGAAAATCCAGCGGGATGAAAAGAGATCAACTGCTGAGAAGAATGTCCCATGCAAACCATCCATCGGTGGGGTGAAGGCACGGAGGTTTTTATCTAAGCCCCAAGGTACAAGAGATCCAAAGCTAACAAAACATGGAAAAATATATAACACATCTTATGTTAGCAAGGTAGAGTATCAGAGCTGGAAAAAGCTACATATTGCAGTCAAAGACCACGAACCAACTACTCGTAACGCGAAGGCTGAGGTTTGGCGATCAATAGACATCCTATTTATGATGTGCGACAAAGATGACTGGTCACAAGGTGATATGAACAAGTTCAAGGAAAATCTCAACCTTCTGAAAAAATCATTCAAGACAGCATGGACAGACACCCAGATTACTCACTACATGGTATTATAATGTATTTCTTTCTCTCTTATGTGCAAATATGTGACTGTGAAACATTCTAACTAATCTGTTTTCATATCCAGCACATCATCTTCAATCATTTGCCATATTTTATACAGAAGTATGGGAACCCGGCAATATGGAATACCCAAGGGATGGAAAAGTCTCATTACATGGCGAGAAATGCTTATTTCAGGCACACACGACATGGTGGCTCTCGAATCAAGGCTAACAGTTTGAGAGAACTATTTGAATGGTTCTATCGTAGAATCATTCATTGAATGAAGGCAAAAGAAGTCTTGGCAAATTCAGCAACAGCACAAGCCATCAGACATTTACAACAACAAAAAGTTAAAAGATCAATGGCATACAACAACTCCGGAGCTCGTGAAAGTCAACGAAGGTGGAGAGAGACAATGGTGTATGTGAATCACAAGTGGAGAAAGATACTCTGAGTGGATGACATTGTACAAAATTTATGTAATACATGATCTTATACAATTGCTACTTGAAGTGTATCAAGATTTTGCAGGTTCAATTTTGTTTTTTGGCACGTCACCCTTGTAACGAATCATGAGATGTTTGCCATACTCTAAAAGTTCATCTGGGTTTTGTCTACCAAGAGCTAGTGCCATTGCTATGTAGGTGTAGTAATACGCTGCCCGACCACCTGTATAGCCTGGGCAGTAACCAAAACAATCTCTAGCAAACACTTTGTCCACAAGAATGACTTTATCTGCACTTTTGGGCAGCACCGGTCCACCCAAGAAGCGTGATAGTGTCTTGAATGTGTAAGTTGCTATTGAACCCTCTTGTGACATGGAATTGTGAAAAACTACTATCGGCGACTCGCAAAGCTTTGAAAGGTATTGTGCTAGGGCCGCATCCCTTCCTCGATACTCTCTTGTCCGGCGCCGAAGGAAGTCATCCTTGTCAGCAATCCAAGACTGCACATACAATGTCAGAAATGACACAAAGAGAGAGAGAGAGAGAGAGAGAGAGAGAGAGAGAGAGAGAGAGAGAGAGAGAGAGAGAGAGAGAGAGAGAGAGAGAGAGAGAGAGAGAGAGAGTTACCATGAAGCTCTCATCCTGCAGAAAGAGGTTTTCTTGCCACAGGTCTACAGATGTAGTTGACCCCTGACCTGAATGGTTAAACCAATCCTCCACTTCTTTGTTACTTTTCGATGGTCTTAGGCTTTGTCTTATTGCTTGGAAGGTGGCTTCATCAGGTAGTGTCTCCTTGTATTTTTCAGCTTTCTCAAAGCATCTTAGAAGGCATTCCATTGGATTGCTGGATGTTTCCATTGCCTCATCATCACTATTATCCTCTGAAACAAATCCACTCCTCTCCTCTTGGACTCTGGAAATAATAGCCAGGGAGAAATCCACCCTTAAATAAAACACACTTTGCACATCATGTAAGAAGATATAGGTCCTGTCTCCAATCCTGAAGTCAGGAACAACAGGCAACATCATCTGAGCATGCTTCTCAGTGAAGTTACTGACATCCAATGGAAGTTTGATTTCTGTGGTTTTCACAGAGAGCATCTTAC